>NC_072385.2:64084230-64414230 GCF_028885625.2 Pongo pygmaeus | reverse complement strand
ACAGACATAGAGACTGTGGCTGCAAGACTTTAAATAGCTTGCCTAAGGTCACACAGCAGTGAGTGGAAGAGTCTGGGCTCAATCCAAGGTCTGTCTGGCTTAATCACACCTACACTTCTAGAAAGTTCTCACACACTTGACCTCGCTCTGTCATCACCACTGCCCTGCTAGATGATTGTTATCTCCTCCTTAGAGAAAAGGAGGCTCAGAAAGGCCAAGTAGGGCCATGGCTGGTTCATGGCAAGCCAAGACCCCAGACTCACGCCTTCCGATGTCCCACACGGTGCTCCTTCCTCGACTCTGCACAGCATCGGATGTTCACTCAGAACGGAAAAAGTTCCCTGAACTAATTTATGGGGGAAAAATCTCATGGTGATGCAATTATAATAAGCACTAATGAGATGAGATCAAAACCATCAACAGAAGAAAGAGAATGGACACCCTGAGCAAGAAAAGAAATACATGGGAAATGAGGCAATGCTGGTGCAGAGAACAACAACAACAAAAATAACCTCTCCAAAACCGTGTCCATAATAGGCTAGACAAAGAATGGAGGCTTTAAGGGAAAAAAATTGAACTTGTTCATCTGAATTTTGCCTTCAATCGTGTGTTCATATTGTAAAACCTCCAACTCTGGTTGCCCAGCATCAACCTGTGATGCCACTGATTTCACAAATTAGCTCAGTGTCCATGCTGCAAAATCCAGCAAAACATGAGGTCAGTTTCCAGTGAGTGTCTTAGAGTGGGAAGAGATGGAAGACAAATTCATATTCTGCTTTACTTCTGTGAGTCTGTTGGATGGTAACAAAGCCACCCCCATCAAATCACTGAGAGTCCAGATAACGGCAGAATATTGCATTTATAGTTAGCCCAGTCTATCCCCCATTGACTTGGACTATTTTTGAGGAATACTTTGTCCAACTACAATGTGACTAGCAAGTTAAATGAAAATAAGCTTTGCCCATTCAATGCCACTCACTGCAATGCCGGAATGTCTGAATGCACTGCCTTAATACACCAGCCAAGCATATCCTGACACTTCTCTAAACTTTAGAGGAGGATGGGCTATACAGACTACCCCCCACATTTTACAAAAGAGGAAACTCAGACCCCTCCTCCCCTGGAGAAGAGTATCCAGTCTCAAGGGTAGTTAAGAGCAGAGCCCAAAGGAGACCTGTGTGTCTGGCTCTCAGCCTATTGCTCATTGCACACCATGCTCTGAGTCTGCTTCCCTTGTTGTCATTTCAGGAAAGCTGCACTCCAGGTCAGCATGAACGATGGCCTCTCTTTTATCTCCAGTTCTGTCATCATCACCACCACACACTGTGTAAGTCATAAACTTTCCCTTTACTAAAGATCTCATTATCATTGTCACTATCAACGTTTCTCAAACAGCAATCTTCTCCAAAGGTACCCTGGAAAGTTTTTTGGTTCTTCGTTCTGCTTGCTGAGCTTTGATCCCAGCACTGTTCCACCAGCCCCAGGCTGGATTGGGGTGTGCTGTACCCCAGAGTGTATCAGGCATGTCTGTGTTAACTTCTCCAGCTTCCCCGTTTCTGCTGAAAGGGAGATCTAAAGTCACTGGCCTGACCAGATGGTAAGACGGGCTATGTCTGTGCAGTAATGAGGGTGGAGTCCCAGATAGAGTGGGTTTAGGAGAGAATGGACGGAAGGGAATTGGACAGCATATACAGAAAGAACGTCTTAGGGAGTTCATCTCTAAAGGGATGTAGGAAAATGGGTATGAGCTGAAGGAAAATGTGGAGTTTGGGGAGGTCATTTTATTTAGGACGGGAGAATTTGCAACTTGCTTATTATTGTGGAAATAATCCAGGAGAAAATGGAAAACTGATGAAGCAGGAGAGAGAGTGGGGAAGGAGCCCTTACAATAGGGATTGTGAGGCAAGAGTGGGGACTGCATTCTCTCTCCCAGCTCCTCAGATAGTCCTTCTCTGGAGCCTTCGCATCAAGTAGTTTTCATTCCTGGCTATATATAAAATCACCTGGAGAGCTTTTTAAAAAGATTGGTGCCCTGACCTCATGCAAGACTGACTGAACCTAAGCCTCTGGCATGAGCCCTAGCTTTGGTGGTTCCACAGCATCCCCAGGAGGTTGTCATGTGCAGCTGTGACTGAGAACCCATCAGCCTCTGGAGTTGGTCCTGCCCACTGTCAATGTCTCAGAGCTCAGCCTGTCAGGGGGCAGTTAGAGCTTAGTTAGCTCATGTCAAGATCTCAAACTTGGCCAGGCACAGTGGCACATGCCTGTAATCCCAGCACTTTGGGAGGCCAAGGTGTGTGGATCACTTGAGGCCAGGAGTTCAAGACCAGCCTGGACAACATGGTGAAACCACATCTCTACAAAAAACACAAAAATTAGCTGGGCATGATGATGCACGCCTGTAGTCCTAGCTACTCAGGAGGCTGAGGTGGGAGGATGGCTTGAGCCCGAGAGGTGGAGGTTGCAGTGAGCTGAGATTGCACCACTGCACTCCAGCCTGGGTGACAGTGAGACCCTGTCTCAAAAAAAAAAAAAATTAAAAAAAGACATCAACCCCTAACATGAGCATTTCCAAAATAACCTTTGTCGGCGTATTCAGTTTCTTTAACTGAATACATTTCTCCATTAGCTCATTCTAGAAACTAATGTTTGGCCTGATGGTCAGCTTAGGTAGTTATTATACTATAGTCACTTCCTCGTTGGCCTTTGGAAGCTGTATTGATAGAACCTCTCAGTAACTGGAGTTGTGTCCTTAATACCATCACGGTTGGATAAGAAAGAGCAGGCATGCACTGAATGTAGATAATATAGAAATGAGTTATCATAAAAGAACAGGAAGCCAGTCCTCATGATGGACAACAATCTCCCTCCTAATGCCCCCAACACCAATTTTCATCTTGTGTTAGGAGCAAACCAATTTTCTTGAAAGCAGGGTAACCCATTGTAAATGGTACAGATGATGGGAAAGTTTTACTTGCCCAAAGCAAGAAACTAGGATTGTGTCACAGAAGTGTTACCACTGAGAAATGCCCATGTCTCAGACATCTGGTCAACCCTCAGTCTGTGGGCCTCAGCAGGACACCACCAAATTTTAAAAACTGTATGCAGAAGCGTTGACATTTCTTCAGGTGTATCCTGCCTGATCCTGTTGAAAATTGACCCTTCTGGGACCTGCCAACCTGCAGGAAATGATTAAAATACTCTAAGTCAAATAACTCCATTCCAGATTCCTCCCAGCTTTTGAGTGATCCAACAGTTGGATCTGTATTTCTCATTATGTCTGACCATACCACCGAGAAACAGCCACTGCCCTTGAGACCACAGAGCAGAGGAAGTGGGAAGGGAAGACATCTCAGGACTAAACTTGTGGTATGGCAAATACAGGGCTACAACTTTAAATCATGGGCCTCTAATTAGGAAGAAAAGGTGTCCTTGCCAATGCATTGCAAAATTAAAAGAATTCCCATTGAGTCCCACTACACCTTCCCAACCCACGCCAGCCTCCAGTTACGTCTTACATCTCCCTCATCTGAGCACATGCCACTAAATCTTCTCTTCACTTGACCCTTGATCAAGACCACCTCATAATGTATTCTGCATTATTCCATTTTCATGTGAGAATGCTGTATTAGTTTACAACAAAATTATAACCACTCTAAGATTTATGATCCAAGTTCTTTCAGTCATGTATTCAACACATATTTATTGATCACAATGTGCTAGGTACAACTCTGGGTACCTGGGATATATCAGAGAACACAACAGATAAAAATACCTGTGTGATCAGGGAACGGAAGACAATGAGTAATAAACATAGTAAACACACTACATGCTATGGTAAAAAGTAATAGATGCTATAGGATAATTAGAGGAGAGTGAGAGGATTTCCTACCACCTAGGCGAGTAGGTTCCAATTGTAAATAGAGTAATGGATACATTGAAAAGGTGGTATTTGAGTAGCAACCTGGATAGTGAGGAATTTAACCATGAGGCTATGGGAGCATGGGGAAGGGTGGGATATCCCAAACCAAGAGCCCTCATGCTAAGACCCTGTGGCCAGCGATCCTTGGTGTTCACAGAAGAGCAGGCAGGGAAGTGCCATCCCCAGGCATCTCCATGCCTGCTGCTGTCCTCATTCCCTCTCAGGATAGCAGCAGGCAGTGAGGTGCCCGGGGATAGGATGTGCAGGGTTGTGGAAGGACTTTGGCTTTTGAGCAGAGGAGCAACATGGTCTGACTCATATTTAGAAGATTACTCGGCTATGGGCAGACAGAGACAAAGATGGAAGCAGTGTGACTTGTTAGGAGGGTTATGGCAAACCCTCCTAATATTTCAGGCAAAAGGTGATGATGGGTTGAATCAGGGGAGGGCAATGGAGCTGGAGAGAAGTTGTCAGAGTTGGATTTATTTTGAAAGCAGAGCTAATGAATTTTCCAAAGCATTGAATGTAGGGTTTAGAGAGAGAGAAGAATCAAGAATGTCCCAAGGGTTTTGGCCTAAGAAACTGAAAGGATGGATTTGCCATCAGCTGCCAGACAGGAGGAAGACAGAGGGAGAAGAAGATTTGGGGAGGAGGGGAAACAATCAGGGAATCAGTTTTGCTGTGTACTGGTTATATGACCTTGATAAGTTGTTTAGCCCCTAGCCAGGTGCCATGGCTCATGTCTGTTATCCCAACACTTTAGGAGACATAGGCAGGTGGATCACTTGAAGGCCAGTTTAAGACCAGCCTGCCCAACATTACAAAACTCTGCCTCTACTAAAATACAAAAATTAGCCTGGCATGGTGGCACATGTCTGTAGTCCCAGCTACTCTGGAGGCTGAGGCAGGAGAATCAGCCTGAACATGGGAGGTGGAGGTTGCAGTGAGCCGAGATCATGCCACTGTACTCCAACCTGAGTGACAGAGCGAGACTCCATCTCCGGGGAAAAAAAAAAAAAAAAAATTGTTTAGCCCTTTTGTGCTTTAGTTTCCCAATCGATAAAACTAAGATAATAAAAAATTTACATCTATCAGTATTGTGAACATTAAATGAAATAATATTTGTAAAGTATTTGGCAGAAGACCTAGCAGGTAGTAAGTGCTCAGTAATTGTTAGCTGTTTTATAGTGGAAGCTTAATGAAAAAATTTTTAACTAATTTGAGATTCTTCCTAGAGAGCTGGCTCTTTAATTGAGAGTCTCGTTATAACCAAGGGGCTCCTCTGAGACAACATGTATCCGGGGCTACATGTTTATCACTCGACCAAGCCCAGGTGACTGAAAGGGGGAAGAAGAGATGGCCAAATTCATCCAGAAAAGGGGCCTTATATTCAAACATAAAACTCCAGTCCCCAACCAGGTCCTACACAGCAGCTCAAATTAAAGGCTGAAACTATCATTGGGCAAAATAGAGATGCAGGTGGAACGTGTGGGTATCCAAAATATGAAGTAAGGTCTTGGACTTGCGTTTGTTTCTTGGGAAGCTGGTTTGGAGGACAAGGTTTTTCAATCAAAAGTGATCCCCTGGGTCTGAGTAAAGGGATATTGTCAATGCCAGTCACAGCCTGCCCAGTTCATCACCTGGAACCAAAAATATTTTTAAAATATGTAGTTGAGACTTTCTTTTCTCACTTTATTTGGTGCCCATTTGGACACCTGTGTCACAAGTTTTCAAGGTCTGCAATGAATAACTGTTGCCTGAGCCAGAAGCAGAAATTCCATGGAGTTTTACAGGAAAGAGATTTTTCCGTCCAAGAGCTAAAAGATTCCTATACAAATGGTAAACTTTGGTGAGCTCCATGACTATAGAAAATGGTCAAACATCCAGAGTCCTCTCTCACCAGATATTTAAATACACCCATCTCTGTAGTCTTAACTGCCTCACTTTTCTTCACCAAACTCCAACCAGAGGTTGAGAAAATTACTAATATCGTGCTGCTTTAAGAAAAATATTGAAAAGAGATTTGTCCTTTTGAACAAAGCAAGCAAATTTTACAAACATAAAGCATTTTTCATGAAGATTGTTTTCTTTTAGATACTTAAAAATTCTATTATTTCCCACCCAAAGTGTCCAAAAATCAGGAAATCAATCAAGTATGTCTTGGACTTCTACTGTGTCTCCTAGTCACTGTCCTTAAGGAGCTTAAAATCCAGTTGGAGAAAGAGTCCAACAAGCATATAAAAGAGTGTATAATAGGCCGAGCGTGGTGTCTCACGCCTGTATTCCCAGCACTTTCAGACATTGAGGCGGGCAGTTCACAAGGTCAGGAGATCGAGACCATCCTGGCCGACATGGTGAAACCCCGTCTCTACTAAAAATACAAAAATTAGCTGGTGTGGTGACGCGCACCTGTAATCCCAGCTACTCAGGAGGCTGAGGCAGGAGAATCGCTTGAACCCGGGAGTCAGAGATTACAGTGAGCCGAGATTGCACCACTGCACTCCAGCCTGGTAACAGAGCAAGACTCTGTCTCAAAAAAAAAAAAAAAAAGAGTGTATAAATGTATAATAAAGAACAAGATTGTATGAGTCAGGTGTAAATGCCATAGGATTTCAGAGCAGGGAAGGATAAGTGAAGTCAAGAAGAGTCAGGAGAGCTTCATGGAGAGATAACACCTGAGTGATTTGAAACATAGTAATTATAGGTGAAGAAGTGGGACGAGGCCATGCCCTAAAGAGACACCAACCCGAACCAGGGATGGATATATCTCTGAGCATAGTTTGTTCATGGGCTCTCCCAGACTATGACTTTGTTGTTGTTTTTCCTTCTCGTTTTGCATCCGTTTCTGGGGCCTTTCAGTTTGGAGACATTTCTCAAGTTGGCAACTATCCTTGTAGGATGTACGCTCCACACCCTTGATCTTGAACACCCAAGATGTGACAGTGCGGCCCAGTTGATGCTCATCCCTGTTAACCCTGATCAGGATTTGCTTTGTACTGGCTGCTGGGTTGGAAAGTCACAATCTTTGAAGAAAAGAAAATGACCTGAAGTTAGACATAAGGTTCCAAATTCAACATTAAATAAATGAAGATCCCTGTTTTTTTCTCCTGATTTATATGAAAAACAGCCTGACTGCAATAGCAACAAGGTTCAATAACTTTGAGCGGATCCATGTCATATCACTGTTTAGAGAAATGCCATTTGAATGAAACCTGAAATTCAACAAACTGAGACCTGAAACATCAAAGCGAAAACAACTGCTCTATAATTGCAGCATAATGGAGGAATTAAGAATACAGGATATTGAGTTGAAAATCTTAATTTCACATCCCAACCCCTTGACTTTCCAGGGTGATCTTGGACAGGTTTACCTGGGGCCTGTTTCAGAACCTGTCTCTCATTTTTATAGTAAAGATTAAGTATATAAGGGGCTTGAGGTACATAATAGTCTGTCAAAAAATGACAGCTGTGTATTAGGTTATTGACCTAACTTTCCTTGCCAAGTAAAAGTCTAATGCCCTGCCCCATTAGATTCACTGTACATGTCCTGTGGCTTATAAACAGGCTATCTCCCCCTGATTAAGAAGCAGGCTCCTTTTGAGTCTCTACGATAAGCCTGGATTTTAGGAGCAGGCTGGAAACAAACTTTGAAGATGTTGCCCACAAGATAACTAGGAAGAAAAACACCAGTAAATCAGATGTGGTGATAAGTCAAACAAGACTGAATGGCAGGCTGACTCTTTGCTACTTTTGAAGAGCTTTCCTCAATAAATGAATCAAGTAAATAGTAACATAGGGAAATATTTAGACAAATTAAACACATGAATTAAAGCAAGTAAAGTTGATACATTATTACCACATGCAAAATTTCTGTTGCCACAAAAAAAAAATCTATCATGCATTCAGAATCTTGGGATTCTTAAATGTTCTTTTGTTCTATTCTATATGTACTATATTTGGGGCCCCTTTTTCTGATATAAAGATAGGAATTTGCCTAAAAAAATAATTTTAGCTCAATATGACAAGCCTAGGGACCTTCTCACTTATATGTTGCCAGACAAAGACTCCAAAATTTTCTCTCCAAATTCCTCTTTTCCATATTCCAAGTCGTGCCTTCACTTCCTCCTCTCATGCAAAGGCCTAGAGAGCCACAGACTTGTTCATTGTTTCAGGAAGAAAGACCCTGTTAACATCCGGGTTATTTTCAACACTTCATGGCTACCTATGTTTCACAGGAAGGCGGGCCTCTGGCTGCCATATAGAGGTAGTTTATAGCTTTGGAAACAACTGGAGAGTTGTCATAAAGAAAATGCAGACATTGGAAAGAGCGGTTGTCTCTCAGGCATAGTATTGCCCCTATGTTTCTTGAGGCAAAACAGACCATCTTGTTCACCGTCACAACCCAGCACCTGGCACAATGTCTGCACATACTCATTACTCAGCAAATAATGATGGTTGAGTGAATAAATGAATGAACCCAATCAAGGGTCATACTGGTACCATGATGGCACCTACTGGCAGGAAAGAAAAGGAGCCAGAAGGAGGTAGAATCAGAACAGGGGGGCTCTGAGTTGGTTGGGAGGTAGACTTCAGAAAAGGATGGCCAGCAATTCAATCTTCATATCCAAGGAGCTTGAGCATAATTTAACAGGGGAAAAAATTCTGCCAGGTGAGAAACTATAACCAGCGTTCCCAGGAAGGGCAGTAGTCAAAGATATCATCATAAAAGCACCAGCACCAGTAGGAGCAGACCCCTGCCTGGGGTGCAGACTTGGTGGAAGGGTGTAGAAATAGCCCACTAACTGGATCAAGATTCTGGGCAGGCCTCTAGTCTGTGAGGGTCTGCAGCACAAGGCTGGAAGCCAAGCAGAACCATAGAGACTGACAGACTCAAGATCACTCCAGAAAAGCTGTGACCCAGGGAACATTGGCATGGCCTGAGCTCACCCTGGAATACCAGAAACGTAGATTACAGCAGTTCAGCTAATCTGGATGCTGCCAGCTGGGGCTGAGGATGCACCGTCTGCTTTGGTGAGGACTGGCTTAGAAGGGGATGTGCTGGAGCCCAGAGGTAGAGGCCACAGTGACTGCAGGTAAAAGACAGCAGAGGAGGGCAGTGACCACCCCCTACACTGTCTTTGGAGGAAATTTCCAGAGGCCTGTTTTCTAAGTCAGTTCAATTCCATTACCAGTTGCTCTAAAGCAACGAGAGAATACAAATCCAGCCTGGTTTTGTAGTCATTATGACTCTTTAGGTAAACAGACAGCTGGCATGGCTGCCCTTGCCAAAATCTCTTGAATTTCACCAGCCTGGTAGGGAGTGAATCCAGTAGCCTGTGCTGAGTGGCAATCTCACCTTCCAACATAATAAAAAATTATTGCATACTCTTCAGAGAAAGTAGAAATCAGAGACATTTTTGTCTTCTATTTCTTTTCCAAGGTCAGCAAACAGTCCATCAATCAAGTAGGTAGCTGTCTTTGGGATAGACAGTTCATTCCAGTGCTTTATGCATGTGGGCCTCTTTACTAAGGAAAGAAGGATGGGGAGGAGGTTGCTGGTGGCAAATGGAGCCAATGATATCATAACAATCAGGACCAACGTGTTTTAAATCTATACTCTGGGCAAAGTGTTAGGGACTCGAAGAATAGCCAGTCCTTGCCCTCCAGAGGCTTACAATACAGTTGCCAAGGCAGGATATATTACTTAAAGAGGTAAATATTATACAATTTGGGGTATAAAAGCAAATATCACACAGGTACCCTGAAATTCCCCACCTGTTCCAAAGACTCCTGAGGCTTTAGATAAGTCAATGGACACAAACATGGCATGCTCTGAGGAGTGTCCACTTCATGGGCCTGGTGAGTTACTTCCCAGTTACCTAAGAAGGATTTTCACCCCTTCTGCAAAGTGAAGCTGGACAGATTATTCCAGAAATCCAGGTATAACAAGTAGGCAGCTCATGATTAGCTCAGTCCCAAAACTCAGGAAACAACCTCTGAAGAAAAGAAGACCCTTCCAAACAACCAATTGCAGAGAACAGAATCAGGACTCACTAACTGACTTTCCCCTGTAGGTTCCTTCGCCCCAACAATATTATTCCACTTCCTGTCCAACTTTCCCACACCCACTGCTTCTTACTCATTCAGTGTCACGTAACCTGGAAGAATGAGGCAAAACTGAACTGGAAGGGAGATAGAAGACTCACCTTGAAGAGGGTTTGAATGACAGAATATGGAGTTTGGGCAATGGGAAGCCATTTGAGGGAGGCACAATGCATTATTTTAGGGGGATTAATTTAGCATGTGTATGCTTTAAATATATTAATAACAAAATGGCATTAATTTGGATGCCACTGATTTGTGAATTTGGTCATCTGGAAAAGGAGTAGGCTCTAAGTTTACTTTTCCGTTATTTGGGCTAAAGGAACTTAGTACCAAGAGTGACCAATCCACAGCATTGGGCTACAAGTGAATCATTAGAGCCTCATACTCAGCCCTTGAAAAAGGACAGCCACTGATGCACTTTGTTATTGCTGTAATTATAGGTGATAGGTCCTTTGAAATATGTGGCTTAGCAAAAACACAGAGGAAAGACTTGAGAGGAAAAGTGGGCTTTGGGATCAGATCAATGTGGCTAAAATCATGGTTCTGCCACTTACAGGGTATATGACTTTAGACAAATAATGTACTTAGAAGAGCTGGCACGGGGCCTGGTACACAGTAGATGCCCAGTCTTAGTTTTCTTGTACTGATGTTGTGGTCTCTATATGAATTTGTACAGTGAAATGGTTTCCAAAGACTCTGAGTTCTGGTTGAATTAGCAGAAGTATAGTATCTGAAACTAAGGAGGTGATGGGACCTCTCAACTTGGTGAAGTTAGAATCTCCATTCGAATATTGTGTTCAGTACCAAGGACACTCCAAGGGAGAACATAGAGAAACTGAGTGTATGAGCAATACTACCAAATACGGTATGTTATGTAGAATATAGAATTGGGGCTCTTTAGCCTGGGGCATACTTAGCATAGAGACAATATTCAAAGGGCTGTTCTGAAACACATGCAGCTATACCTGTAGAGCCCTAATTCTACAGATTATTTGTTGTATAGATCCAAGGGGTAGAATAGGCTCAAAGGAACAGTTTCTGGCTTCGTTTTTAAAAAGGCCTTTTTAATCAGCAGCATTGGGTGGGAATGAGCTCCCTATTATAGTTGCAGTCAAGCACAGGCAGCAGGACAACTTGGCAGAATTATGTAATCACCATTCATGCCTCAGAGTGGGGATTGGAATAGAAAAGCTTTCAGACTCCTTATGCTGCTGAGAGGCTGTGACTGTAGACCTAAAAGTATGTTAGGAAAGGAGTAAACTAAATGCTATCAGTCCTATACAGTATCACAAATAAGTTTGGTTCTCACATTTTGAAAATGAATCTAAGAGAGCTCTGTTGGTGATACTGCAGACAACTTCTCTTAGTGCAGTTCAGATTGGCCAACCTCCACCTAATACAAGTGGGATCATATTTCAGACTAGAGTACTTCAAACTCCTGAGAATAATCTGTTTTCAAGTAATCTCAAAACGCACCCTGTAATTCACAAACAACACATTAGTCACAAATCAGTCTCCTCTATTTATTAGCCAGTCTCCATAGAGCCATACATAATTCAAGGTATTTTTTTTACAATGTCCCAGTATTTTTATTATTATGATTACTATTATTATTATTTTAACAAGATGGCTTGTGGTTTTACATACAATCATTAGAGATGGTAAAAGACCACAGGAATATCAGAGTGCAGAACTCAGATCTCAAATATTGTTTATGAACTGAAATAAAAGTAGTTTGCCAACATCTCTATTTTGACAACCCTTGTAACCTTTGTTTGTATAAAAATATCTTTTAAAAGATCTTTTGGATGATTCGTGCTGATTTGTTTTTTTTGGATGTTTGAGCAATTGACTTTCAATATTTTTATATCTAAGTATTTTAAAGAATGTTTTCCCTAAGTTTGAAATTTCCTTGTTTTGAGAGTAAATTGAGAAAAAAATATTTTTCTGAATCTACACTTCAGAAAACACTGAGATAAGCAAATAGTAAGATGGTAGAACTAGAAGTTAAATCAAAATAATCCATAAGCAAAATAAATATAATGGACCAAACTCGGCAGTTTAAAAACACAGATTGACAGATTGTGTTTTTAAAATATCCAGCTATGTATGATTTACAATAAAACATATATTCAATAAAACATAAGGACACAGAAAGATTGAAAATAAAAGCATGTGAAAAGTTTTATCAGGCAAATACCAAAAGAAAGTTAGTATAGCTATATTAATATTTGATAACAAACTTATTGGCACAAAATTATTGGTATAAAGAGGACCATTACATAATGTTAAAAGGAACAGTTAACCTGGAAGTTATAATAATTCTGATCTGCACTTAATGACATATCCTCAGCATATATAAAGCAAAAATTGATAGAACTGCAAAGAGAAATTGATAAATCCACCATCATAGGAGGAGGTTTCTATACAATTATCTCAGTAATTAATAGATCAAGCAGCCAAAAGAATTAATAAAATATAAATGATTTGAAGAATTTAATTAAATATAATCTAGTGGACACATGATAAAGCCCCAGCATAACATTCAAAATAGGGTCCAAAGTTTTTTGGTTGCATAAAATGAAGACTTATGCAACTATAAGACTAATGACAAAAATATCGTACTTCATCAAATCTAAGACACACTTTTCTTTCCACATTTTAACATCCCTAAAATTGATATGTTTCAGATCATAATAATATATCATGATATAATGGGCAGTGTTTTCCCTAATAGCTCATAAAATAATGAGACATCCTACCACAGATACATCTGAAATGCAATGAAATATTTTCTATCAGTCTGTACTGTACCAAAAGTAAAGATAATGAAATATATCCTGAATGAAACTGATCAGCCACTTATTTTCTACTGCCCACTCCCATTCACAGTGGAAAATAAGAACTCTAGCCTTTCCCCTTTGGGGAATGGCTTACTGTGTATAGGAAATATGCATCCAACAGAGAATATCTATTCTTTTTTAAGTACACTTTTACACTTTAAAAAAAGCAGTCATGTACCATAAGCCAAGTCTCAACAAATTTATAAAAATGACATATAGATCATATTCTGGTACCAAATAAAAAACAATTGAAATCAATAGCCAATCAAGTTACCAATCAATTTTGAAAATCTCATATGTTTTGAAATTTCAAACACACACCCAAAGCATTTATGAGTCAAAGTAATATCATAATGTAAGTTAGAAAATACTTAGAACTGACCAATTATGAAGATGCCAAAACCAAACTTGGAATGCAGCTAAGTGGTCCTTACAGGGAAACTTGTCATCTTGAGAGTTTATGTTAGAAAAGAATAAAAGTTTAAGACAATTAGCCAAGCATAGGACGCAGGGGATTAGAGAAGAATGACAGAGTAAACCCTTTCAAAAAAGAGAAGGCCAAGACCAAGAAAGAACAGAATAGAAAACAAGATAAATAGAGAGGTAACAAAGAAAACTATTAGTTGGGCATAGAAGAGGTGAAAAGAGAAATAGACGTGTATAGAAAGAACTGTGTACTTGTGCTTGTCAATCTGGATGGGAAGATAAGCTGAAGTCAGTGCTGTCATGGGTTCTGGGCAGTACTGGAGAGAAATCATTAATCAAGAGAACCAAGAAAGCATGTGCAAATTGAGTTCATCCCTCACCTACCCCAAGTCTCCTTCCTAGAAAGCCTTCGTACACAAAATGGTTGCTATAAAATATTGTAAAATGTGTACATTTTATTCTCCCCCATTTTTATCACCAACTAAAATTTGCCGGTTTACTATGAAACTCTCAATTTGCAAAGCTGTTTGTCCCTACAGCAGTCTCTGATCACTATGTTGTGTTTTTTTTTTAAGTTTATGGTTCTACTTTTTCTGGTCTCTCGCTTCTCGATATCATACCTGTGTTTTCTAATCTAGATACTTTACTCTGCACTTCTAATTTGACAGTTTAAGCTTCTGGGTGCCTGAATATCAGAAAACCAAGCTTACATAAATTGCATATGAAATAAGGATTCCTAGTCTCTAAGAACTTGAGAGAACGTATATGGCGTAAGAACCCAAGCTTTAGTGAATGACCAATGTGTCCATTTATGCCACCTCCTGGGTTATTGAGGCTATTCCAGATAGTCTTTTGGGTTGAGCAACCTGGTTCAGTGAATCCATTTGAGAGAAGCACAATTATAGGAAGAAGTGCAAAATTGAAAAAGGATCCGCAAAGTTATTGGGAGCCTGGGCAACACAGTGAGACCCTATCTCTACAAAAAATAGAAAAATTAGCCAGGCATGGTGGCGTGTGTGCATGTAGTCTCAGCTACTCAGGAGGCTGAGGTGAGAGGATCACTTGAATCCAGGAATTCAAGTCTGCAGTGGGTCATGATTGCGCCACCCTGTGCTGTGCAAGAGAGCAAGACCCTGTCTCAAAAAAAAAAAAAAAAAAAAAAAGCGGGCGCGATGGCTCCCGCCTATAATCCCAGTACTTTGGGAGGCCAAGGCGGGTGGATCACCTTAGGTCAGGAGTTCGAGATCAGCCTCTCAAACATGGTGAAACCCCGAATCTACTAAAAATACAAAAATTAGCCAGGTGTGATAGCAGGTGCCTGTAATCTCAGCTACTCAAGAGGCTGAGGCAAGAGAATTGCTAGAACCCGGGAGGCGGAAATTGCATGAGCCGAGATTGCACCATTGCACTCCAGCCCAGGCGACAACAGCAAGACTCCATCTCAAAAAAAAAAAAAAAAAGAAAGAAAAAAAGAAAAAAGAAAAAAAAATTGGTAGAGGGGGGAAGGAGTTATCAATGGGAAAGAGAAATGGGAGGAGGAGGAAGAGGAGAGATTTAATAGTTTGGGAAAAAGGACCAAAAAGCAGAGAAAATCTGAGAGGATCTCCTTTCTACCAATGCTAAAATAATTATCAACTCTTTAAATAGTCCAACATTGGCAAAATCAGTGAGCTAGGTTATCTGAGAATGGGAGATGACCCACCAGGATCATATTGTCCTGGTTGGCAGCTTACAGTCATATTGCACTAAATTACAAGTCACCCCAGGGTCCTTACGTGTATTTTCTAATCAGGATAATATTTGGGACTGACAGGATTTATATTGTTTGCATTCCCAGAAGGCAGTCAAACTCCTCCCTCTGTTCCCTACAGAATGACAAGGTCCCATGAGGGTATATAAACACTTTTCCTTTTGCAAAGCAGCCATCTTCTCACCTATTCATTAAGGCACCAAGGAAATGCAAAAGGCAGCAAGTTAATTTATTTCTCCTCGAAAGAAGAGTCAATGCCACAAACAATACATAACTAGCATTCCTTTGCCATTACTGTGGCTGCTAGAACAGATGTTAGTTTAGTCAGTGCCCAAAGCAGTGGGCTTCATGTTTTGTTTCATTTTTTAAAAAAATAAAAAGCACTTGAATAAGTGACAACTGAAATATTACTGGGTTTCTTTTCAACACAACCCAGCATCAGGAAAAATGTTTCATTTGCAGGCTGAGAAAATATGAAAGAGCTATTTATTTTACCTGCATTGCCCAAATTTATGGACTTAAAATACTTTATAGGTATCTATAAAGCTCAAGATTGAGATCGTATATAAAAGGTGCAAACTCAGCCAAAGTAAATATCTACAAAATGCTCCTTATGATGGAGCTTGGCCTGGCAGCCCCAGTTAGCCCCTACCTACTGGCCTTAAAATTTGTGAATGTACTGATCTCTAACAGATAAAAATGTTCAATGGCAATTTTGTATTTCATACATCCTCACTCTAAATAAAATTATGTCCATTTCTACTCTGTGCCTTTGATCGCATTTCATTTTCCTTCTGGAATGCCCTCTCTTCTTTCACCTATCCAGTTTCACTGTGGCCTTAAGGCCTAGCCCAGTGCTGTCTGGACCTGCCCCAGGATGACTCATTGGCCTCTACAAGCCTCCTAACTCCCTCTGCTCTGAGCTCAGGCACTGCAGATTGCAGCACCTTTGAGAGTTTAACTGCATTTCACCTGTACTGCTCTCCAGGCAAAGTCCTGACTTTGTAATTGGACTCTGACAACCTCTTTCAGGGTTAGAAGTTGATGTCCATCTTTCTATGCCTCCTACTGTTGAGCATGCATTAGAAACTCAATGGGAAATACTTTCTTGGTTTATTGACACCCTATTACACAGTTTAATGACATTGCTTTAAGGAATTGATCATCATGGTTACCTCTGGTTGATCATAAATGATAGATTCATGGTTGATCATAGATGATAGATTCATGGTTGATCATAGATGATAGATTCATGGTTGATCATAGATGATAGATGCTCTGGTAGAGCATCTATCTTTTTGAGGCACCACCCAAATTCACCTTTCCAAGTTCATAATCTAAAGCAACAGCCCACGGTATATTGTAGGTGATGTTTACTTACCAATAATAGGTAACAGTGATGCCAACTAATACATGAGGGATGATCAGTCAGACCAATTGAGCATATACACTAAATAAATGGCTACATTAATGGTAAGTAAACGAATCACTATGTTTAATAAAACAAAAAAATGAAAATGAGACACCAGCCTTTCTCTTCCAGTGTCATAATATTTGAGCATTACTAAGTACCTTCTCTTTAATCCTATTTCAACACCCCACTTCCAAGAACTAAAGTACTCCAAGTACTAACAAGCTACATCTTGTCTGGATTATTCTCTGAAAACTGGTTTTGATTAACAAGCTCCATGCATGTTATGGAGAGAAAGGAAAGTGCTGAATGAATCCAAGATTTACTTTAATCACCTTCACCATCGTAAGTAACATGAAATGTCATGACTGGGTCAGGGTGACGAGAGTACTGCAAGAGTACTTATCACCTTCTGTGATAAGAGCCTCAAAGCTTGAGTTTGTGGGAGTATGGCATCAATCTTCCCCTTAATTGCATATTAATGATGGCTTATCTCAGTCCTTCTGGTATTATTCATATAAGGCATAAAGTAATAAGATTTATAGCAAACTAGGATTTATACATCCATATGATTTCTGCTCCTTCAAAGGATTTGCTCTGGAAAACCATATGCTTTCTCCAACAACGCTGTCACTATTCCAAATATATTCTGCACTCTTGCTTTGAAATGGTCATAACTTTAAAGCCACAATATTTGAACATCCTCAGTAGGGGATTAGGGGAATATCGTCATCATTTGATTTCTAAAACCCCAAAAGCTGTAGGAACCAGTTCTGGTGAATGATGGATTATCAAGCTCAGAACTTTCATGAATGCTTTCATGAAAAGCAAAGCATGACTAAGATATTATAAGATTTTCTTTTGGGGGCCTATAAACTGACTTTAGAAAGAGTCCCAAGGGAGGTGTTTCAGAAATGCTTTGGGCAATGGCTGTATCACTGGAGGTAGTCTCCAATCTCCAAAGCCACTAGTTTGGAGATAATTAGATTCATTTGGATGTGGGAGTTCAGTTATGTTCACTACATGAACAGCCTCATTGCTTTATAGCCGTGCTTTTTAGAAAGAGTTCCACAAAGGTTTAGGTACCTAATACTTTTTCTATACTGCCCCACTCTGGGTTAAGGACTCTACTATCTTCAGTGTCTTATCAATTTAATTGCCATCTCTAGCCCAAATTACCTCTCAGGTGGCCAGAATGAATCATAATGTTTCATTATGTTACCCTCATTTATGGTTAACTTTGATCAAGGATATTAAATTTACCATTGGAAAATCCACTTGGGTTTCCCTTTTCTTGACACATGGATGGCAATCTTAAGGGCTTGAATTTCTCAAATGTGTAATCTGGGACCACCCACTAACACCATAGCTCTAGTCACAGTTAGTACAGGGTTGTTCACAGAAATCAACTTCATTTACGTTGGCCAAGCATGGGCACATCACCAGGAACTTGGCTTGGATGTAGAAGGAAAGGGAGGATGGAAAGGGAAGTGCCATTTTTTGAAGGCTGGGCCAGGATCTCTGCACACCTCGTCTCATGTCATCACAGAACCAATCCGGGAAGCAGGAATTATCTCAATTTCACATATGTAAAGAAAAGGAAATCTTACATTCATCTGTCCATCATTGGAAAGACTTGCAATGATTCTGAAGGACAGGCAGTGGAGTTTTAGGTTTCAGGGGCAAGAGCAGTTTTCAAAAGTCTTTGAGTCCAGTGTGCGCAAGTCAACAAGCAGTACCTGGTGTGCAGGAGCACTCGTGGGTGAGTCTGTCTCGGGTCTCAACAATTAGCAATTGTGGACAGTCATTCTGTTTCCTTCTGCCTGACCCTGGGAGACATATCAGTAATGGATGTGCAAAAGCAGGTCTGTTTTATGTCTTAATATAATTTAAGATGAACTGTATTGAAAAAAATGCTGAAGAATGAATGTGTTAAAATGGGTTAACTGTGTACATTAACTTTCATGTCGTCATCCTTCTGTCATGAATGAGTGATACTTTGCAATGGACTGGTGTATGACAGTGAGGACCTTAGGGCATGAAGGCTTTTTGCCTGGTCCCAGCAGCATCTGCCCCATGAAGTTTGTTTTCTCCCACTGCCTCCAGGCCCCATTGATACCCCCAAATAGATGCTAGGTTGTGAGAACCAGCGAAGTCCCCCATGTCGTCAGTCTTAAAAATAATTTTACAAGTCCACATATTTGTCCCATTCTCGGAGTAGTTTTAGTGTATGTCTTTAACTACTAACAGTATAAATAACTTGACATCATAAAAAGAAAAGGAAGGCTTAAAGAGGTTGTGCAACTTACTCAAAGCCCACATATTAGTAAGTAGAAGTTTAGGATTTGGATCATCTTTTCCTGCCTCCAAAGCCCAAGCTCTTTGCCATGAGGTTGATGCAGCCATTAACAGGAATGAGACCATGGAGGGGAACTGAGCAGCCACGGGAAACATAGGCTCCAGCGCCATTCCTGCTACCCACTAACTATAGGTGGCATCAGCCTGCTAAATCCTCATTCCCCTCATTCTAATAAACACTTGAATGGCATTTAGTGGCAATTTGTGTTTGAAACACTGTACTATGTCTCACAGGTACAAATATGAGTAAAGCTGATATGTGTCTTCTAGGGGCTTCTAGTTCAGTGGCAGAGACAAGAACATAATAATATAATTTCTACAAAATAAAGTAGATAAGATAGAGCTATGATTAGGATAAAGAGCACAAATGCAGAGTTCAGTGGGGGTATTTACTGGTCTCTCTTTCCCACTCAGTGACAAGGTCCATGATTGGCAAAACCATGTCCATTTTATGCTCTTGTTCTCCAGCACTTGGAGAGGGCCTAGCACATGGTAGATGTTAAATAAATATGTTAGGTATGAATAGATCAGGTGGTACCTGAGCCAAGACTTGAAAAATGAAAAACAGCTAGCCAAGCAATGATAGTTAGAAAGAGTGTCTCAGGGAGAAGACCATGACAGAAGAGTGAGGTATGTATGTGGAGCTAATGCCATTTAGTTCTGTCAAAGCACAAAGTGTGAGGAGGGAGGAGGGAGGGGGAAGTGCTGGAGACATAAGAGAGGGCTTGTATGGGCTAAAGACTCAAAGCCTTGTACCTAGCAGTACACAAATAGATTCCAGGGATTTCATGGACCCCCTGAAATGGTAATAAAAAATGTGTGAGCCTGTGCATAAACGTGAATGTGTACTTTCATTAGGAAAGGGATGTATCACTTCCACAAAATTCTCAAATGTTAAGAACTCTGTGGGCAATGAAGAGCTATTAAAAAGTTCATGGGCAGGCAAATCTATCAGAATATCATTTTAGGGTTTAGAGCCATAAATGGTTCCAACTGCAGTGTAGAAGATGGAATTCCTGACAGTAATACTGGTGGTGGAGAAACCAATAAAGAGATCATTGCAATAGTCCAGGAAAGAAAGAATGAGATCCTAAGTCTGATCAATGGTATTAGAGATGAAGTAGACAGGGGCAGATCTGAGAAGTATTTAGATCAGAGAATCAGGATATACTGATGGCAGGTGTCATATTGGGGAAGGAAGAGAGGGAGGAAAAGGCACCTGAGGTTGAATTCCAAGTTTCCAACTTGGGCTGATAAGTAGTGCCATCAGATCAGAGGAGGGAATCACACAGCTTTGAAGAGGAAAACAGTGAGTTCAGTGTGAACAGTTGAGTTTGACGTATCAATAGGACCTACCGGACAATTGAATGGTCCTGAATATGACCGTGAAGCATGGGGAGAGATCTAGGCTAGAGATGAAGATTTAAGTCATCCATATCTAGAGGAGAGTTTCAACTATGGGAGGAAATGAGACAACCCATCGAGAGTTTTAGAAAGAAAACCGGCCATGGACAAGAATGGATCCATCAGTCTCACAATATCATAAATGTACTTAATGCCACTGAATTGTACATTTAAAAATAACAAAATGGTGCATATATCTCCACAGTTTTTAAAGAGGAGGAAAAAGATGACTTCCTAGGGCATGCTGACATTTAAAGGGTTGAGTACAAGAAGAAGCCTGTGAGGAAAGTGGAAAGGAATGGTCAGAGATAAGAGGGAGATCAGGAGAGTCACAGATGCCAGAGGAATAGAATTTCAAAAACATGCA
This sequence comes from Pongo pygmaeus, assembly GCF_028885625.2. NCBI lineage: Eukaryota > Metazoa > Chordata > Mammalia > Primates > Hominidae > Pongo > Pongo pygmaeus. The sequence continues at coordinate 64,393,644 of NC_072385.2, read as the reverse complement.
GGGCAGAGTGGGTGGATGAGTTAGATCATCCCTAAGGTGCCTACCAGAAATAACAATATATAAACTCTGGGAGAGAGAGAATTTAGATCTCTAGGCTTGCCCATCTAGAACTGCTTCAGCAGTAATAAAATGGCTTAAATTTCATCTTTCAAAATGAAAATTGCCCATGCTTTGCCAGTTTTGTCTGGGCAGGAAACAGCTCAGACCAGCTGCTTGGGATGGTTCTAAATTCCACTCAGAGCCCTGGAATGTGATGCCTCCAAGGCGCCAGTCCTGTGAACCCCTTCCTGGTGCTCACAGTGGGACAGCGGCAGGTGTGCAGAGGCCTCCAGTCTCCCTCTGCCCAGTCGCTGATGCGCCTCTCCCTCTGCCCTCAGGGTCTCCCCTTGGAGCAGAGTGAAGTGGACATAGTTCCTTGATCTCTGCTGTTTCTCTCTCACCCGGATTGAGTCTTTGTAATTAAAACAAGCAGATTGCTACCAAAGTCACCAGGTTAGTGGAACAGAGCTGCCCCCGCTAAAAGGTCTCTTTCCCTTGAAGGCACTCCAAAGTGCTTCATAGGCACCCTCACTCTGTACCAAAGAAAGGGGGCGAGGGAGTGGATGGCGGGCCTCTGGGGAGCCTCACATCATCAGCTGCATCCCCAGGTGCCCCGTGGAGGGGAGAATCCAGAGAAAGACCTTTGCCGGCTCTCAACAAGCTCTAATGGATCCTCAGCTATTTTCCTGTCGTATTTCTGGCAGAGATCGGCTAACATCTCTTCATTGTGGCAGAATCAACCTACCAATTCATTCTTTCATGTTAAATGTTTACAAGATAGTCTAACCGTGTGAAAGCGTCCAAGTATCTTCAATGGCTTCAGTGATTCAGTGTTGCTACTCAGAATCTGCACAACCTAGCAAAGACTGTAGAACTACAGCAAACCCACCAGCCACCAGAGAGGCTTCTGATAACCTCTTCCTTCAGAAATTGACCATACCGTTGTTGTAGAAATGTAATTGTTGTAGTTACTGGGACCTATCCTGGGGTTAGTTAAAACAGAGATATTGGGGTCACTGTCGTGGGGGCATTAAAGCATGCCTCTTTCCTGCCTTGATTGTAAATAAACTGAAAAATGAGGCCAAAAAATGATACATGAAAACCTCAGCATTGCCTTTATTACTGTGAGTTGGAGATTTTGACTGAGTGTGGCAGCAAACAGGCTGGAAACTGAAGCCCAGAATTAAATAGATTTACCAGTCTGATTGCAGGCAGGGGGCCTGTCCAGGGAAGATGCACAGCCAGAGGCAGAGTTACGGGGGGCTGATTCGCTTAAACTTGAGGGACCCTCACTTGCATGGGTCCCTGCTAGGCCCTTCTAAGGCCAGGGGAGCAGCCCTTATAATTTTGCATTTGCATTTTTATGTTCTTTTTCTTAAAGAGCCTCCACAAAATTGCATCAGGCCCCACAACAGCTGCTTGCATGGAATAGCAGAGAATACCGCCTGCTCCCTCCAGACAGCACACTCCTGAAAACCGGGAGACAGGAGCCAAACATGCTCGGTTTACACTTTCCTTATTTACTGAATGAGTGGAGGGCAGAGACAGGCCTGGAGTTACGCACACTGAGTGCCCCAACATGGAAAGAAACATCAGGAGAGGCAGGAAACATTCCCTCCTTAACCAACACAGTTTTCAAGACCTTACTGGAGGCACTTTATTGGCTACATAATCACTCCATGCTGTGGGCATCAGGCAGAATCCTGGTGCAGACCCAACTATGAGGTGGAGGATTTCAGTTTCTTTATTTTGAACTTCCCCCAGGCTCCCACTAATTCCTCTCCATTCTATCCTCCTCCCTCTCCCACAAAAGAAAACAGAAAGGAGCAGCAGTGTTTGATACTGTATCATCCAGAGGCCTGGTTCTCTCCCATTATACAGCAAACAAGCCCTGGCAAGATATTTCACTCCTGCCCCATGCCATGCATTAAAAATCCAAAATTGCCTGCATTCCACCTGCCAAGCAAGAGATGCTTTCATTATTGAAGTTCCAAATGTATACCTTTGAGAACAAGGCCTTCTTGTCTTAAAAGAGAGGTCCTCATTTTGTGAGTTGGGAGCAGAGGGAATTAAAGAAAGCCACGATGCAGGGATTTGGCCATTCAAGCCAGGCAGCCTTCAGAGAATGTCATCCCTAATGACACATGCCCGAAGGAAGGAGCGGGGCTGAGCTTGTCCTGCCTTCATATTTAATATTGCCTGTCCGCCTCCTTAACAGCGGGCCTCTGTGCGAGCATTTGACAAGGCTTAAAACTACTCATTGAAGAAAATGGATGATCCCCCAACAGGAAGATGCAACCCCATGGGCTGCCTGCTTGACCACAGAAGTGTTTCCAGCTCCAGTTGCTCATCTGAGAACTCCCCCCACTACTTGCTGTTAAAATTGTTAAAATTAAAGGCCATGTTGATTTTTTAAACTTTATTTCCATTTTTTTAAATAAAATAAGAATTGGACTTGAGTTCATACTTAGGCTGTTGAGAAAATAACATTGGTAAGACTCCATGTGTGGCTGTTTGCTGTTTCTCCCCCTCTGGAATCTTTTTCAAAGGTTTGTGAACTACATGCAGGGGCTACCTGGTAAGGGCAGGTGGCACTGCCAAGGGCAGCAAACACTGAGAGTCTGCTGGGCTGGACAAGTCAGCTTCCGCTCTCATCTGTGTCATAAAGTCAGGTCCATACAGGTCCCCACTCCAGATTCCCCCTACCCAATGTGGACTCTCAGATGGATCATGGAGAATGGATCTGAACTTGTGGGTCAGGGAGCACCCGTTCTCAGAAGCTACCTTGCGTTCTGCCAGCTCTCATCTGAGGTGAGGCCTGGGCAGGCACAACTCCGCAAGGGGGACCTCTGGCCCAGATGGTCCCACTTAGTTCCAGAGTGGTGTCTATGTGGTCCTAAGGTCTCACCTGTCCTGACCACCCTTTCCCCTGGTGAAGAGGGAGGACAGAGGCCAAGCTCACACACCAGTCCTGAGTTAGGCTGTGGGCAGCAGTCCCGACCCTCCTGGGGTCCAATCCGGGAAGAAGATCTTGGGAGCAGGTGGCAGTTAGCATGGAGTATGCCAACAGACAGTGAACCAGGGGCACAAGAGGGCAGCATGGGGGCCAGGGCCCAAGGAGTCGAGGCAGTCCGCCCAAAAGCAAAACAGTGCAGAGCAGAGCCAGGCTCTGTGGGGGTCAGGCTATGCCATGTGAGCTCTGCTGCACTCTACATGCCTCCCAGCCACTGGCAGAGCCTGCTCCTTAGCACCTGAGTGTCTTCATCTTGGAACGTGGTAAAGGTGGAAAAGGACTGGTTTAGCATAACCGAACTATTTTGTGAATGAAGCAAACACTATTTACTAAACAATGCAGATGTGCATCTATTTCTATTCTAATATTGATATATATTCAACAGGTAACTAGAGCCTTTCTCATATTAGCTGTCAATCCCTCTTCACAAGGTAGTTGATTAAGACTCCAAGCCAAGAATCTAAAGGGAAGACAGCCTCTGCCATGGTCCCCCTCCCTCTCTGACTTTCCTCTGAAGTCCATGTTCACCCATGCTATGTGCACATCCACACTGGGCCATGTAAGTGAACTTCTTCTGTCAGAGTGGAAGGAGCAACTGCAAACATGGTCTCAACTTCTGTTGCATCCGCTTAGTCTTTAAAGTATAGATATTCCTTAACTAAATTGTTATAAATCTGAAGTTATAGTGTAATGGTTAAGTATGCGTGTGGGGGGGTCAAGGTTCTAAAATTAGACCACATGGATTCAAATCCCAGTTTTGTAACATTAACATTGTGAACATATAAAAATAAATATGTCTATGGGTGGTATGTGGAGGTCTTGAGTGAGTTACATATCTTCACTGATTCTCAGTTTTCCTTACCTGCAAAACGGGGTAACAGTTCCTACAAGGCTGTTTTACCGAGGCTCACTGAATTAAATGAGAGAATGCATAGATAGCACTGAGCACAGTGGTTAGCTGTTGTTAAGTTAGCACTGTACACAACCGTAAAAATGCAGGCGTTTCAAGAGGGACCTCGGGAAATGACACTGCCCAGAAGAATTGGGCAGAATTGCAGCTGTCCTCCACCTGGGTCTTCTATTCTGAATCTTTCCCTCCTCCAGTCCATACTCTCCAGTGTCAACAGCATTTGCTTTCCAAGAAGCAAATCTGATCACGATGCCCCAGTGTCACTTGGTTAAAGCCACTAAGGGTTCCTTCCCCTGGGCTCAGGATAGAAGCCATACTCCTCAGCCTGGTTTGTGTGCCCTCCCACAGCAGGGACCCCACCTCCTTTCCACTCGCACTCATGCTGTGCTCCCAGCATGTGGACCTCCACTGCCCCTGCCCTACCCCAGGGATTTGTGCTTGCCTTTTTGTGCAGGAATGCTGACATCTCCTTGGCCCTGCTCTGCAGTGTCACCTCCTCAGTGAAGTGCTAGTTCCCAGACACTCAGCTCTTCAGCACTTGGCTACTTGCTAAGAACAATAGCCTGCTGGTCTGCTGGGAGCTATGGAACCAAACTGCCCACGTTTAAATTCTGGCTTCTCCATGTGGCCATCAGCAAGTTTCTCCATCTCTCCTTGCCTTGGTATTTTTAGTGAGATGAGAAAGAGAATATTATTGAATTCACAAGATTGTTAATGAGAATTAAATGAGTTAGCATAAGGAAAGCATGTTGGTACATAGAACACTGCTTGGCACATAGTAAATGCTCAGTGAATGTTCACTGCGCTAACAATGTTATTATCATCATTATCATTATTCTTATTCCACCAAAATGTAAGCTCTTTAAGAATAAAGACTGCCTATTTTGTTCACTACCTGACAAAAAAGGTGCAGGATGTACAGCTGTTGAGTAACACGTAGACCACTGCATGTGGTTAATTGTTTATACGAATGCCCAAGCCCCATCAGCCAGCAGAACACAAGCATCTTGACTAGCCAATCAATCCTGTATTTCCTGGTTCTGTTCAATGGGGAAATAATAGACCCTCAATAAACGTTTGCTGAATGAATAAATGAATGAACCTCTGAGGTTGCATGTATACGTTATCTCCTTCTAAAACATCAGCTTTAGCTCTAAGTTTATCAAAAAGTCATGCCCTTCATTCTTTTGAAGTGGATATCCAGTGGTTTCTGGAAGATCTCAAAAAAACAGACAGTGCATTCGGGGGCTTTATCCCAGAGCAGTCTTCAGAGGAGGATAAAGTTCCTCAAGAAGTGTCTGCCCCTGTGCATTTCCACCCGCCAGGAAGGACCCCCTTTCCTGCACCTCTACCCTTCCTGAGCCCCCCGGCTGTCCTCCTCCACCACAGCCAGAGGGAACTGGGCCTCATTAGGGGGATGGTTTATTCCTCATTAGGCACCAAGCTTGGCTGGAGAAAAGCCAGCTATCACTTTATCCAGAGCCAGGAAATCTCCCAGTGTGGAAGCCCCCTCTCTCCCATTCTGCACCAAGTCCTTCACTCTCGCTACTTCACGGAAAACCTTCCTCTAGAAGGAAGTGAAAAAATTCCCCCAAAATATATCAGCCCTTCTGCTACAGCTCATCTACCTAAAGTGAAAAAATAAAACCAGGGAGAGGGGAATTTGTGTATAATGTGAATAAACGTAGTCTGTAGACTTTATTGAAGTACTGCTGTTTTGTAAGCCTCTCACTGACCAGAACCACTTATTATTCCAAATGCACATAGATTTATGATCTGAAATGCTCACCATGTTTTTTACCCTGGAGAACTAGAGGGAGAGCGAGTTCCAGCTCGGTGTTTGATAAGATAGCTTACATCATTTTATCCACACGTCAATGCAGTGAGGCAAGTGAGGTTTATTATCTTCCTGTTATGAATGTGGGCTGTAGAGACTGAGAGATTAAAGAGGGTTGTCCTTGGCCAGCCCTAAGTTTGGAAAACACATGTAATTTCATTCTGTCACTACTGAGCCATTGCTCTCTGCCATCACCCATGTATCAATGTTGCAGCCCAGAGCTTCCCGTCTGCCATGGCATGTCCATCGTCTGGCCCCTGCGCTCTCTTCCCTCCCCCAACTACCCCTGGGCTGCCCAGCCCTGCACCTGCACTTGTGAGGCTGCAGCTCCCCTGGGGGCAGTCTGGCATTCCCAAGCCCTGGCTAGGGACCAGAGGTGTGTAGTTCCCTGGCTTTTTGGTCAAAGACATTCCAGGGAGTTTCAGCAAGTAAGAGCTGCCTTTAAACAGCTTCCAGAAGCCCCTGCTGAGCGCTCAGAGTGGGAGTGAGCCACATCCCAGCTCTGCTATTCACCTGCTGTGTTACCCTGGGCAGACCACCCAGCCTCCCTTCCCTGTACTGTAGGAGAGGGAGCAGCTTTGAGAATCTGATAGTGCTGTGAACAGTCTCCCCTGAAGACATTTGCACTAAACATCACAGGTGTCATTTCAGGAGGGTCACAGTGTCCATCCATTGAGCCCACCTGGGTACCCCATAGATCCCCTGCCCCTGGATAAGAATCCCTGGGCCCAGTGAGCTCTAACACCAAAGTGGGAAGCCCCCAAATACAGATTTTTTTAAAGAAAACTTCAGTAGCTTATTTTCTCACTATGAAAGAAAGAAAATAGATTTTAAAAGGAAAATTACCATAAAACAACTACCAGTAAAATTACTATTAATAATTTAGTAAATATAAATTTAAAAATTTAGTAAATATCATACAGTCTTTATGTCTCTCTCACTCTTGACATACACATACATAAATCTACTCATTATACCAGGAGTGTTTTGTCATCTTATTTAAATATCATTTAAATATTATTTGGCAATATGGCCAGGCACAATGGCTCACAGCTATAGTCCCAGCACAGTGGGAGGCCAAGACAGAAGAATCACATGAGCCCAGGAGTTCAAGACAAGCCTGGACAACAAAGTGAGATTCCATCTCTACAAAAAACAAAAAAAATATAATTAGCCAGGCGTGGTCACATGCGCCTGCAGTCTCAGCTACTCAGGAGGCTGAGATGGGTGGATCCCTTGAGCCCAGGAGTTCAAGGCTGCAGTGAGCTATGATCACACCACTACACTCCAACCCAAGTGACAGAGTGAGACCCTGTCACAAAAAAATATGAATAAATAAAATTATGTGACAATATAATGTCTACATAGTAATCAATTGCATGGTAATTCTGTAATGCATTATTTAACTTTCCCTAATTGTTAACCATTTATGTTTTCATTATTATCTGTACAAACATATCTGATTATATTCTTAGACTAAAAGTGGAATAGCCAGTTCTATGCAGAAGGAAGCTTTTGATACCTATCACAATTTGCCCCCTCTCTCCTAGAAAGTTTTGCTGATTTGCACTCCCAGTAGCTGTAGGGAGGCAGGTGGAGGGGACTTAGACCCGTGTTCCCAAGCGGCTTCCTTGAACCAGCAACTCAGAATGTTGATACCAAGTGGGGCCTGTGTTTTCTAAAAGTTAGCCATCTCAGTCCACAGAAATTGTGTCTAGGACTGGCCTCGCCACATTTTGAAGTGGGTAAAACTGGTCTTGGTGCTTTCCTCCCTCCCTCATTCCCACGTAGCCACTTGATCTGACTGTAGCCCCTTGCCTCCCAGGTTCAGCAGCAGTTGCTCTGCCCCCACCACCTGGATTCACAGACCCTACAAGGCATCCCATCAGCAGGCTCTAGACTTTCCATCCACAGCTTTATGAATCTGTTACATGCACCTGTGTGAATGGGTTCAGGGGAGCAGGCTGAATTCAGAGTACAACGGTCCTGAGTCAGCCCAGGCAGAGACTGGGACATCAGACCCAGTGAGGAGGCTGTTACCAGGCAGGGGATGGTGTTCCGGGGCCAGATGAGCAGTGGAAGTCCATGTTCATGCCTGCTCTGTCTCTTATACAGTTGGTCCTTCAGAATGTTCCTCAAAGGGAAGAACAGGGCCTCTCTGAAAAGATAAATTCATTTCCCTTGAAAATTGGCTAAACAGAGTGTGTTGCAGGGCCATGAGCCCCAGAATGATGGGCAGAGTTTCAGCCATTTGCTTGGTAAACTGTGCTGCTCTCTGAGCCTTAAATCTACTTATCAGTGATGGGTGTTTGGGGAGGGAAGATCACACATGGTCCGGTCCCGCTGCTGACCGCCTCTCTCTTGGCCCCGCAGTCTGACGGCTCCATCCTGGCCATCGCCCTGCTGATCCTGTTCCTGCTCCTAGCCTTGGCTCTCCTCTGGTGGTTCTGGCCCCTCTGCTGCACCGTGGTAAGTGCCCCAAACCTCAGGCCATGCAAGGTGATGGGTGACATAAAGTTCACAGACCATGAGTAGAGAGAAAGGGATTTTTAAAAAACTAAAGATGGGAGACAAATCTTACATTTTTTATACAATTTATACAAAATTGATATTGAACTGACATTGATCAATGGAACCATGAGTCATCAGCAGTCAGTATGAGTTAGGGTGTGAGATTGCCAATGGCCATACCCCTTGGGTGGGGCAACTGGAGTGGCCGCTTTAGTTCTGGTGCTTAGGGAAGATCCACAGGACACCATAGATGGTGAGTGTTATTCGACATGTAATGAACATATATGCCTCTGTGTACGGTACACACACATACACACACACACATTTGTTGAGTTGCCCAACCTATACTCTTCTAAGGCCACCCTGGTCTTAGTAACTAGTCTACCTATCTGAGAAAGTGTCTCTGGCCTGACCTCTTTATTTTCAACAATAAAGAATGGCACTTACCTTTATTTCATTGATTTTGGCAACTTTTGTAGGACACACCTACTGTGTGTCCAGCACTGAGCTAAGCACTTTAGCTACAAGATCAATAAAAACCTGCCTCCTCCCCATCAGTGTCATATGGAGTCACCACATAACAATGTCTCCCCAAAATAGCTTAGGGCCTGGAATAATCCACCCTGACGATAATCCCAAATGGTAAATGTCTGGCTGTCAATTTCTGTTCCCTGGCCCTTAGACTGGGAAAAGTCCAAACAAAGTAATAGCCAAATAAAGAAAAAAAAACATTCCCTGTGACATGTCTATTTCTAGCCTGTGCCCTGCCTTTCTGCAAATCAGTGTGTGCTGTGAAGCCCATGAGTGTGAAGTGGCCACTGCTCCACTGCCATGGCATCTTCATTTCCTGTATTTTAGTTCTTCCATGGAAGGGCTGGCAGGGTACAATAGAAACTGAGCCTCTCCAGGACAGGGACTCATCTTCATTTTCCCTCTGAAACTTCAGCATTTGGCACACAGTGTGAGGGAGTTCACATCTGTGTGTACAGCTCAACTGAACCAAGACCACAGAGAGGCAGAGCACTGGACTTGAAAAGAAAGGGGAAATGGCTTCGGATGACATGTTAAAGAGGTGGCAAATGAATGAGATGAGAAGCTCAACCAGGATGTGGACCATGTGGCAGAGACTTCTGGAAAGGGTTGACTTGCAGCAGACAAGTATGGAAGGAGAGACCCAGGACAGGCACAAGTCTTGGATTAATTAGGACCCTGCAGGCTGGGCTGGATTTCACCAAGATTTTAAACAGATTCTTACCAGAGCAGCTCCAAGAGTTAAATGTTGTTTTAAACACTTAAGGCTGCATAACCATTTTATTTTGAGGGTAAAAAATCCTCATGAGTCAGCCCAAGTGCTTTCTATGGAGATTCAAAAACAAGCACATTTTCAAGTCCAGAAAAAGAAAAGAAAAACCTTACAGTGTGTTCTTAAAGAATCAGCAGGCCTGGTAGTAGCAGGCAGTGAACACTATTATAGACCCTTTGATTATTTACAAACAGTTACCTCTGGGTGAGGACAGCTAGGAACATTAGAACAGCCAAGCAGTGCTCCACCAAATACTGGCTGTGTGACCTTGGGCAAGTTTCTTCACTTCTCTCTCAGTTTCCTCATTGGTATAATGAGGACAATAAGAGCTCCCACTTCATAGTTAGATGGTGAAGACTATAAAGGAGTGTATATATATGTGCTTAGAAAGCACCTAACACATAGTAACTGCTGTATATTATTATTATTTAAAAGTATTTTACGGTAATAGGAATCTATTATGATACTGGATGGCATTCAGTTTATATTCTTGGGAAATGTTTCTCAAAATAAACCTTTTGTTATTAGAAGAAATGTCACCCAAGGCCAAATGGAGTTTTGCAATATTCAAAATATTTTTCAATGAATTTATCTGGTTAAGTCCCTGTTGCTTTGGAAGGCAACCAAAATGTCTTAATGTGGTCTGACTTTGTAAGTCTTGAAGGATTTCTTTATGAGGGTTGATCTTAGGGATTCATTTTCCTGTTTATGATGTCTATTTAAGCTGCCTCCTCTTCCTCTTTCTGAAAGCTGGCTTGGGCTCCAGTGCTTGGTCTGCCCCCTCAAACTACTTGCTGATCACTTGCTTCCTTGATGAGGGGTGATGCTCTGGAGCAGGGCAGATTAAGGTCATGTGTTTCCTAAACAGTATACTCAGGAATGAAGGTGAACATGGGCCTCCCATCAGAGTTTCATTCAGAGGACGCAGGGAAGTTTCTCTCCCCTGAGTTACAGAACCCCTCACCACAGCCCCCAGGTTAATAGAGGGCATGCTTGTAAACAATGGTCCTCAAGCCTTCCTCTGTCACTCTTCCTGCATCTACCCCAAGGGTGGGGAATGCCCCTCAACCTACTAGCAAAGCTGCGTCTCAATGCTGGAGGAAAAGCCAGAAAGCAGAAAAGACCTAAAAAATGTGGGGTACATGTCTGCTGTGTGCCTTCTCCTTCCTGCTGCAATCTTTTCTTTAGGAGTGATACTCAAAATATTTAACAACCTGCAAGGCCCCCACCCCCGCTGAGCCACACATTAACCCATGGTGGCTGGGTATGTGAAGTGATGGGAGATGAAGTCCTGCAGCATGGCTGGATAGGAGGGCAGGCCCAGTCTAACTACAAAGAGCAGTTTTAGATGTACTGGTCAGGATGAGCAGACCAGGCACAGGGGTTGCTATCAGGCTTGCCTCTGCTCAGCATCCTCCTGCTTCCTGCTGGTCCTGTCTGGAAGAAGAAACCTGATGGGTGAGGGTGACAGATGATGCCTGCCCACTGCACTTGGCCTTTCCCTAAGGACCCCATTCCCCCATTTGGGCTCTTAACTTCCAGCCAAATGGAACCTGAATTAACTTGTTGCCAGCCTGCCAGATGTAATCTACCAGTAATGACTGATGGGGAGAGAGAAAACTGACCACATCCTGAAGCAAACCTTTAGTGTTTCCCAGCTTGTTCCTCAGTATCGCCAGGACGACCTCTGGCTTTTAAGATTCCTATACTTATTCATTGGCACAAAACATCCACCTTGAAGGGGAGGGAGGTATTGGACTATGCACACTGGGCTTATTCACATTTTCAAATAGGTAATTCAAGGGGTTAATATTTTCACAAATAATAATAATAATAAAGTCCTGCCTCAGTTCCACAAGGGACATTTCCAGAACCCTTCAAGTCACACCATGCCCACTCCAGCTACTCATAAGTTTGGTCCAATATTATTGAAATCTCAAAATTGAACTTTAAAAAGAGGAAGACTAGGAAATCTAAAACAGAAAAGGATCTTTTTTTAAAAAAAAGTTGCAATGTATTAGACGAGTAAATGTTATGAATGGCTTGAATGTGTAGGGGGAAAAGTCATCAATGAATCAGTGACATTAGGGCACTAAAAAGTTGTAGAAAATGCAGGTAACCCTGAGAGTCTACCCTCACCCCAGCCAAGAGCCAATGCCCTGATGGGAGCCTGCAGCCCAGCTAGGGGGTAGCTTTATGTACACAGAGAAAGGCCATCGTATCCTGCCTAAATTTCAGCAGGTAGCAAGACACTGGAGATTCCGATTAGCAGTGGGGATTGGCTGCCCCAAATGAGAAATCTGGATTATAGAAGAAATCCCTGTTGGGGCTCTCAGTTTCATGACCCCATGTTGACACTCTGATAAACACCCCAATTCCCGATCTCCCCTCTGTCCCTATACCTACACCTTCCCGGTGGTGTGTGTTCTCCTCTCCCGCTCCCAAGATATCAGTCACCTCAGAAGAGAGCAGCCCAGCTTGCTGATGGGGCCACTGCACATTTATGAGGGCTTCAACACTCATACTTTAGCAAACTGCTAACTTACCTTTATGGATAAGAACTCCTCCCAAACTGCAACCGTTTCCCTGAAGTTCCCTGTACTACCTCTCGCCATCTCATATTCAGTAGACACCCTGCTGTTCTATCTCCGTGAGAAAACAGAAGCTGTGCTGTGAGAAATCCTTGCACTCCAGCACCCTCATATGTGCATCCTCCTCCAGCATCCGTCTCCCTCCCTTGCCACAGATGTTCTTCGTTTCATCCTTTCTCACTCAGCATTTTCCTCCTTTCCTTTCCACTGGCTTCCTCCCTCTGCCTACAAACATATGCCAGCCACCTTCATCCTTTAAAAAATGTGTCTGTGTTAGTCTGTCCTCACACTGCTACAAAGACATACACCTGAGACTGGGTAATTTATAAAGAAAAAAGTTTCAATTGGCTCACAGTTCTGCAGGCTGTACAGGAAGCATAGTGGCTTCTGCCTCTGGGGAGGCCTCAGGAAGTTTCCAGTCATGGCTGACGGCAAAGGTGGAGCAAGGCATCTCACATGGTGGGAGCAGGAGGAAGAGAAGAACGAGATGGGAGGTGCTACACACTTTTCAACAACCAGATCTCAGGAAAACTCACTATCACAAGAACAGCACCAAAGGGATGATGCTAAGCCATTCATGAGAAACCCACCGCCATGATCCAATCACTTGATGGATCAGGTGATGACTGATGGCTGCAATCAGCCAATCACCTCCCACTAGGCCCCTCCTCCAACATTGAGGATTACAACTTGACATGAGATTTACGTGGGAACATGGATCCAACCCATGTTAATCTCATGCCTTATGTCTCCTTCATGCTACTCTTCTACTTCCCTTCCTTTCACCCACACACTCCTTTGCAGAGCATCCACTGTCCACAATTCCTCTCCTTCCCTCTTCCTCCCACTGCACCCTGAGCGCCATTGCCATTATTTCTCTAATCCTTCGCTTGCAAAACTGAATTTCCCAGCCACTGGTCTCCATTCACTTCTCATTCTTCTTTACCTCTTTCAGCAGTAGGCACTGTCGACCTCTCTCTCCTTTAAACTGTCTCCTCCACTGGTGCCTGCTGGCTCTTCTCCTATGTCTCTGTGCAGTTTCTCCCTGTCTCCCTCATGGGCTCTCTTTCCTCTGGCTTGCCAATTGTTCTCCAGGGTTGCCTTCCGCCCTCTTCTCTAACACCTTGTTCCTGGTCAATGTCACCAACTCCCACAACTTCAACTACTTAATGTGTTTACTCATCACTGGCCGTGGCTCCAGAGGACCAGCCCACATTAAAGGGATCAATGGACATCTCAAATGAAGGCATCTCACCCTCAACATACTCCCTGCTAAACTCTTCACGTTACCCCCAAACCTGCTCTTCATCAGTGGGTATGCCATTGTCCTCCAGGCTGCCCAAACTATGGACTGCAGAGCAACTGCTGAAGTCTTCTTCTGTCCCTCCTTGTCTTATCTCACTTTGGAGCTGCCTACAGCACATCCTTTCCCACACCTCATCTTATCTCACATCCGTCCACACCTTCTACTCCAGCATAGTCACGGTGCCTGTCACTCAGTAGTTGCTTAAGAAATATTTGTGGAATAAATGAATGAATACCATTGTCTTACTCTACATCTCCCACCTGAATTATTTCAGCAATTTCCTAACTGCTCTTTTAGTCTTTCTCACCTTCATTAAAGAGACTTTTCATTTTTAAAAAAGGCAGCCAGGTGATGAGCCTACTCACTACCCTGCCTAGAATTCTCTTGAGTGTTCAGCGGCTATAAAACAGAGTTTCCATCCCTTGAGATGGCATGAGTAGGGCTTTTCCATCCTGGCCTCACTTTTCCAGCCTCACCTCTTACCTTCACCTCCTGTGCAGGGTCTCCCTTAGCACCTGTGCCTGCTTCTTTCATAGCACTGATCATGCTGTGAAAATTGCCTGTTTGCTTGTCTGTCTTCCTCTGTTAAGCTGAAGCTGTTGGAAGCCAAGGCTGTAGGTCCCCAGAGCATAATACAGTGCCTGGCTCAAAGCTGCTGCTCAGTGTATCTCAAAGTTCATTAGCAGCCAAGTGGATGGAGGACCAACTGTGGGCACACTCTACTCTTTGGGGCTCCTTAAACATACCAGGTACTTCCTTATCATGATCTTTTTTGCTCATATTATATCCTCTTGCTGAAATAGTTTCACCTTCTTTATTTTCTCTATGCAATTCTTCCTTCAAAGTCCAGCTTGCTGTTCAGTCCATTTCAGTAGCATCCTGCGTACCTTTTCCTCACCTGGGGAGGATCAGCTGCTATCTCACTTGGTTTCCATGGTGTTTTTCTCATACCTCTATTAGAGCATTTGCTCATTCTATCACAAGTATTTATGTATATATCTCTCACTGTACAGACAGTCCCCAACTTATGGTGGTTCAACTTAGAATTTTTCGACTTTGTAATGGTATGAAAGCCATGTGCATTCAATAGAAAGCATACTTCAAGTACCCATACAACCATTCTGTTTTTCACTTTCAGTATAGTATTCAATACATTACATGAGATAGTCAATACTTCATTATAAAATAGCTTTGTGTTATCTATTTTGCCCAAGTTTAGACTGATGTCACTGTTCTGTGAGCACATTTAAGGTTGGCTAGGCTAAGCCATGATGTTCACTAGGTTAGCTGTATTAAATGCATGTTCAACTTATGACATGTTCAACTTACAATGGGTTTAATCTGGACATAGTCCCATCATACATCGAGGAGAATCTGTACCATGAACTCCTCCATGGCGAGGAGAAACTAGTCACAGAAACTAATCCCAAAATATGGTACAGTGCCTAGTACATATTATAATTTGTGTATTTTCCAAATCAAACTAAAAAGCTAAGTCTTCCTAGGGGAAGAGTGTTAGATGCAGAAGGAGCCCACAGACCTATGGAACTGTAATGAGTGGTTGTGTCATGGGGGTTTGTATTATCCTATTTCATTACTTACATGTATGTTATATGCAATATTTTATATGTATCTAATATTACATAACAAAGGACATTTAAATCAGTTTCTTAAATAAAATCCTAGAAATATGCGCATTTTATTGAGAGGTTAATGGTATATGAGAAACCCCAAGGGAAAAGATCTTAGCATATTTTGCAAAATGAAAAAGTTCTGGGCAGGGCACAGTGACTCACACCTGTAATCCCAACACTTTGGAAGGGCCGAGGCAGGAGGATCACTTGAGCCCTAGAGTCTGAGCTAGCCTAGGCAACGTGGTGAGACAGCATCTCTATTTAAAAAAATAAAGTTCTGGAAGTTAGTTGCATAATTATGTGAGTATATGTAACACTATTAAACTGTACACTTAAAAATAATGAAGATAATAAGTTTTATATTAAGTGCTTTTAACCACAATTAAAAAGAAAAAAAATCCTGCTTTTAAAGCTGCAATTTTTCTGCAGTCCAGCTAGTTAAAACACCACACTATTTAGGTCAAATCAAATCACTGTATTTCTGTTCAAATAACAGCAATTTTTTTCAGTATTTTGGGAGAGGCTCATGTCCATGCATTCAAATTTTTTCCTATATAAACAAAATTCTGTTCTCCCTGTCTTGTTTTCAGTGGCCTTGTAGGTATCTTACGAACAGCTTTTAAAGAATTATGTAACAGATCACGTTTAATTCATTTAATTGAATTTCAAGGATAGTTCAACAAATAAGCCCACTGGACATCTCCAATGACAAATTGCAAAGGACAAAAATTAATCAAAAACTTGATATACCTTAAATGGAAATAAAAATAAAGCATTAAAATAATGTTCTTCACACCGTTAAGAATAACATTCAGTTTGTAGGGCCAGACAACCCAAGCCTAAAATCACCAAAAGGATTTACTGACAGTTTCATAAAAACACGACTGGGACAGACAACTTCTGACGCAGGCATCTTGGGCCTAATACTGATTGTGCTTTCTTGATCCTGTTCCAGCCTCCACCCATTCCCATCTGGACAAGCCTCACGCTACAGCTGACAAGATTATTTCTGGTTAGCACACAGAGCCCTGCCATGACCTGCCCTCACCTCCGGAGGGCAGGTATACCACACACCTCACACACCCATTTTTTTCTCATCTCTGGCTTCCTTCATCCTTTGTGGGCTGCCTGATAACCCCCAACCCCTATGCTTATGCCTGCCAGTGAAATGGAAAGAGGCGAGTTGTTGTTGAAAAGTCGACTGGGTTTCAATGCCACATCTTCCTCTACCAGTTAAAGGATTAGTCCAATCCTTTAACCTTAATTTCCCCTGTGTGAAAAACTAGAAAATTGGAACCATATTGTCTCTAAGGCTGCTTCTTCATATTCATACCTTCTCTAAGTGAATCTGCTTCTCCCTTTCAAGATTCCCTGGTCTGTGGTTCTCAAGCCTGGTTACATATTGAAACCACCTGAGGACTTTTTATACGCTACAAGTATTCAGGGGCAGCATTTCCAAACTATGTCAGGGCAATCATACCCTGCAAGTATGAATAGGGGCACTTCAGAACAAGAGGCATTTAGACAGTGAGTTTTAAAGATATCCTTAAACTAAGTTGAATCACTGTTTTTACTGCAGGACTTCTCAGAGTCATTAATAGGATAATTTGCATGTGACTCTTCAAATTTATTTTGACCCTAGAACTCTTCCTTGGCCTGTCACTACCTGTACTCTCCCAAACACCTATTAACATACTGACATCTGGAAGGACACCAGTATTCTGCCAAATACTATTTCGGAAACAACAGTCCTAGAGAACGCTGAAGCAGCTAAAAGAGCAGGTTCCTGGATCCTAAGATGCAGCCTCTTTCGTGCCCTCCCTGGAGGCTGTACCAATATCAACAAGCTTAAACATCTCGTGAACATCATCAACTCACCCTTGTTCCTTCTGTGCCCTGCTCAGATCCCACTGATACTACTAGTGTCTAAAATCAGCTTTCCCGTAACCCAGGCAGAGGCCAGAGGCTGCTCCTTCAAGCCTCAGGGAATCTGAAATCATGGATTTATTTTGCTGTTTCACTTCACAGACTTCTGCAGTGACACTGACATACCATCTGATGGAGAATATGCACAGCCATTCTCTCACATTACCATGTGAGTCCCTTAGGCCCTATCAACTAATGGTAAAGTTCCTGCTGCAACTCTCACTTTAGACAGTGATGAATCAGGCCTTTCAAATAGTCTCAGTCTTAAGGGAGATGAGATGAGAGACAAAATCATTTGAAATCTGAGTTCTAAATTGGAGGAAAAAAAAGTTGACCTCATTTCTTTGAAAATTTCTGCTACCACATTCCAAATTAACACCCTTGGTACCATCCTTTGCTAAACTTTTACAGTGTAAAATTACTGGATTCAGGCAGTCCTTGGCCAGCATTAACCCACCCCAATCAGTCATGAGGTCTCTATTCAATTGATGCTGTCTATACCGTGGAAAGATTCCTTTACCCGCCATTGACCAGCATCTCATCTCTCCTGGATGTTTTCCATATCAAGTTGCCTACTTTCCCTTGGTTTCTTGACTTCAATTAAAAGAATACTTACAAGGTTTGGGAGCCAGAACAGAAGGCTACAATGTAAAAAGGGTCAGAGCAAGCATCTCCTTCTAGCTGTGATATTAAAGCCCTTATTAGATGGCTTTTCAGATCTGGATTGGCATTTCTTCTATACGTAACTCTGTTCTGATGGCTTCTCATGCAGAATTTAAAAGGCCAGGGGGGCAGCAGTTGAGCTGGCTTTAAGAGACCAACCCAGAAGTCCCCCAGGACATACAGTGCTTTAAATCAAAGGCTTCAGAAAAGACCTTTGTCGTCTAAGTACAGGCACATTTATTTGAGCTAACCTCTGAGCATGCAGGAAGTCATCATTTGTGGGAAAAAAAAAAAATCCATTACTATTGGCTGGCTATACAGCAGACTCCACAGCAAAACAAAAAAATTCCTGGATAAAATAGAATAGAAGTTGCCTTAAATGCATAACCAGGCTCATGAGAAAATAGGAGATGTTTCCAGGGCCCAAATAAAGCAGGATCTGGAAATCAGATGGTCAGCTGACCCTAAAAAGCAGTGGCTTCCTGCCTGAGATTTTCTTATCTCAGTAACCTAGAGGTTTGGCTTAATAGCCTTTCAAGGGCCCATAGAAGTTTGGGAGTTGAAATTGAGTCTTCTGCCTAAAGCTGCCTAAAGCCTTGAGTGAAAGATGGGCTATGGGTTTGATGTGAGTGTGTATGTTTGTGTCCCTAAGAATTCATAACCTCTGAGAGGTCTAGAGTTCAAACTTACACTACTTGAGGTTTTGTAAATTGGAAGCTGAGAAAAAGTTTGGAAATGCTTAGGGATCTGCAAAAGGAAACCTGAAACCTCTGGTAGGTTGGTCTCTCAACCCAGGCCTCGTAGAATTCCCATAGGTAAATGCCTACTACACATGAGCTCACAATCCCAAATTACCAAAAACCCAAGGAATATTATTTATTACCTGGGCCCTTTGGATTTTATGATACACATGGAAAACACAAAAGACCAGAAAAAGGATGAGGAAGTCAGTCCCTGTCAGCACTATTCCCTTTGCTCTGTCCAAAGTTAACAATAATTGTTAAATAGCAGATACATTGAAAATTCTCTGTATATTACCATTTCTCCTATAACATGAAGTGTGTTCCTGAAGATATGACTGCATTATGGAATTTTGGCCCATGAAAATAATAGGACTAATAGGGGAAATGGGTTCACAGCAGAACATTCAAAACTGTGCCATCTTACAAAATAATAATTAGGTTGGTACAAAAGTAATTGCGGTTTTTGCCATTGAAAGGAATGACGAAACTGCAATTACTTTTGCTCCAACCTAACGCTAAAAAAGAATAATAAACTCAATAAAAATGCCACCATTTTAAACACCTTAAGTTCTTAATAAAAGATACTTCAGTAAATATGGCTCTTTACCTTGATTTTTTTAAATAAACAGGTGAAGTTTCTTAGTGGACATGAGTCTGATGTAGCACTGTGGCTTTGAGCTACAGAGACAAGACGGAAGGAAGGACATTCTTAGGGCAAAGTGTCACAACACAAGGGGAGATGGCTATGACTCAGTGTCTTGTTATTCCTTCTGCACTGGCTTAAAATAGAATTTCAGCTTTTGTTGTGTTGCCAGGTTCCTCTTTTCATGTAAAAAAAAAAAAAAAAAAAAAAAAAAAAGCAATTTGCGTGGTTCCAAATAAGACTGAAAACCATGAAAGTACCATTCTGCCGCTCTCGGCATTACCTCCTTTTCTTCACTCCATCACACATGCCTCAAATCCCCTCTAAAGCAAATGGTGGCTCCTGTGAGTTCCATTCTCCTTTCTTTAGTTTTTCAGCATGGTCTCTGAGGAAGCTCATTTGGGTTTCTTTATGCCCATTGCTCTCACAGTATCTCATCTTCTCTTATATCTTTACAAACATCTCCTGCACAGGCTGAAGGCTTTCCTCCCTCATTCAACCCCTGCATTTTTTGAACCAGGACACACACTCCTATTGACAATGCTATGTAAAAGGTTTTTAATGAGGAAAAGAACACGCATTCAGGAGCGCTGTACATGCTGGACTTGCACAAGGACACACCTAAGTGAGAAAGCAAATGAGGTATGCCTGGTTTCTGCATATTCCTCCCCAGGTCACTACTGGTGGCTGGGCAGCATTTTCACATTCACCCGATGTTACTCAGTGGTGCCAAATACTGTCACCTCACACGTTTAAATGGTAATGGTTAACGTTATATGAAGTTGACTATGAAGAACAAAAGACTAAAAATATACATTACCTTCTCCTTTACCTTGTGAAAATCATATTTTGAGCTAGCACAGTTTTGCAGTTTGGTGATTTTAATGCCCCGTTTAACTACCACATATGAACAGTCACAAGTTACATATCTGTGTTGGAACAAAACAGACTGCATGTAGTTTTCAAATTTTCAGAAAGTCTTCTTAGAAATGAATTTGGGATACAAAACTGGAAAATGGAGTCTATAATCACAGGGCAAGTGAATTTACATGGAAGCCTGGGTTAGGGGATGAAAGGGGGTATAGGTGATATCTAATAAGGTGGCATAATTAACCGTAAGGCCAACCCATGACTCTTATTAGATTCCCATGATGCGATGCATCCAAGCATCACAACCCACTCTTGGCAGTTGGGACTTTCAGCATCTTAACTACTGAAGAAACATTTATATGGAGGGTTAAGAGACCAGAATTGAATCTTGTAACATGTATTAAGTGCTTATTTGAGAGGCAAGGAAGTTTATTATAATCAGAAATGCTTCCTTTATCCCTCCCTTTTCAGGAACACACAATCATTTATTCCAGAAATAGTGGCCGAGTAACAAACACTGAGCTGTGTATCAGGAGATAAGTATGCCCATGTCTTCAAGAGCTCAGAGTCCAGTGCAGAAGACAGAGGAACAAACACAGTTCAGTGAGTTTATTGCTAAGAGTGCAGACAGAGAGAGATAAGATCCATGTCCCTAACTCCTAGGGAGCCATCTGGCTGGGATTGTTTCAGGGCTGGATCTAGAAATCCAGGCCATGCCAGCCTTGTATGCAGATGACCACAAATTCACATCAGTGGAAGCCAAGGAGTACCTGCATGCAGAGCTAAAAATTTACTCCAGAAATAGTTCTGTCTTCCCCCACACAGGAGAGGGGAGGCAACCGAGAGCCCAGAGTTCCTGACAATGGAGCAGGGACACCATGATTTTTAGAATGAAACAGCTTCAAAGCTGGTATTTCTAATCAGCTATAAGCAAGTCTCAACAGAGCACTCATGGGAATGTCTGACTTGAAGCTAAACATAGCCCCTACATATCTAACAGAGGTATGGGGCTCCTAGAAATAAGCTAATTCACTGTTCTCAAAGTGTGGTCCCTAGACCAGCAGGTACTTTGTCAGATATGCAAATGCCCCTCCCCAAACCCACTAATGAGGAACTCAGGGGTGTACCCCAGAAAGCTGTGTTTTAAGAAGCCCTCCAGGCAATACTGATACTCAATAAAGTTTGAAACCACTGAGCTAATTAAAATTAGAGGACAAGTGCTTCATTTTGTTAATAAAGGAGTTATCTGAAGCTGCTCTCTTGGACTTTGTCTAAACAGCAGAGATGCCTGTGTGTCAAGGAAGTGTCTCCTTTGCAGCAAGAGACCAGCCTTCGGCACAGAGGACTTGCAGGAAGTGCTCTGTATTCAGCTCATGCAAAAAGGACACGGAGACACAAAAATACAACTTAAGAAGAAAGGGGCCAAAAATGAGTCTCCTGTTTTGTTCCATTTCTCATGCCATGAGATGAGCATTTGTCGACAATGAGCCTGTCTGTACAACTTACCCTATTAACCAGTCCCCGTCACAGTGTGAGGAGACAATAAAGATGAGGAGGAGAGTTGTGAAGTTGTGGTGGAGGATTTCTCAACAAGGTGACAGAGGCAAAACAGGGGACCACAAGGAATCACTAGGCCTGGCATCCTTTCGCTGCTAGAGCAGCATGTGGGCCTGACTTGCAGCTTCAAATGGAATGTCTAGTGAGCCTGTGCAGCCATCATCTGGTAGGTGGGAAGGGTGCCCATGTTGAGAACTGGAATGATAGCATCCTTTGTTCCACTGCACAAGACTGTAACAGTAGAGTTAGCAAGTGACAAACACAGCAGCAAGGATCAAAGCCTACACATTAAGAATCAAACTTCAATACTTCTAGAGAAAAAAGAAAATCAAAATAAACTCATCGGGTGCTTTATTTCACTTTAACAATTTATAAAATCAATTTATAAAACCATTTATAAAAATAAAATGAACTGTTAGAGAGTGCTTTATAGAGACCCAAATGGTTGAACTTCATTCATAAAGCCAAAATAGTTCAATTTTCCAGGCTTCAAACAGGCCCTGAGCACATGTGATCTTTTTACTCTATTCATACTATGCTGACTGCATCTCCACATCTTCCATCATTACTATTTCCAACAGCCAAACTCAGGGGTGCACATAAAAACTGGAATTTGTTTGACTCAATGAGAAGTTGTCAGTAACATTTCAATTTGATCAGATTCTACCTGGTCTTTTCTGACTTTCCTTTATCTATGCAATGATCGTCATCAGATCTGGCCCTACCTCATGTCAGCCTGAACAGAATTAAAGTCACTGGTAAGAGAGGAGAGGAGATGCATCTCCCAACACACAGCAGTTTCAAGAAATTCTCAGGTATCAAAGAAACACCAATAGAATTCAGGAGTTTCATATTCCATCTCATTTTTCCCACCCCCTTTACCTCACCCGTCCATCTCTTAGTGCAAAAGGGACTCTAGGGCAGCTATCCCAAGGAGGCAAATGGTCACTTTCTGCTTCTCTAAAATACCCAGTCTAAAGGTGGTAGTAAGTAGGGAAGTGGTACTAGCCTGCAGAGTAGAAATATGAAAAATGTTCTCAGATTTACTCCCATACTACCATCCAGTTCTTCCATGTTATGCTTATGTTTATTAGAGAATTTTCCTTTAAAATATTTTATTAATGACCCTTCAACCCTATCCATCTTCTTTGTCCCTCCTAACGAGGAAGGCGCAAAAGAGCCCACCCATAACCAGGAGGATGCTCACATAACCTGAGAAAAAGGAGAGTGGGCCAAACCAAGCCTGAGCTTGGAAGCTGATTCTAGTTTGCATTCTAGTTGGAAATAGAGGATTTCTAGTCATGCTGGTTGGAAACAAATAATTTTGCAATTTGCCTTTCAATTATGATTCAAAATGCTACAGAAAACAAACATGATGGGAGCCCACAAAGAGGACCTTGTCCTTTCTGTGAGATTCCCAGGGGAGGTGCATTTACTGGAGATCTGTTTGATAAGTAGGTGTTCACTGGGGAATGTGCAGGGCTGTGGACTGAGCGTGGAGGAGGTAGCGAGCATTTGGGCAGAAGATACTGCACTTGAGAAGCAGCAGAGCATGTGGAAGGAACAGGAAGGTGCCCAGGAGACTGGAGTGCAGAAAGTGAAGGAGAGAGACACAGTGGGAGGGAAGTGAGGCCACATCATGTGGGCCCTGTGGGACATGGGGGCAGTTTGCATTATATCCTAAAAGCCATGGGAAGCCATTAGCAGGGGTGCACTGGTTTTAAGTACTGAAGCAACCATGGAGATGTCTATTTTTAAGGCTACTTTGTGTGTGGCTGTGTTGCCATGGTGCCGCAGGCTACAGAGCAATGCAGGCTTTTGCCCAAGCTGCTCCTCCAGGCAACACAGACTCTGGCCCTGAGGGGAGTGGGGTGGGCTGAGAGAGCTGACATGTCCCTGTGCTCAGAGCACTCCTTTGGGTGGCCCATGTGCTGGTCCTGGCACAAGGATTTGGCCCACTCACAGACAGCCTATCCAACTTCACTGCTTGGAATTCTCATCCCTGACTCCAAGCTTAGCCTGTCTAGATCATACTTTTAAAAGCTGTCCTGCCATCCTGTGGTGAGCTGCACCCTGCTCCCCAGGGGCAAGCTTTCAGTGCATGGGCTTGAAGCAATGAGAAGACTTCCTGCCCATTCCTGCTGAACATAACCAGAAGCCCAACCAGTGAGACCAGGTTGGAGGTGCTTAATTCCTGTTTACCTGAACAGAGTGGCATTTTTTCCAGAAGCTCAGGTGCCCAACTTACAGTGTGTCAATGTGAAATCTGGATCATAAACCAGCCCCTCTTTGTCAATATTTAATGAATCATGTATTTTTGCATTGTGTTTTGGGTTCCTTAGGGTCTGGCACATTGCAGGATGTAGAATAGTCAATTAATACTTAATACATTAAATTAAACAGCAACCTCATTGATGGGTTGGTCTGAGTGTTGGGCCACCTGGAACTGCATTCCCCAGCCAGTGTCATATGCTGACACACATGTGGCCAGGCATACTGCTACTGATTCCCCCAAAACCCTTGGCCACTGTCAGAACACCAGCCTCCTGTCTCACTCAGTTCATGAAATGCTGGCCCCTTGGCATCTCTGTCTGGAAGCCACCATGCAAAGGCATTTAGTATATGCGGGGGGGTATGAAAGATGTAATCAAGGTAAGAGACAAATACAACAAGGAAGGGAAAGGAGAGTACCAATAGCATACAGCATCTATTGAGCACCTACTCACTACCAGATGCTTAACACACATGATCATTCATCATGACTCAGTTCCTGCAAGGTTCATCTTATTACTTCATTTAACAAATGAGGACAGTGGAGCTCAGGCAGGTTAAGGGACTCATCAAATCCTGACAGTCGGGAGAAGGCAGGTCTGGAATTCACATATAACATCTATGCTGTGCTTAGCTCATAGCACCGTGGAGACAAAAGCCCTCTGCTCAGCACCAAACCTCTTCACACCCAGGGGCCTTGCCACATATGCTGCCCTCTCAACATCTGTCTCTTCCCAAACATCCTGTTCCCCCTCTCACTCCCTTCCCTACCCCTGCCCCAGGAGAACAGATGCATTCCAGATCTTGGTCCTCAGATCCTCACCCCTCCCTCCAGTTTCCAGACATTTCCTGCTGTAAAGTAATTTATTGCTTCTGGGATGATGGGAAATCAGTCCTAGGCAGTAGCGATCTTCCCCAGAGATTTCCTTAAGGAACTCTGAGCCAGGGTTGAGTGGGTGAGCACAATCATGGCTTTGCATTTTCCAGAGACCTTCACCAGGCGTCTCACAGCAGCCAGGAAGTGGAGGCAGATGAAATGAGAGTTTGAAACCCCTGGAGGCCTTCACTTCTGCCTCTTCAATTAATGGAATACCGTACTTTCAGAGGACTGGAGTCTTGGGCCATTGGCTAAGGTTAACAGAACCTGCAGTGGGAAGCCTGCCTCCCCATGCAGAGATGACGTTACAGATAATGGTAGGGTGGGTAACAGCGTGGGGATTGGAGCCCTAACAAGGTCCCAGAATAATCTTCAAACCAGAGGAGACATGTGCTGAGTAGGGAGAGCTGAAGAGGTGCTTGCTGCCAGCTAAGCAGCCTGGCCTGCAGCCAGAGGCCGGCTCCCCAACTGGAAGAAAAAAAAATGGGTCCTGTGGACTGTGCCCGAGCACCCACCTACAAAGGCAGCGCCTGATGTTAAGGCATCAAGAGATAGGGAATGAGCTTTGTATTTATCAGAAGTCCTCTAAGTGAAAGAACCAAGTAGGGGACCCAAAATTCTGATAATAAGTTTGGGGTGAGAGAAGGAAGCCCTCCAAGGGACAGAGTGGAATTATAGTAGATAATTGCCAAATGCCATGTAAGAGACTCTAAATCTATTTAACGGTGAGGGCTTTCCTTTTATGACAGAGGGGTACAAGTTGGGGTCAAGAGGGAGGAGGGGCTGCTCACTGGCCCCAGCTGTCCCCACCCTGTCTTTATCCCATGTGTCATCATTCTCTCATGGGTTAGACTGTCTCCCAATTACTTGCCCACCCAGAGTTTCCACATGTCTCTCTTCAGCCCCAAAGATGGGACAGTCAGAATCTTCTAACACTGTTAGTTAAATCTTTGTGCCCCCCTAAGTGTCAGTGCCCTGAAAGAAATCCCTGGACACTCCTTTGCTGCCTCTGTTGGGAATCGGTCTGCCTGAGCCGCACATCCACCCTGCAAAGACACCCGTGGGGACCAGTGACAGCTGAAGGACTGCCAGCAGCCTGAGTGGGGTCCACGCTTGACGCATCCCTAAAGCACCATGTTAAGTTCCACTGTGTGACAATTCTTTGTTAAATGTGTAAACGATTGGATAGATGAATGAATAATCTGATATGTGAATGACTTGGTGAATAAATGAGTGAATAAATTTGCATGATAGCTATCTGGGGTAGGAAATGAAACTGTTATCTGTGGAACATTTATTTCTCTATACAAAACCACAAAAGACGCAATTGAGACTGGAACCCTCAGCCTGAGTCATATGCTAACTAACAGAGCTACTCTGTCCAACAAAGACACCTCTCATGGCACTGATTAAGCCCAACTTGCTGGGGCCATTGCCATGGTAATTATGGCAGCACCACCATGGTACCTCCTGACAGCAGGCCTCTTAGGAGGCAAGTAGCCAGAGATTTTTCACTGACCTGTTCTCTGTTTTCTTTTCAGATTATCAAGGAGGTCCCTCCACCCCCTGCCGAGGAGAGTGAGGTAAGTGACCACAGCAGGATGACAGTGGGTGGGCAGGGTGGCAGAGTAGGGTAGAGAGCTGGCTGGACACTTAGCCCCCTGCAGAGCAGAGCGAAGTCAAGCTCAAAGGATTTAATATACCTGCCTGTGAAGCAGAAGGGAGGAAAGTCTCTGGCCTTTCCTAACCAGGGATGAACAAGAAACTGAACTAAACTGCCAGAAAAGACAATGGGTTGTGGAGGTTTTTCTCCCTGCAGAGATAAAATTTGAGATGGAAATAAATGTTTTTATTAGTACAGTTATTTGGAGCTTTGAGATACTGACTTTTCCTCTCAAACAAACCCTAAGATTCTCTTCTCCTGCAGAGACGTAATGCTTTATGTGTGTAGATCAGGCATGGTTTGCTACATTCTCCAATCATTGGTTCTAGGAATAGCCTGATGCCAAATACTTCATTTTTCTTTAATTTAA
This sequence comes from Pongo pygmaeus, assembly GCF_028885625.2. Lineage (NCBI taxonomy): Eukaryota > Metazoa > Chordata > Mammalia > Primates > Hominidae > Pongo > Pongo pygmaeus. Next base: position 64,366,917 of record NC_072385.2, on the reverse strand, counting down.
AAACAATATTACCTAAAGATGTGCCAGGCAGTAATGAAAATATGCTGGAGAGGGATATGTTAATATCCTGGCCTTCCTCTCAAATTCTCATCATCTAAAGAAAAAGGTTCTTGGACTCTACCACTGAATTCCCCAGTAAGCTGTTCTGATGCAAGGGTGGCCTGGAGTAGAATACAGTGGAGGCATTAAAGGCTAATCATGAGAAAGGCAAGAGTGCCTAGCAAGTGGCTTTGCTAATCTGATCACTCTTAGTACAGCTGGAGTCTCTAGAAGTAACATCCACCAATTCAGAAGCCAGGGTTGCATATCTAAACACTCAATGAGACCAAAAGATATATTGATAAGGTTTCAAGTTCTTTTCCTCAATCCCTAAGGTCTGTTGTGTGCAAATCAAGTGCCAGTTCCTCACCCTTCCCCTTCCAATGCCTTTGTCAAGTTTCCTACATACAGAAAGAGTAATGATTAAATTAAAAATTCCATGTGGCTCTTATATTCTGAACCATATGCATGGAAGCCAAGGGATTTAATAGCTGCAATCAATTAAAGCACATCTTGTTGGAATGCTAACTTTCTGCCCAGAAATCAAGGGAGGAAATTACATTGCTGTGCAAAGAAGAAGAAAAAACCTTCTTTACATACATAAAAACCTTTCCTTAATCCTTCAAGAGAAAGTACCGTGGCTAGTTCCACGACTGCAATTGGCTTTGTTTCTGTTGTGTGCAGCTATCTCTTAGACTTCCAAAACATAATAAAATAGAGCAAGGAGCTCCCTTATTAGGACTTTGTTTGCCCAGAGGCAAAGAACATTCCCTCCCTTGTGTTCAATTAGAAGGGTTGTGGCTCTTTCTTTTGGCTCTTGCTCTGTATTTGCCTTTAGAAGGTGACGTGGCAGCCATAGTGGCCAAAGTGCACCTGGGGATGTAGGTGTAAGACTGGGCTCTGACTTACCCCAGATCCAACATCTAGCCTGGGGTTTCACACACAGTAAAAGCTCAGCAGGGACTTTTAGGATGAAGGACCCAGCAACACAATTTTGGAGCCAAGTAAAAAAGCCCAAACTAGAAAACCATCTAGGAAGGATAGCTAAAAGCAAGGAAGAGAAGTAGTTGAGTTTTTTCTGTTTCATAAAAGTTGTAGTTACACCCAAAGAAAGCTGACTTCGTTTCCCAAACAGGATGACAACCTCAGAATGCTTGAATCTAAAGGGTTATGTTAGGCTTAAAGGAGTTTTTGGGCTGAAGCTTCCTCACCTGTCCCCTGTCACTCTATCAAAGGGGTAACTCACGTGAACACCTGCAGTTGATTATACTTGGTCAGACTTGGGCTGGACAGACGACTAGTACATTTCATTTGCTGATGAAAAACAAAACATTCCCTTCCTGGAGCCTAGATCCCCTCCCCTCCTTCATTTCCCTTTGAAACCCTCTGACTTAATCAATTAAATATGACGTCAGAAATAAACCAAGAAACTACCCAAACTGCAGACCTAGGCAATAAAAATGTAAACATTGTACTTTTTAGCATCAGGCACTTTTTGGCACGTGCTGATTGCCTTAGCGTGTGTGTTGGCCCTGTGAGTCAGGCCACCTAATCTCCTTCCTAATGTATTTTGGCAGCAAAATAAAAGAAGAAGAAGAAGAAAGAAAGAAATCCCACAGAAACAGATAACCTAACATAGCCCATGCAAAGTATTTTATACAATGCTCTGAAAATCAGTTTCTATCTAGTCTTTTCCTCTCGCTCCCTGTATTCAAATCCCAGTGTCTAACACTCAATAAATAGCTATATGAAATCAAACACTCTCTGCTGTGTATATGAAGACCTTCAGTATTATTTATCCCAACTTTCATCAGCTCTATAAGCATCATATTCTGAGAGAGGCATGTCTACTATTTAAATAACTAAACTTAGAGAATGAAGATAACTTTATAATAAGCTCTCAGTGACCTTTTTAATAGAAAATATAAAATTCATAATGGAAAAAGGAACTATATTCTGAGATTCTATGTAACCAACAATGACACACTTGTATGAAGAGGGTACAAAGAGAAATTACTTGAAACTTGAAGAGCTCAATAGAAGGAAGCTCAGTTTTAACAACTAAGAGGGACATTTCCTGGGTTAAGGGTCTTCTCAAGTAGCACCAGTGGGGATCCCTCCCTAAGTCTCCAGTTACTCCAAATAACTGGCAGTTCATGGGAGAATGCAGTAATGGAGCACTTCATGTGACGGTTTTGTTCTGCATGTAATCACCTTCCATGGATTTTATGACCATATTTGAGTTTTTATCAGCCTCATTAGCCTGCAAAAAACAGAGACCAGTTCAAGCTAGTCCAAGATGAAAGAACTCAGGTAGACTGTGGCTGGGGAAAGAACTGAAGCAGCTCTAGACACCACCCTCATGGGCTTTCGATTTCACTGCTAGCAGCTCTGCTTCTCTCTGGGAATTTACTCCCTTCTGCCTTCTCTTACTGGCCTCCTCTCTGCCCTTGTAACTCTGGTTTGTACAGAGCCCTCTCTCCTGACCCTATCTGATATTTCCAGTCTTCATTTCACCATCTGCCCCCAGTGCTTATAGCTGAGTCTCCCAGTTTCCATCTTTCAGTTCCCAATAGGGGAAAATACTTGGTCCAGCTCATCTTTTCACACCAGACCATAGATCATCAGTCACAGCTCACAGCCAACCAACAGACTGGTGCTCTTGGGTCACATCTGGCCAAAGAGAAGCTTCCTAGTAGGCCCCGTGGCCATGGTGAGAATAGCTCCACTCAGAAGGAAGAATGGACCTGGTGCAGGCCCTGTGGCCTCTCTGAAATAGTATTGTTTCAGAAACTAAACTTCGGTCTCATTAAATACCATCAAAATAAAAGCTACACCCAGGAATCCATACCATATTCTTCCAACATCTGCCACTTTTACAGGCTCTCAAAGATCCTATCGTTCCCAATATCAAGCATATTTGAAAGGCAATAGATAGCAGGAAGCCCCATGACTGAATGGAAAGTGGGTTATGGCTTAGCCCCAAGCAGCTCCATGTCTCAGACACACACAGACCTACATATGAAGTAAATGTGCTGGAAAGAGAAGATGCTTCCTTTCCCATGTCCTCTCTCACTCTATCAAAGGCATAGCTCTGGAAACACCTGCCATTTTCTTCCTTAATCAAACTGCCTTGGCCAGACCTGGGCTGGACAGATGACTAGTACATTTTATTTGCAATGAAAAACAAAACATTCCTTTCCTGGAGCCTAGAGCGCCTCCCCTTTTTCATTTCTCTTTGAAACCCTCTGACTTAATCAATTAAATATCATGTCAGAAATAAATCAAGAAACTACCCAGACTGGAGACATAGGCAATAATAGTTAAAACATTGTACTTTTTAGCATCAAGCAAATCAAGATCTTAGAATCTGACTTGAGGGACATTAGAGAAGTCAAATAGGATAGAGGTAAAAGGTATGTAACTAGCCCCGATGTTTTTCGATATTTAAAAATCTTATTTATTCAACAACTCTAGAATGAGTGCCTCCTGTGAGCTGACAGTAAGTGTGAGATTCTATGCCAGAGTTGCCTTAAGAGAGTGTGTAACTGGGCCAGGTGCAGTGGCTCATGCCTGTAATTCCAGCACTTTGGGAGGCCGAGGCGGGCAGATTACTTGAGACCAACCTGGCCAACATGGCAAAACCCTGTCTCTACTAAAAATACAAAAAATTAGCTGGGCATAGTGGCACATTCATGTAATCCTGCTGATCAGGAGGCTAAGGCAGAAGAATTGCTTAAACCTGGGAGGCAGAAGTTGCAGTGAGCCAAGATCACACCACTGCACTCCAGACTGGGCGACAGAGCAAGACTCTATCTCAAAAAAAAAAAAAAGAGAGAGAGAGTGTGTAACTGGACATTTATAAAGCTGGTGACCTAATCAGTCCTAATCAGAAAGAAAGGCAGAGATTCCTGGTGGATATTGCATGTGAATGTATGAAAATTAACAATAATAGTGGTTAATTACTGAAGATGACATTTATTGAGCATTTATAACTATGCAGGCAATTATATGAAGCACTTTTTTGTGGTACATTTCATTTTATCATTCAGCAGCCCTGAAACAAAAGTATGCTATTATGAACCCCTATCTTATAGATGCAAAACTGAGGTATAATGAGATTAAAATACTAGTGGCCCCAATATTTCAGTTATTAAGTGATGGGACTGGGATTCAAACTTGTACCTGAAAAAGAAGCATAGAGCAGTCTTTCCTCACTCGTCCCTGAAGACAATGTAGCTCCTGCAACCAAGAGCAAGTCCACTGCTCCTTGTTGGGAGCATCAGTGCTCCTTTCTTGAGTGGCAGTGTCACCTGTCTCTGACCCGTGTCACTCATACAGGGCACACAGCCCCTTTTAAGACTGATGTAAAGATGGCTACTTATTTTCTGTGCTCTGTCCATGGCCCTAGTGTGTAGCTATTCTCTTTAGCTCTCTTATCCCTATGTTTCCTGCCTGTCTTGTCTTTCATTCTCCCACATCACCACGTCTCATCATGAAGCTTTAGAATGTATCCGGGAGCTTGGTATGGTGACTCACTCCTGTAACCCCAGCACCTTGGGAGGCTGAAGGAGGATCGCTTGGGGCCAGGAGTTCCAGACCAGCCTGGGCAACATAGGGAGACCGCCCCCCCCCACCATCTCTACAAAAATAAAAATTAGCTTGGCATGGTGGCTGTCACACATGTGGTCCCAGCTACTCGGGAGGCTGAGGCTGGAGGGTCACTTAAGCCCAGAAGCTGGAAACTGCAGTGAACCATGTTCGTGCCACTGCACTCTAGCCTGGGCAACCGAGCAAGACCCCAACTCTTCCAAAAAAAGAAGAATGTGTCTTCTTGTTTTAATCATGGATTAGTATATGTGCACTGGGGGGCGGGTGAGAGTGAGAAAGGATGTGAATATGTGGACATCTATAGGTTGGTATTTTGTATCTGAAGGGAGAGGGGTGCCTGTTGAAGGCATTGATGCCCATCCAGTGAACAATAGGCACCTGAGTTTGAAGGATGAGCTTATTTTCAGATTTTTTATTATGCTCACTGATCCTAACAATTTCTCTGTGGCAAGAAATGTTTAGATAGGGAAACTGAGCTATGGAAAATTATACAGGGCCAGATAAGTTGAACTCCTAATAGCAACAGGTCTGGCATCCTTCCAGCCATGTCTACACAGACACCCAGAGTAGCCTCCACCCTGGAGGGATGAAGGGCAAAGCTACTGTCAGGCATCTTCTTGCCAGTGACCATTAAATACACATACACACATGCACACCCACCCACACACACACACATTCACACACACATTCACACACACATACACTCCAAACGGAAGTCCTAGAGAAGGCCCAAAATTCAGTATTCATGTTTTAATACTTCAAAAAAAAAAAAAAAAAGAACATTGCTGCTAGGAAAATAAACACCTTATTCTTTACTGAAGAATACAGGACAATCCTTGTGTTGTCTTTAATCACTTTGTTTACATAAACAGATATAATGGTGCCATGACATGTGAAATGCGGCTCAGAATGGTGAAAGCTTAAATCCTTTGGAATGTTTTGTATTTACAAACAGAAGTATTGCTGGATCTTTCTGACTTGCCAATTCACTCCTAGGAGATTACCTCCAAGACTGACATTGAGGGGATCTCCCTGACTTCTCCCCAAAGACCAGATGAGACAGTCCTGCCAGTTCTACTTTAAGTTCTGCCCTTCGGAGCCTCCCAGACCTGGGAGTTTCTGTAGCCTTAGTCCTTTAATTCATGTCATCATTCTCACAAAACTCACTCCTCTATAAATGTAAACAAAATTGTCGACAGCTGAGTTCTCTTTATTTTCTCAAAATATAACACTGTGCTGGCAGGTGATGGGGACTCAATGATAGTTGCTTGAGTTAGTGAAATAATTGACAAATAAAAGTCCCTTGTTGAGCTTATATGTTTAAGATGTGCTCCAGTTCAATGACATTTAAAATTAATTTAAAAGCTGGTTTAAAGCTACTGCCTTGGGTTTGATTCTCTTTCAGTTATGTGCTCCTTTTCATTGATAGTTCCTATTGAAACCTGCAGTGAATTGGGAGTTGTAAGCCTTCTTGAGTCAAACCAGCCATGTGGCTCTCCTAGTAAATGGATATCAGAGAAGCAGGAATGTTAAAGAACTTATCAATTGAGTCTGAGAGGGCCACCCTTTGCACAACTCCAGGGGGCGCTATTCACATCAAGTCTGTGGAGTTGTCCCATGCACAGTCTACATGCAGGAGTGAGGCAGTCCCAGAATCTGGAAAATTCATCCTTTCTACCCTCTGGTTTGCTTAATAACTAACAGTTAAACGTGTTGAGTGAGTGGAAAGTGGAGTTGTGGAAACTCATGAGGAGGGAGCATTGCATTCTCTGGGGAACCCGGGAGTTCTTGGCAGAATAGGTTACACTTAAACAACATTAAGGGATGGGTAGAAGCAATGGGAGAAGGGCTTTCCAGGCATGTGGAGCCCTGCATGTTGAAGCGTGGAGCTGCACAAAAGCCTGGCATGATTGGGAAAGATGGGAAAAGTTCAGGGTCTGAGGACAGCACAGGGCTAATCCAATTACAGGCTAACCAAGTGAGTTCACAGACTTCATCCTCTACAGCTGTTTCTTCCTCGAGCAGCACTGTGCCTGCAGGCACACCCAGGTCTGCCTGAGGACACGCAGGTCAGAAGGGGCCTCTACCATCTGAGGAATGTGCTGCCATTTGTGTTACCCAAGCTCCAGCCAGCTGGACGTCTGGAGCCACCACATCCTTTCAGATTTAAACACAACTTCCCTTGATGGGAAACCGGCCTCCCTCCCCAATCCCTGCGGTTTCTCCCAGGCACCACTGACTCCTACTCCTCGCTTCTTCCGCGTTATCTCATCTTCTCGGTTTGCTAGACACGATCTAGCAGCTCTGGCACAAATCCAACTGCGCAGCAAATTTTACTAAAGGTTTAAAAGTATAGTGCAGCCCACAACCCCTGACGGAATATTAAAGGGCCTCTTCTTTACCACCGGCCACTCCCACCACTCGGGGGGATGGGGGGTCGTAGCTGTTCGCTGGTAGCTCGGCCCCACTCTGTTCTGCTCATCTTCTCGTTTCCCACAAGCCCCTGATTTCTCATTCAAAGCAATTGGGCTCATCCAGCCCCATGCTCCAATAACCATAGAGGACAGCAAGGTTTTTGTTTTGTTTTGTTTTGTTTACTAAACGAAAGCCAGCTCACACTGAGGATTTCTATACTGGTGTTTTCTCCCTCCCTGCTACCATCCTTGAAGGGCAGTGTAGGAGGAAGGTCTCAAGAGCCTTTATGATTTAATGAGATGTAAAAATCCACCTTCCAGTGCTGCCGAGTTTCTTAGTGGCCTTGCTGAGGGGCTGGGATTCTACTCCATCCATTTTTGGCCAAATGGAAAGACACATCAAAGATTCCCCTCTCTTCCTGGGGATTGCAAAACTCTTCTGTCTCCAGAATGTGTAAACAGACCCATGCTAACTGCAGAGGAAACTCTGACTCTCCCGTCCGTCAGCCCCTGGGCCTTTGTGCTGCCTGGTGCTGTTGTCTGAGCTTGGCAGGCCAGCCCCGGTCAGGGGATTAAGCGACGGGCTCGGTGGCGCGGCAGTGTGTGGAGATTGCCCAAGACCTAGGCATTTCCTGTTGCGAGAAGGCCAGGCCCTGCCCTTGAGCACGAGGGCGGCGCCTCCTTCCCCAGGCCAGGGACTAGAGGGAGGAGCCAGGGACAAGAGGGAGGGGCCAAGGACTAGAGGGAGGGGCCAGGGGCAAGAGGGAGGGATCAGGGACTAGAGGGAGGGCTGCTCCGGTGTGCAAGTGGAACCTGGAAAGCGGTGGAAACTGGCTTTCTTACTATATCCTGAGCACTCAGAGGGGTTGCGAATTAGAGAAAGCCAGTTGTAAATCCTTCTTTTAAGTTCTTTTCGTAAAATATAGGGGGAGAAAAATCCCTGGACAAGGCATCAGAAAACCACACCAGAACTTCACCTTTAGGAGTCACTTCATTTCTCTAGATCTGACTCCTCTTCTGTGCAGTGAAAAGGCTTAATTAGATGAGCTTCTAAAAAAATTAAGAGGCTCATGAACCTAGTTGAGTCCCTTATGGAATAAAGCGGCTTTATTCTTGGAGTTTCTTAACGTTTGTGGTGCTGCTGTGTTCAGCTTTAGGGGACAGAATTTCTGTTATCTCCTTTGGAAAACTGCCCCAGACTGGGAATGCCCAGGCTTTCAGAGCCATATTTTGTATATCTGTGTTCACAGCCACTTACACAGAAACATACATCCACCTCCAATGTAAAGTTTAACCACATATAAGACATATAAGATTCCTGCTTTCACATCATAAGGTGAAAGAAACCTCTGAAATTATAAGGTAAAGTAATATGAACTATAATATTTTATTGTGTTGGGGACTTTATTGTGTTAGATTTTGCAGTTATAAATTATCAAAACTAAGTCCATGTGCGGTGGCTCACACCTGTAATCCCAGCACATTGGGAGGCTGAGGTGGGAGGATCACTTGCGCCCAGGAGTTTGTGACTGGCCTGGGCAATATGGCAAAACCCCATCTTTACAAAAAAATAGAAAAATTAGCTGGGTGCATTGATATGTGTCTGTAGTCCCAGCTACTCAGGCAGGCTGAGGTGAGAGAATTGCTTGAGCTGTGGTAGTTGAGGCTGTACTCCAGCCTGGGTGACAGAGTGAGACCCTGTCTCCAAAAAAAAAAAAAAAAATTCTCAAAATTAGCAGGTACAAGGAGAAGTCAAAAATGAGCATGTATTTGTTGCCATCAAATGATTGGAAAAGCAAACCACAAAAGAACAAAATCCAGACTGGCCAATGCTGAAAAACAATCAAACGAGAATGAGGTTGCATGGGTTCAAATCCAGCTCTGTTACGTACAAGCTGGGTGACCTAAGTCATTTAACCTCTCTATTCTCATTCTCTAAAATAGGAATAATAACACCATGTACCTTCCTGGGTGGTTGCAAGATTAAAGGATTAATAATACATTTAAAGCATTTAAAAGAATGGCACATAACATGGGAAAGGCTGCATAAATTCAATGGTGTGTTATCATGAATGTAATATGTGTTTATTGAGCACCTACTTTGCACTTTGAATAGAAGGGTCAGCAGAATCTGAGAGAGAGCAACCAAGTAAGAGAGAGAGAGACACCCAAGTGTCAGCTGTCAGAATGTTGTACATCCTAGTCTGCTATGACCTCTCTGTCCTTTAAGATGTATTAAATTTTTAAAAAATCATTTTAAAGAAGACTGCCCATCCCAAGCACAACATGTAACTCAGGGAGTCTTAATGTGCCAACGTGTTTCTGCTTTGCTTTGTCACCTTTTGTCCTGACCTTCCTGCCTTTGCTTTTTTGTACCTCGCCTCCTGCATGGGGTGCCCCATCCCACGCAGTGGTGCCCTGCATAGGACTCCACCCAAATGCCACCAAAACAAGGCTGTGAGAAGCAGGCTTCAGCATTGTGAGCAATTTCTCCGTCTTTTGTTCTTTCCTCTGCTTTATCAACCCCTTTTCCAGCTTCCTTTCTCTACCCAGGAGAGAAATCATGCCACTTCCTTATAATCCATCCATGACTGTAAACAGTGATATTTTTCTCTCCACAACAAGAATAATTACAGTGCTAAGATGAAGAGCAGTTGCTACATCTCCTCCCTTTTTCCATCCATAAAGTTACAAGTTCCTCGTCTTCTTTCTTCATCTTAAAAAATATAAACACTAACTTCTTGTCACTGAGCTAAGTTGCAGACACTGAATTAACTGCTTTATTTGAGTCATCTTATTTAACTTATTTGTAAATTCAACAGATAATTCTTGGGCACCCACCACACACAACGTAGTGCTATTCTAAAAACTGGGAATACAATTGTAAGCATGACAAACAAAAGCCTCTGTGGAACGTACGTTCTAGTGTGGAGAGACAGATATTAAGTAAATATCAAGCCATGATGAGATCCTTAACTAAAAATAAAACAGATTGTTGGGATGGAGAGACCACAGCTACTTTAGAAGAAATTTCCAGGGGAGGTTTCTCTGAGGAGTGATATGAAAATCCATCCATCAGAAGATGGGGTGGGGAAAGTGCTTTCCTATACAAGGGGACAAGGGGACACTATGCACAGGCCCCAAGACAGGAATTTGCCCAGAGTATTTGAGAGAGGGCAGGCAGGCTGGAGCTCAGGAGGAGGGGGGCACATGATAAGGAAGAAGGCCAGAAAGGTGAGCAAAGGCCAGAACACACAGGGCAGAGCTGGCGTTTGCACTTACTCTGCTGCTTTGTGGAGAACAGATCATAGGTGAGTCTTAGGGCAGCAGGAGGCCAGTGGGGAAGCTACCACAGTGTCCAGGAGCAAGTGCATGGGGGCGTGGGCCCAGGGTGGTGGTGGTGGGGGTGGAGAAGTGAACAGATTTTAGATTTTTAAGTAGTAGCAACAGAACTAGCTGGCAAGTTGGGACAAGTGGGGGAAAGGCAGTAAAAAAGAGAGAGGCAGTGGGGAAGACTACAGGGGGAGCATGTTTAGGGTAGGGAAATCAGGACATCTCTGCTGTGGTATTGTTGAGATGTTTTTTAGCCCCCAAATAATGTGAATGTCAAGTGAGCAGTTGGAGTTCAGAGGCATCAGGGCTGAAGATATAAAATCACAAGTCATTAGCATGTAGGTGGGGTTAGATGCGATTCCCACAAAGGAGTAGAGCTGTAGAAGAGAACAAGAGAACAGGACTGTATCACAAACTTACCAGGTAGCACTGCTTACATTCCCACTCTACAGATAAGGAAAACAAGCTTACGTGGTTTCAGAGATTGGCCCAAGGTCCTAGGAAACAGTAGCACTGGGATTGCACCCAGGCAGTCTGACTCTACAAGCTCTACTCCTAATCACTTGGCCATGGTAGGCAGGTCCACACAGCAGTGCTGTTCTGCTTCCTTCATGTGACACAATTTCTCTGCAGGAAGAAGATGATGATGGTCTGCCTAAGAAAAAGTGGCCAACGGTAGACGCCTCTTATTATGGTGGGAGAGGCGTTGGAGGCATTAAAAGAATGGAGGTAAGAGGACAGCTTAATATACACTTATCTATGTGCTGACTACTCCCATCCAGGTACCAGTTGGGCCTGACCCTGCTTAGCCTCTAGATATCAGGCATGCCTAGGGCGGTATGGCTGTAGACCACACTGATGACTCAATGTCAGAAACCCAAAGCAAATTGCTGAAAACCTGCTGGAGGTCTGGTGGGGATATGGATTGTAAGGCAGACAGATGGAGAGATAGGAGGGACAGCCTTTCACTGTGCACTTCCATGTCTTGCCCACTGTGAGTGAGAGCAGGTCACACATCGGCTCAAACGTCCTCGTGATTTCTTTTCTCACTGGAATAAAATCCAGAGTTCGTACCTGAACCTGCAAGGTCTTTGCACGTGCTGTCCCCGCTGCCTGGACAATTCCTCCCTAAATGTCCACCCATGTGGCTCATGCTCTCTGCTCCTTCGGTCCTTCCCTTTTCTGTTTTTCCACAGTTTCCCTCTTCCCTGGCCCTCAAAACCCAAAGGAATCCACGGTTGGGTAGCATTCACATTGCGACTCATGCATGTATTTGTCATTCTCATTCTCGAGGGGCAGCGTATTTTGTCATTTCGTTTCATTGTATTTTGTTTATTTTAGGTTCGTTGGGGAGAAAAGGGCTCCACAGAAGAAGGTGCTAAGTTGGAAAAGGCAAAGAATGCAAGAGTCAAGATGCCGGAGCAGGAATATGAATTCCCTGAGCCGCGAAATCTCAACAACAATATGCGTCGGCCTTCTTCCCCCCGGAAGTGGTACTCTCCAATCAAGGTGTGTCTCTCTACTCAAAAATCTATCGTCAGTCCTGATAAAACACTTACATAGTGAAGAATCAAAATCTTTCCGCATGATAAAATCCCAACCTAAAACCCAGCTTATCACAGGGGAACAATTATCTAAAATTATGGACTTGAAAGTACAAGTAATTACTTTGTCAATTTCCACATAATCTGGGTTGAAAACTAGGCTTTTTAAAAATCACCGTGGTGCTCACTTCTGCAGCACATATACTAAAACTGGAACAATATAGAGAAGATTAGCATGACCCCTGGGCAAGGATGACATGCAAATTCGTGAAGTGTTCCATATTTAAAAAAAAAAAAAAAAATCACCATGGCAAGGTACTGGAAAAAGCATAGACTATGAGTTAAGTAACTTGGGTAGTAACCCCAGAGAGTGACTATAAATTTCCATAGCATCTTATAACTTCACTTAGCAGACAATCTACTATCTAAGAAAAATGGCAGCATTCTCCTTGATGCTAATCTCTACTCCTTTTGCCATAATATAAGCCCATTCCCTTTTATTTGAGCCTCCTGCCAGTGTATCAGGGCCCACCAGCAAATCTCACTGGCCATGGATCTAGGACTCACTCTTCCTGGTTGTAAGCAAATCTTTTTTCTCCACCATCTCTCTTTCCCCCACACCTCCAGAGCTTAAAATCCTCTTTGGTTTATTGGGAAGTGTAAGCCATTGGAGGCAGTTAATGCTTCCTAAAGGCCTCTTTTTTATTTTCTTTTATTTATTTATTTATTTTTTGAGACAGGTTCTCACTCTGTCATCCAGGCTGGAGTGCAGTTGTGTGATCTCTGCTCACTGCAATCTCGACCTCCCAGGCTCAAGCCATCCTCCCACCTCAACCCCCAAGTAGCTGGGACTACGGGCATGCACCACCACACCCAGCTAATTTTTGTTTTTTGGTTTTTTTTGAGAGACAGATTTCACCATGTTGCCCAGGCCTGTCTTGCACTCCTGAGCTAAAGCGGTCTGCCCACCTCGGCCTCCCAAAGTGCTAAGATTACAGGCATGGGCCACCATGCTCAGCCTGAAGGCCTCTTTTCTATTCTTCTTGGTCCAAATGGCTTTGAATTCACATGATTCAGTTAACACCTTCACTCTTTAGCTATGCCCATAAACATCTGCACTATGCCGCTTGTCAGACAGCACTGGAAAATTATAGCTGAAAAGACTCTAGACATAATCTGTCCCCACTCTCTGATTTCGTACTGAGATAGGCAAAGTCCTTGTTCTGCTGAGGTCTGGAACCCAAGGCCCCCAACTCAGGGCTACAGACTCCAGTTTCATGCTGCAAACAGAACTGAACCAACTCCAAACCTCAAGTCAAAGACTCAATAGAGCCAGCTCCCATCACCATCCATACACACACACACACACACACACACACACACACACACAGCCTTACCCCCCTTCCAATAGCAACAAAGATTATTTTCATCATTCACTGAGTTAATTTGCTAATTTTGGATCAGGCCTTCTCCAACAAATCAAAAGAAGTACCATTTCAGGCAGTGTAGCGAAAAGTTATTGGTGGTCACCTTTCCTCAGCTGAGCTAGCTCAAGCTCACCTGAATTGCCACGCATTTCTATTTTGGTTTGCCATGTTTGAAGCAGTGAGATTCTTTTTTTAGGATAAGCCTGCCCCTGGGGTAATGGATTGAACTCTGGAAATATATGGGCAAAATGCAGCTTGCTTGACTAACAGCTGTTTGCTTCTAATTATTTTCTAATGAGGAACATGCAGTGGCGTGCATGCATGTGCAGACAGGAAGGAGCCAAGCAGATTCTCAGCCATGAAGAAGAAAGGGAATTTTCTGTTATGCCGTTCTCAGGAATCTGTACCTTGTGACTAACGCCACGTCTTTGGTTACAGCCAGGTTTTTGTTTCTGTAATCCTGGACACTAAGAGAGCATTAATTCTGTTTGAAAACTCCGGTTTCTACTTGACAGCATATTATTCCTCTATTGACTGGCAGTTTAGGACTGAATTTGATGAGATAAATAAGTATATGGGCCAATACCTTTAGAAATCTAAAAACATTCCCAACACCCACTTGGAACTAGTATCAATTCAGTAAGTATTCATTGTGCAGCTACTGTGTGCCAGGCACTGTAGGATGTTAAATATACAGAGGCTTTCAAACCTGGCTGAGTGTCAGAATCACCTGAGAGTGCTTTAAAAAAATACAGATTCCCAGGCCCAGTGACTCAGAATCTCACAAAAGGCCTCCAAAAGCACACTGGCTCTCAGCACTCGCCCATCTTTTCCTATCAAGTGAAACTCCTTTTGTTCACAATGCCTCCCTTCTCTAATTTCACTTCCAGACTCCCTGAGTGATAGGCCTCTGTTGCCCCAATTATCACTTCATCAGTCCTGACTCTTGAGCTTCTTCTTAGTCTCTGTAGTAAAGCACTGGCTCTTAAAGGTGGTCCCTGGACCAGCAGCATCAGCATCACCCAAGAACTTGTTAGAAATGGACATTCTTGGGCCCCACCTAAGATCTACTAAATCAAAAACTCTGGAAGTGGGGCCCAGCCATCTGGGTTTTAACAAGCTGAGTTAAGAAGTTGTCACCAGCTGGGCGCAGTGGCTCATGCCTGTAATCCCAGCACTTTGGGAGGCTGAGGATTGTGGATCACAAGGTCAGGAGTTCGAGACCAGCCCAGGCCAACATGGTGAAACCCTGTCTCTACTAAAAATACAAAAATTAGCTGGGCGTGGTGGTGGGTGCCTGTAATCCCAGCTACTCAGGAGGCTGAGGCAGGAGAATCGTTTGAACCCAGAAGGCAGAGGTTGCAGTGAGCTGAGATTGTGCCATTGCACTCCAGCCTGGGCAACAGGGCAAGACTCCATCTCAAATTAAAAAAGAAAAAAAAAAAAAAAGAAGAAGTAGTTGTCACCAAAGGTCCCAGCCAGCATTCTATAGGAAGTCCTTGGGGGGCAGGAACTGTGGTGCCTGGATTGTTAAAATAGACAAAGAGGCCATGATTGCACTGCGGTGATTTTTCAGGCATCTCAGCAAGGAGAGCCACATTAATGTTCACACTGGGTCCATTTTTACCACAAACACAACTGCTGAATTAATGTTAAGTGGTTGGGAATCTGAGTGTCTTAGGAGTCAACTAAAAGGCCAGATGGAAATGACCTAGGATGCCAGTGGACTTGAAGAGCTCCTCAGCAGGACTCCCTCGTTAGGACGTGCAGAGCATGAATCCTCCTTTTGCCTGGTGGAACAGCCAATGCCAATGCTTACTCAGCTCCTTCTACTGTAGAGGAAATGCATACATAGCCGTTGGTGTGATTACTCATGTTTATGAGCCTTCTCTCCACTAGATTTGACCCCCTGCAGGCACCAGCTACGCTTTGAATCCCCAGTAAACAGTGTTGTACCTGGCTCATCCCTTATTAAAGAGCTGAGGCATGAACGGTAATTATGAAACCACTCCCCAGAGCATCCTGCCAGTCAAACCACACAGACCATTTTGGCATACTCTATCCAGAAAAGTGACATTCTTCATGCCATCTCTCTGAGGAGAGAAGAGAAAAAGAGATTGTTTTAGGTGCAACAAGAAGGATAGAAGCACAGGAAGAAATTCAAAAGTAATCATGTGTGCTCGCTGTCCAGAAGTAAGGCAGGCTTGCTTCCGGAATCTCAGGGTTCATCCTATTTTACATGATGTTCGATCCACAATGAGTCCCGTGCTAGCCACAATGCCTAAGGACATTTGCTCAGCCTTGGACAAAACATTTAGCCTTATGTGGTACCATAAACTCTGCTTCCCTTTCCTGAACTCACCGTGGTCCTGATAGGAAACAGAAAGCACACTGAAAAGAGTTGAACTAACAGAGATGTGGGCAGAGTGAAGGGAATCCCCGGGGATGGTGGGGCAACCAGAGGCTGGCAACAGCTAGAGCTGTTACACCTGAAGGGCACGTGGGGAAATGGTGTTACTAGGTTCCAGAAAGAGCTGCAGCCCTGCAAAGAGACTACTTGACAGGAACTGTTTCTTTAGTTGACAATCTAAATCCATCCCACCACCTGTTTTTATATGATCTGCAAACAAAGAATGGTGTTTACATTTTTAAATGGTTATATAGTACCTATATAATGTTGCCTCTTGCCCTGCAAATCCTTGGCTCTTTACAGACCAAGACCAAAGGGCAGCTAGGTGATCCAGATGCAGGCTTCCAAGGCATGGAGAAGGCAGGCAGAGAATGGATGGGGGCCAGCAGGTGAGGGAGAGTGAACCGTCCACTCATTGCCTGCCTTCTACCTCCACTATAAGCAAAGAGAACAACAGCTCCACCTCACACAAAACTCTCAGCAGGTATTGAAAAGACTCCTGGCTCCCCAGTGAAAGAAGCCAGAATTGTATACTTATTGAATTGCATTGCATTAGACTCATTCTTTACATGAAATGGAGTTTTTGAGAAGCAGGTGAGCACATTTGCCAAGCAAACCCAGAGAGAACACACGGAGGGAAGAAGTCCACAGTGGGCTCTTCTCCACCCACCATCTCCCTATTTAATTTAAGGCACCAACCACACCAACCACACCTCCCCCCTTCCTCATTCCAGACTCATGATCGAGAAATTTTCCCTGATATTTAGCCTGCATTTTCCTTTGCTTGGTTTTCACCCCCGGATTTACAATACCCCATGCTTCTCATTAAATTGGGGCTGACCATTTCAGACAAGTGAAGTCATGCCTAGCTATATGGGCAAATTTTCTTAAAAACCAAAAGAAGAAAAAAAAAGTGCAACAAAAATTACCCTGTGCATGGCATGCACACACTCATGAGTGCATGTGTGTCTGTGTGTAGGGAAAGTTTCTGACGTTATCCATTAAATCCATTAATTTATTTCCTTTAGGGGAAAGCTGGGTCACACTATTTATCATGTATTTCTTTTTTTTTTTTTTTTTTTTTTTGAGACAGAGTCTCACTCTGTCACCAGGCTGGAGTGCAGTGGCACGATCTCGGCTCACTACAACCTCCACCTCCCAGGTTCAAGTGATTCTCCTGTCTCAGCCTCCCGAGTAGCTGGGACTACAGGCGTATGCCACCACTTCCAGCTAATTTTTGTATTTTTTTTGGTACAGACGGGGTTTCACCATGTTGGCCCGGATAGTCTCAATCTCTTGACCTCTTGATCCAACCACCTCGGTCGCCCATAGTGCTAGGATTACAGGCATAAGCTACCGCACCTGGCCTACCATGTATTTCAAAGTGTAAAAAGTCAGGTGTCAGTTTATGGTGGCCTTATAAGTTGAACTACTCTCAGAATTCTCAATCTCTGACTGTCTTCCAGCTGGCTAAGGCAGACAAACCAGAAGAAAAGATACAACTGCTGCCTGGCAAAAAAAAAAAAAAAAAAAAAAAGAGGAAACCCCACCACAAAAGCTGATGACCCAGGGTGCTTTGGGTTTTTTGTTTGTTTGTTTTAAAAACAGGGTCTTGTTCTGTCGCCCAGGCTGTAGTGCAGTGGTGCGATCATATAGCTCACTGTAGCATCAAACTAGGTTCAAGGGATTCTCCTACCTCAGTCTCCCAAGTAGCTGGGACTACAGATATAAGCCATCACACCCAGCTAATTTTTTTAATTTTTTGTAAACATGGGGGTCTCACTATGTTGTCCAAGCTGCTCTCAAGTGATCCTCCCACCTCAGCCTCTCAGAGTGTTGGGATTATAGGCATGTGCCACCATGCCTGGCCCTCTACCTCCAGAGTGCTATGAATGCTGGCTGCATAATCATTCCCAGCACAGTCTTATTGCTTAGAAAGAAACCAAAGCTAGAGTTTACATAGAACTTCCACTTTGCCTTTGTGAATTGGCAGGTATTGTCTGTGGCTAAGATACAGTTTGGGAGCATGGAATTGGTAAATTTCTCATTTTATAGTCAAAATTTGTCAACTTCAAATGAAAGAAAGCTATTTATAAACGTCAGCTAATACAATCTGCCATAGGGCTTGAGGCTTGTGGATAAATCTTTGTTCTAGCTTCACAGAAGCAGTTGGGCATTTTGCCAGGGAGTGAGGACCAGTGTCTTAAGTGCATGCTGTGGAGAGGTTTGTGCATGACAGACATCCAAGTCTGAGATAGATAAAGCGGAGGCAACTCAGAAGGATCCTCTAAGACTTTAGGTGAAGCCCAGAGACTGTTTAGAAGACTCTTCTGTGGCACATCTAGCCCCAAAGGGTTGTTATTAACCAGCCCACTACTACCGTCTTTAAATGACAGACTTCTGCCTACATTCAGAAAAATCAAGGTTCCAAGAGCCTTTGTCATGCAGTGCTCATTGAATTTTGAGAGTTATTTTTTATTCTCATTTTGGTTGTAAACACTGTTTTTTCTAAAGCTTACTTCTTGGTTGCAAACACTGCTTTTCTAAAGCTCTTGCATAAAAACTACCTGTTGTAGGAGTAGAAAGAGGTTATAGGTTGTGTTGATTGATTGATTGCCTGGATTGCTTTCTATGCCACAGACTGGAGAGTTTAGGTTCATTTGTGGGACAATCAGAACTCAGAATGCTAAGGATACACCTGGAACTAGCTAATCTCGCCTTGGCCAGAAGAGCCCAATTACAACAGCTCACCCGGATCAAGCACGCCCTGCAAGTCGGGCAGCGCTTTCTATGCACTAATGCCTTTATTATTTATAACAGCCCTTGAAAGTAGAAACTACTTATCCATCGGTAAATACCCAGATCTAGATACCCAGATCAGTAGAAACTACAAATGGAAAACCAGAGCACAGAGAGGTTAGGTAACTTGCCCAAATTCACACTGGTTAGTAAGATGTTTCATGGTTCATTTTATTGACTGCAGTGCATCCATTTGGGCTCACAATAAAATTCTTTATTAATCAATAGGAGAGAGGACAAGAACCCTGGAGATGAAAGGCCAATCAGGAAACTATTCACAGAATGAGTGACAGATGATGAGGGCCTGGGCCCAGGCAGGAGCTGTGGAGGTGGTGGGTCGGGGTGGATGGGAAGAGGTGGCAGCAGAGCTGCTACAGAGAGAACATTCACGAGACACGGTTGATGTTGGACATGAGCAGGTGGCAGAGAGAAGGGAGGCTAGAATGATTCCTGGTACCCAGTATGCCCATCTGGATAGATTGGTGGTGCCATGAATCAAGGCAGGGTGTGCAAAAGGAGGAGCAGGTTTGGAGAGAAGAGTTAGTTCAGTTTGTAATGTTTGACTTTTCGATACCTGTGATGTGATGTGATACATCCACATTACAATTAAGATTTAATAGGTAAATAGATACCCAGATCTGGAGCTCAAGAGAGTACTGGGCTGAGTATAGAATTTGTGAGTCGCCGGCAGATAGGTGGAAGTTGGACCCATGAGACTAGATGAGAGCACTCAGCTGAGAGGTGAGAATAGAGGTGCCAAATGAAGGCCACCATGTCAAGTGTAGGCAGAGGGGGAGGAGCAGAAGAAGCTGAAAAGGAGTTGGCAGAGAGGTCGGAGGGAGCAGGTAGAAGCTGGTGGCACAGAGGCTGAGGGAGAGTGTGCAGAGGAGAGGCCCAGCACAGCGGATCTCCCCAAAGAACCAAGTGAAATGAGTGTCAAGGCATTTGGCAGTCGGGATGCCATGGGTGGCCTTAGCAAGAGCAATTTGGGTGGAGTGATTGGGGCAGAAGGAATAAAAATTGTGGCTTGGGGTAAGAGGAAAATAGGCTTGGAGGAGCACAGAATAGAAGATGGACAGATGTATGCTTACAAAGTTCAAATTGCTGGATTCCTACACTCTGTATTACATTCTTTTCCATCTTTCTACAGAGCCTCCCAAATGATCATTTTAATGACTTTACTATGATCATAGGTAACATTTAATGAATACCTTTTATGAGACAAGTACCTAACTTCAATATTTAATTTTAAGTCTTATAGCAAGTCTGTAGAGTAGGCAGTATTATCTCCACTTTAAATATGAGAAAAGTAAGGCTTAGGGAGATGAAACTACTCATCTAACCCATACAGCTGGTGAAAAGGAGACCCACAGTACAAACTGGGGCAGCCTGGCTTCAGTCACTTTGTGCTTAAACACTACACCGTAGGGTGATCTGTTGCCACAAAGAAACATCATTTTCTACTCATTCTCCTGGTATTATACATCTAGGTGGTTTCTGCTCTTTTGCTATGCATGTAACTTTAAATTTTTGCTGAGTTAATTAATGTGTTCCTTCAACAGCCCAGTGTTCTTCTTTCTGCCCCATCTCATTGCTCATTTGTCACAGAATTGAGTGATTAGCACACACAGCTCTGTGGGTGGGCTGATTTACAAAGCCAAATGCTGGGAGCCCTCTCTTTCTGGAAAAAAAGGGGAAAGAAAAAAGAGGCAGTCATCCAGGAAACCCACCTGGTTACATCCTGAAATATAAATGCTTATCCAAAAGAACCTTAAAGGAAAACATTTAGCTGGTGATTGAAACGGCTTAATACAGAAAACCATGCTGCACACAGCAGCAGTTCTATCCAGCATTCTAAAATCATTTCAAAATATTTTTCAAGGCTTTTGTAAATTCCTTGCCAAAATAGATGAGAAACACTACACTTGGCAAGACAAAGTTTAACCCACAAGAACTCAAACAACAGTTTATAAAGATTAAAGAACACAATTTTATATGTGTATATAATCCACCAGAAAATCGTTTCAGAACACGAAATATTTGAGATGCTTCTTAACACTGCCCCTATATAAATGCTTTGTGTCCAGGAACTTAAACTCTTTAGACTCCTCCAGCCTTCCCAGCACTGTCATTCACAGACCCCTGCAAGATCAGGATTTTCAAATGTTCCTAAGGCTTGGGTAGGAAATACATTTTACATTTTGACCCAGTTTATGCCCACACATGTGTGCACACACAGTCATATACACACACCCATACACATTTAACTGAGATAAATTTTTCACAAAATAATACTTATCCTCACCATGTGCAATTACTATTTTCTCTTCTGTTTCTTAAAAGTTCTGGTCCCATACAAAATTGATTTCATGAGGGCTTAAAGGGTTACAACCCACAGCTGAGAAACCCTATGTTCTAAAGGATCTAAATTTAAGTGCTCTCGCCAGAAGATCTGCATGAGGAAGAATCTGCAATTGGTGTAATAGAAAGCATATGTGATTTGGAATTAGACAGACATGGATTCCAATCTCAACTCTCCGGTTTATAAACCATCTGCCTTTGGGCAAATTACTTGATCTCTCTTTGACCCTCCATTTCCTCTCCACAGCCCTCTGGGACTGCTGGGACAATTCAGTTACAGGACACTCATGGAAGCACCCACCACTTAGGAACATTCATTCCTCCAACAAATATATATTGAGCACCAGATGTTGTCCTAAGGGATAGGCAGATAGAAGTGAACAAAACCATCAATAACCCTGCTTTCATGGAGCTGGCATTCCAGGGGGCACAGACAATCAGCAAATTAATGTAGAATATATCAGGGAGTGAGAAGGACTGTATTAGTTTCCTCTTGTCACTGTAATGAATTACCACAAACTTAAAGGTTTAATCAACACAAATCTATTATCTTACAGTTCCAGATGTCGTAAGCCCCAAACGGGTCTCACTAGACTAAAATCAAGGTGTTGACAGAGCTGTTTTCCTTTTGTAGACTCTAGAGGAGAATTTATTTCCTTGTCTTTTATAGATGCTAGAGGCTGCCCACACCCACTGGTTTGTGGCCACCCTCCATTTCTAAAGTCAGCAACATTGGGTTGAGTCCATCTCACACCTAGTCACTGTGACTCTGCTTCTATCCGCACATCTCCTTCTCTGGATTTGACCCTCCTGCCAAAAACCACCATGGGTCTTCTAGGAAGGACCCATGCAGTTAGACTGAGCCCACCGGACAGTCCAGGATACTCTCCCCATCTCAACATTCTTACCTTAATCACATTTGCAAAGTCCTTTCTGCCATGTAAGGTAACATATTCACAGGTTCCCGGGAATGTAAATAAGAGTCACCTGTAGGGGTGTTCTTGGTTATCAGTTGTGAAAGCCTTTGTGCTGACATACTCTCACTCTTCTCCGTTTCAGCCAATTACATACAACCTCAAAGGGGTGTGGTTTTTGGTCATCTGTAATGCTTGGTAATTTGTCTCTCGAGCCCAGGCTTCAGAGCAAGTTATAGCTACTGAGTGAGCCTAGCAGACAGCCAGGGATGTGCATTCCAGGGGCCTTTAATTGGTCTTGCCCTGTCGACACTTAACGTTTAGTAATTTTCCAGAATTTGTCTTTAGTGTCTTTACTAATGAGCTCTGGGCACCAAGTGGGAAGAAAAAACTTTAGTGAAATTTGGAAAGATTGACTTGTGGTATGAGGATATGCCCAGAAATGTGATAAAGACAAAAGCCCAAAGCTTGAATCAAGTTATGTTTGCAAACTTGGCGGGGGGCACTCAGACCTCAGAGTGCGTCCTTCACAAGCATCAGAGTCTCCTGTGTGTCTCTTCTTCTCCTCCATTCATGAAGCTCCAGTTTTGAATTAAGGGACTGCAGAGTCACTAATCCCATCATGACCATATTGACAGTGTTGTGTTGTTCACATGACTGAAGAAGCACGGAAAGTTCTGTGAGCCTACAGTGGCTAGCCACAGGTCTGGTTTCATATGTAATCTTGGTGCATTTGTTTTATTTCAGGGAAAACTCGATGCCTTGTGGGTCCTACTGAGGAAAGGATATGATCGTGTGTCTGTGATGCGTCCACAGCCAGGAGACACGGTAGGACTCGTTAATTCATTAATGGTGTCTCTCTCTCTCTCTCTCTCTCTCTCTCTCACACACACACACACACACACACACATATTCTTTTTCTCTCTCCATCTTTGTAGAGCTAAAATAACTTTGGATTCTAAAACAGAGCTAGAATAACTCCAGATTTACAAATCCAGCTATTATTTCATGTTGCAACAAATCAGACATCGATTTTCAAAATGTTGGTTATTACAAGATCTTGAGTTTTGATTTGCTTTTCTGAAAAGGATTTTGACAGTAATATGTTGGGTTTAACTTCCTAGAATTTGAGCTTCTCAATGTATAGGCACAGTGAGAGAATAAAGCAGAACTGGCCCCTACTTGGGGCAGTTTCAGGAGGGAGCTCTGCTGGCCACCGGCCACACAAGCCAGTGGTGCACCACAGAGTACCAGCACTGCAAGGATGGGGTGAGGGCAAGGAAGGGGCCACAGAAAACACCTACCATCTTCCCAGCAGGTGTTGGGCCCAGCTAGCCCAGGACCACAGAGGGATCTTTCACCCCAGGTGAGGATTTGTCTTGGCATTGTCAAGGCTAAGCTTGGAATATCTCTAGTCAAGAGCAGTCCTGAAAGATAGAGCCAGTGGAGACCTTAGAAACCATCCAGCCCATGGCTTCATTTTGTAAATGAAGAAAGAAAAACAAACAAAAACAAAAATCACCTAATTGCATTCTCCGAAAAACAAGAGAAGTTGAATAGCTTGTTCTGTTTCAAATAGTAAGTAACAAGTAACTTACACTGGAAACAACCTCAGTTCTGCCAAAACAACACTATCACTATTTCTTCATGTAAGAGCTAGTCTCTCTTCCTCAAGTTTTACAGATCAAAACTCGGGACCAAGTTTTCCCTCAACTACCAGCAACATGCATCTTCTATCCACTTCTTTGGGAATCAGGCACATTAATCCAAAAGCAAAATAAAAGTATCTCATTTAGAACTCCTTTCAAATCAAGCAGACTTGGGTTTGAACCGCCTTTCCTTCCTGGCTGGAAAGCTCCAGGCAAATCACCTGACCTCTCTGAACTTCATCCTTATAAAGTAGATGGCACGGACTTCTTCCTACTGTGGCTGGTTGGAGAAGGTAATGTTTGTAAAGCATTTGGCCCACTGTTGAACACATGGAAATGTGCAATCAGGATGGGCATGGTGGCTCGTACCTGTAATCCCAGCACTTTGGGAGGCAAAGGCAGGTAGATCACTTGAAGTCAGGAGTTCAAGACCAGCCTGGCCAATATGGTTAAACCCCATCTCTACTAAAAATACAAAAATTAGCTAGATATGGTGGCACATGCCTGTAATCCGAGCTACTCAGGAGACTGAAGCAGGAGAACTGCTTGAACCCAGGAGGTGGAGGTTGCAGTGAGCCGAGATCGCACCACTGCACTCCAGCCTGGGCAACAGAACGAGACTCTCTCAGAAAATAAATTTTTTGTTAAGAAAGAAATGCTCGGGCCGGGCATGGTGTCTCACACCGGTAATCCCAGCACTTTGGGAGGCCAAGGCGGGTGGATCACAAGGTCAAGAGATCGAGACCATCCTGGCCAACATAGTGAAATCCCGTCTCTACTAAAAATACAAAAATTAGCTGGGCGTGGTGGTGGGCACCTGTAATCCCAGCTACTTGGGAGGTTGAGGCAGGAGAATCACTTGAACCCAGGAGGCGGAGGTTGCAGTGAGCAGAAATTGCACCACTGCACTCCAGCCTGGCAACAGAGCAAGACTCTTGTCTCAAGAGAAAAAAAAAAAAAGAAAAAGAAAAAAAAAATGCTCAATCAATGACACATATCCTTATGGTTATTTACTTTGTGCTGTTCTGCTGTCTGGGGATGGTTGATACAGAACTTCAAGCCATATTGCAGTTGGTATGTATGGTCTCCTGACTGTCCAGCATGACACCGCTAACACTAGAGAACACTAGCGCAGAGCCCGATAGACAGGCCCTGCTACCCCCTTCCCTTGCACCTGGTGACAGTGGGTGGTTTGTAGCTGAGGAGATTTGGTCTAAAGTTTCATAGTTTATGTGAGCCACTGCCCAATTAGCTGTTCCTGCTGTGACTAGGACGGCAGGCAAGTAAAAACGTGAAACCAGCTCATATAAATGCTGGGTTGACTTGGCCCTCATTGCATATGGAATTTGAGCTTTTGTCTGTGACAGTCAACAAGACCAATTTTCTATATGAAATTTTAAATACAAACTCTACAGTTAGGAGAAACAAGCATAGGCCATAAGGTTAGTATTCTGGGAGGTGTTTGGTCTTATAAAGTATTCATTTGCTTTCTATGGGAAATGAAGAAATTTTTTTAGCATGCGTGAGACTCCTCTGACAGATTGAGAAAAAAATAATAATAAGATCCCTAAACTAAGGTTCAGTAGTACTATTTTTTTGTGACAAGATGCTGATACAGTGTATGACCCCATTTTTTTTTCAGAGCAACTGAAAAACATCTCCACTAAAATATGTTAACGTTCCATTTTCCACTGACCAGTTTGGCAGAAACCAATTCATAAACTGGGTCAACCTAAGAAGTGGGAGGGTTATAGGAAAGAGGCTGGATAGAAAGAAATATTATCATTTATAAGACAGAAGAATCAATGCTGTTTGGGAGCAAAAGGCTGGTTATATAAATCCAAGAACAATGGAATGAAAATAAATGGAACTTCCTCTAATGAATCACACTTAAATTGAATCTCTTATTTACCAATTCTGAATGAAAGTTTGTATTAACAGCTGAAGATGTTCCATATGTTTTTGAGAGACATAATACCACCTTGAACTTTTATTCTCCAGCCATGCAAAATAATAGATTTGAGATATAAGAAGCTTAAGAATTTGGATACATTTGAACATACTCTCAACACTGTTACAAATTATGATTATCCAGTTTACTTTTAAGTGCCCTTTCTTTATGGAAGTCTTGCTAAAGTAAGATACATGAGAGAAATCAATACAGAAAATTGTGTCCTTGTTGCCGTGGCAACAGCCACACGATGTACACATGGAGTTACACAAGAAAGGTCACAGATGAGGTAAGAACCAGAATTCAGAGCTGCCTATGGCTACTCAGGAAAGAATTCCAGGGGAGGAGGGGGGGCAATATTGTAGCTTTGTCTACATGCTGCTTCTGTTTTGTTTTGCATAACCTTAGGAGACTCACTAGAGAGGCCTGCCTTGCTTGCATGGTGGTGAGTCTGTAAGAATTCTTCATCACTGATTTATGGAGCTGACCACATTTTCCATAAACTCAAAATGACTCCATCCAGGCATGTGCTCATGAACAAGAGTCACAGGTTCTGAATTTTTTCTTTAAAACAAAACAAAAACAAAAATCACCTAATTGCATTCTCGGTTACATTCTAAGTTGCTTCAGACACATGTTGACCTCACAGAAACCTGGCAAATTTTCCTCCTCAGTTCCTGTCTCCTTCATCCTCCCCCCAGCGACTCCACCCCAGCCCTCCAGATGCAGACACAAGCCCACCAACAGAGACTCTGAGGCTGCTGAAAGGCCTCCAGCTCAGCATAGAGCAGGGGCTCAGGGAGCCAGAGCCTAGAGCCACCGCCCTTCCCTGGGATTGGCACTCACCTCCTCAGAGCCATCCAAGCCCCAGGTCAGGGGTGGCAGCAGGGAACACGAATGTTTTCCATCTGCCATCACTCATCTCCCTCTTTTTGCCTGCGGTGGGCTCATGGTCCTATTGTTCCTTGGAGCCCACCAGGAAATGCTTGGGCCAACATAAAAGAGAAAGTGCCAAAGGAAACCACCTAAATAGTAAACCAGTAGCACATCTGATTCTAAGATTGTTAAAGTTTACCAAGCACATGGTGTCCCCTGCTCCCAGTATGTAGCCACCACAGTGCTCCTTGCAAAACCAAACCTCAACACACCATGCCTCCACTTCAGACTTGCAAAAACTGTGGGAAAATCCAGAATCCTTAGCTTGATTTAGACAGGCATGCCTTTCCATTTCATACGCTACTTACCCCAGATTCCTTCATCACCTCCAAATAGGTTCTGAGCACATGGAATTAATTGCTGGCCATACCCTGAACATGCCAGGACATTTTGTGTCTCTGTACCTTTGCTAGGTTTCTCTGCTTGGAATGCCTTTCCCATCCTCTCTACTGAGTGAACCTAGCTTGGCGATATTGTTCATTGTTCCCGAAGTTTCCTGTAAATACAAAAAGTTGCTGGCCAGACTCATGCTTGAAAGGGGTCATTGCCCAAGCAGAACACATTTGACAGAGCCTAGGTGAGAAGGTTTGGAAGTTAGAACCTCTGTCCCAGGATGGTCCAGGATGGTCCCCAAGGCTTCCTACACAGTTTGGCCACTCTTTGAGCTCAGAAAATTTGCTTATCTTTCAAGGGCAAATAGTTAAAGGAATTTAGAATGTTCTGAGAAAGAACGCTTCAAGGGGTCATGAGAGCTTTTTAACTTACTTGGTCCATGATGATATGGTGTGTCATTCCACTTTGCAAGCTGTTTCTGATCACGTCACCATTGTCAAGGAATAATCTTTCCATGTCACTACATATCCTTGAATAATATCATTTTAATGACCATGTCATATTCCATTGCATATCTTCCCTTTTTGGAGATTGATTTTCGAGTATCTATTATTATAAATGAAG
The DNA here is from genome assembly GCF_028885625.2 of Pongo pygmaeus. Taxonomy (NCBI): domain Eukaryota; kingdom Metazoa; phylum Chordata; class Mammalia; order Primates; family Hominidae; genus Pongo; species Pongo pygmaeus. The sequence goes on along the minus strand of NC_072385.2, from coordinate 64,339,572 downwards.
CTGCAGTCAGTATCCTTATTGCCAAATCATTGTGCACCTTTGCAAATGTTTCCTTAGAATAAAAAGTCCAGCTTTCTACTGGATAAAATAGTGTGCAAATTTTTAAAGCTTTGATACAAACGGCCAAATAATTGCCCTTCAAAAGATTGTACAAATTAACCCTCACATTAGCCCCTATGAAACGCCCATCTCCCCAGATGCTCCTCAATATTATTAACATACCTATTTGATTGATAGGTGCTAATTTGTATTTTTTATTACTACTGGGGTAGAACGATCTTTTTCATGTTTATTTTCTCATTTGTCAATTGGTTTGACTTGGCTTATTTTTCCACTGGATATTTTAGTGTTGGTTTCCTGTGATCATTTTCTTAACCCATCTTCATTCATATATTAATCAAATGTTTTGAAAGCCTACTATGTACCAGATCCTGTGCTTGCATTAAGTATGTGGTACTTATTAATCCTTATGACATTTAAAGTCTAACCATGTAGTATATGTCCAAAGTTTTTTCTAGTTTGCCATTTGCCTTTTAACTTTTTAGAAATTATTGAAGTTTTCTACAATTTTACAGTCAAATCTATAAATATTTATGATTCCTGCCTTTAGTTTCAAATTTAGAGAAGCCTCCCCTACTTCAAGAGAACATAAATTTTCACAAAAATTTTCTTCTGCACTTCTACCCCCTCCGTCTGTTTTTGATGGTAATGCAAATTGTCACCTTTTCTGCATCTTCCTGAGTATTTTACTGTAGATTTGGGAAAGGCTCCTTTGGAAGCTATGGGCCATATGTTATATTAAATGAGAAATCCTAGAAAATTATCTTAAATGCCTTGAAGTGGATGTATTAATAGAAAGTGACTTGGATTTACTCTGGGCCATCCCATTGAACAGAGCTAGCCCCACAGGTAGAAACAACGGTGAAACAAATTTCATCAGAAAGAATTGAAGGATGCAAGTTTCAACAACACAACGGGCTGCCCCAGAGACTAATGTTCCAGGTAACTAATGTTACCAAACACGGATAAGACAAATTAACCACTAGGCCAGGACATAGGGGATTCCTGTAGCAGATCAATGGTTCTCAAACTTAAGCATCAGAATCACCTAGAAGGTTTGTTAAAGCACAGCTTGCTGAACCCATGCTCGGAGTTTCTGATTCAGAAGTTCTGGGGTGGAGCCTGGGAATTAGCATTTCTAACAAACTCCCAAGTAACGCTGATGCTGCTGGTCTGGGGATTACACTTTGAAAACCAGTAAGATAAGGAACTAAACAAACTTCAGAGTACCTCTCACTCTGAGAGTTTGGGGTCCTAAGCAATATTTCTATACTGATTTGACCACCAAGCCACCCCTTTTCTATATTTCTCCATAGAACACCTATTGACGCAACTGGGGAATAACTAGCCTACCTTAAATCTAAATATTAAACCTCAGTGAGTTGTAAAGAAATCTTTCCCATCTTCACATATTCTGTTCCTAGATTACTAATTTCAAACACAGAAACGTAAGGGAATTCAGAGATCAGAGCATGGACTCCAGTGGTTTTCAATCTGTTTGCACATTGTTATCACCTAGAGAGCTTTAAAGGTCCTACCCTAAAGGTTCTGTTTAATTGTTCTGGGATGAGGTCTGGGCACTTATAGAATCACCTGGGAATCACAAAGGCTCCCCAGGTGATTCTAACGGGCATCTAAGGTTGAGAAGCAGTGAGGTGGTCCAATTCCCTCTTTTTCACTCAGGGCAGCATCTTCTCTTTCCTTTCTGAAACAGTGTAAAGGCAACTCTCCACATTCCTTCAGAAACCCTAAGAGTAAGATAGGCTGATCACACTCTTCATGTGCTTTTGACAGTCCCTTTCCTATCAGGAAGATGGTTAACCTAGACTGAGGCTGCCATATCATTGCTACTGCTTGAGTAAAGAAGATGGAAAAGAGAAAATAGAACTCAGCCTCATATGTCTTTTCTGGATGAAATTCAATCATCTACCGACCAGCCTGAGCCCTCCCCAGTCACTTTTACTCCAAATCGAACTCCACCCCACTTCATGTGCTCCCGGAGAACCCACTGGGTTTGGATGTCATCTGTTTTCAGATCTGGCATCAGGAGGCTGGTACATTCCATTACTATCTGCAAGAACAAAATACTAAAGCTCACTCAGGGCTTGTTTTGCAAGCCTGAATCTCCTTGCAACCAGAAGAGACCCAGGGAAACACACACGTAAATGTACATAAACAATGTTTGAAACTCATCTGAAGTTGAAGGATTCAGATGAGATCCTCATCTGAGGATTTCACAGCCTCAGAGGTTGTGAAATACTCCCCAGATGTTTCTAATAAGGGCGTGAGGCCAGTCACATGGGCACCATGTCTCCCTACTGTCGCAGAGGCGAGAATGGCCTGGGCAGGTTATCCCCCAGGAGAGAGGTCATCCTCCGCCCAGTCCTTCTAAAGCAGATGAGCCTCCTGTAGCATAAGCAGGCCTCAGAGAAAGTGTCTGCACTCTTACATTCTCTCTCCTCTCTTCTGTCTCCTTCACATTTCCTGCATTCCCTCTTTCTTCTAACCCCTTTCCTTTTTTTCTTTTCCCTGTTCACTGCCAATTTCTAAGGCCTGCCATGGCTGCTTTCCCTCAACAAAAACCAATTGCACTCCCACTAAGAATCCATTTCTGGGCTGGGCACTAGAGATATCCATTAGCAGAGGACTAAACTCTGGCTTCCAGGAGTTCATGTATGTATGTATGGTGTGCAAGAGAAGAGAGTGTCACGCACTGTATGAACTGCAAATGCTTACAGAAGCATAAACCCACTCACAATAACTTGGGGTAATGATGATCTCCATTTTAAAGAACAGAAATTGAGGCTCAGGGAAAATTACTAACTTTTCCAAGGACACACAGCTGGTAAGGAGGTCTGGGGCTTGAATTTAGGACTTTCAGACTTGAAAGTCAACACTAGGGATTCCTGAACTCCTTCATGCATTCAACAGGTACTTGTTAGACGTCTTCTAAGAGCCAATGAGCACTGTATTAGTGCTTGGTATTCAAGATGAATGAATGAGCCCTGTGCCTGCCCTCGAGGAACAGGGACAAACAGGAAGCTCCCAAACACTGCCTGGTGTGAAAGGCTCTGTGATGGAGCTGAGCACATGAGGTGTGGGAGCTATACCCAGGAAGGGCATCTCACCAGCCTTGGAGTCCAAATGCCTTCTTGAATGGACATTTAAGCTGAGACAAGAAGGGGGAAAGGAGTTGGGGGGGGTAGAATATTCTGGTGACAGGGAAGCTTGCGTACAGATCTGCAGGTGAGACTGGCTCCTTCAGGGAGACACAAGGAGCAGGGTACAGAGGAGGACAGAGTGGGAGGCACTGAGAGGAGGGACTGTGGTGAAGAGGAACCTGGGTTGCCAGCCGTGGGAGCCTGGTCTGCCAGCCTGACGAGGCTGGACTCCACCCTGAGGACAGTGGAAACTTACTGCAAGAGTTTTAAGCAGAGGCGCAATCGGATGTGCATTTTAGAAAGGTCACGCTGGCTGCAGTGTGGACATAGCAGCAGTGAGAGAGGCTGGCACCGTGAAGTGCAGAGTGGTAGGCAAGGAAGACAGCTTGGATTCACAAGATGTTGAGCAAATAATCACAGATTTGGTAACTGCCTGGGTGTGGAGGATGAGAGGGTGGAAGGTGTGAAGGAGGACTTCCAGGATTTCACCCAAGCGACATTGCTGACTGTGCTGCCTGCCATTCACCAGGATGAGGAGAGCTTTGGGAGGGAAGATGAGGACGTCGCTTTTTAACTTGTGGCGTTCACAGTGCCTGTGGGACATCCAAGCAAAAAGGAACTGCAGCAGGTCAGGACCAGGGGGAAGCATGAAGGCATCTAGGGCAGGAACTCTCTGCGTTGCTCACTGTCAGGGTTGTGTGAAAGCAGGGACCTGCGAGTACATGCCTCCTTAAATTTTGTGCCCTAGACACCTCGCATGCCTCACCCTAGTCGGGGGGCAGTTTTGCTCCAGTGAGAGTTTTGGGCTGCAGGCAAAGATCTGAGAGTCATTGGCCATGGCAGTTGAGACCAATGTGAATAGAGGGGAAACCAGCGAAAGGGGTAGAGAGAAGAAGTTAAGCACTGAAACCTGAGGGTCACATCCTTTAAGTCAGGGTGGAGAAAAGAAATGGAGCAAGAAGACGACTAAGAAAGACCAGCCAAGAGAAAGAGAAGTTGCAAGAGGAAAGTCTGGGGTCATGGAAGCCAACGGAAGATAATACATTATGGAGGAGGGTAGGGTGTCAAATGATGGGAAATTAAGATGCAAACTGAGAGCAATCATCTAATAAGATTAGCAGTAAGGCGGTTATGGTGCCCTTAGTGACCCAAGCTCTGTGGGATGATGGGGATGGGAGCAAAGCTTAACAAACAATGAGAGGGAGAGCCAAGGCAGTAGCTGGAGGAGATCTAGAGTTGGAAAGAGTTCTTTGTCTTAGTAAGACTTGAGCATGATTAAGTGCATATGGCAGAGATCCAGTAGAGGAAGGGGTTGAAGACAAGAACTCACTGTTAGACTGCAGGAACTCTTAGGAGAAGGGGTTGGAGGGCTTAGGGGGAAGTGCCAGTCCTCCTTAGTGACATGGGTTGTAGAGCCCAGGTATGAGTGAGAGGGCAGGAAGTGAGGACATCCCTGTGGGAAGTGATGGGCTCTGTTCTCCCTGTGATGTGGCTGGAGGAGTGGAGCAGCTGGAACTGGAGCTCCTGGAAACAGCCACACCTTGGGAACCCCATTGCTCCTGTGCTGGCAGCACTTCTCCACATTCCAGAGTGAATGTCTCAGGATTAAATAAAATGATAGGTATAAATAATTTGAAAAGACAGGAGTTTATTTTCTTCCCTTCCTTCCCCCTGAAAACTGCCATTGATTTCAGAGAATTTTAGTTACCTCTTAACCTGTAGGAAAAACTTTCTCAGAATTATTTTATGTTCAAACCAGCAATGACCAAAAGAACCAAGTTATCTACATATTGAAGTCTTAAATGAAAGTCGTTTTTCTTGCACAATAAACAATTAAGTTTACATTAGCTCTTTACGTTGAGTAAATGGACATCTTCAGAATCCCTATCTGACACCAGGTGTAAGGTCCCAACAGATCTGGAGGGAAAATCTTGTGACCTTTTATAAATTTTTGTAAGAAATGGATCATTTTAAGAAAAAGGAAGAAAAAAGAGCAAATTATAGGAAATGTTCCTAGAGGGTGTGATTTATTCTGGCACAGCCATCTTCCCTGGATGTTTGAATTCTCTGTAGTATTCATTCAGTTCTCACCCTTGGAAGCCTCTCCTTTGCTGTCTCATTGGAGGGGGACATGAGTACTTAGAATTTTTGGCTGAGTTAGCTGAATTTAAGGAATAAAAAGTTCAAAACACTCTCTGTCCACAGCAAAAACCAACTGTACCCAAAACCTGCAAAGTTAACTTTTCTCAGAGATGTTAAACCCAAAGTTGATGCTGCAAAATATACCATCTTGGGATTTTTTTTGCGCCAACTTCCTTCTTCCATGGTAGGAAGTGTCTCTGAGTAAATACGTATGAAAGCAATTGCTGTGGTTGAGCTATCTTCCTCTCCTTCTCTCTTTCCCCCTCCCTCTCCCTCTCTTCCAATCCTCACAATCTGATCCCCCTTTTTCCACAAGCATTACACACTCACATTCCCACACATTCCTCCTCCTCCTTATTATCACCATCATCATCATCATCATTTTGTAGCTTCTTTCAATTTCAACTTGTAGGACTTTCAACTTCAAATTGTCTCATCTCCCAAACAGCTGCAACAACAGAAGGTCAAGTCCTGGAATCAGGTTGCAAATAGCAAACAGAGGAGAAGTAAATGCTAAGGCTGAACCAGACAGGGATGGGAATAAAGCAACCCTGTTCAAATTCTCTGACCTCATTTTTTCCCTTCCAAACAAAATCAGGATTGAGGGAGGTAGGGCTTAGCTCTAGGGTCAGAATTTTACCCAAGTGTATAATATTTTAGGAGGTTTGCTACTTTGTCTAAGCATGATGATCATGTCTAGCCACTTGGCTTCTGCGGGCCTGCTCCTCCAGCTGATGGCACCAGAAAAGATCATCTCGAGGGACATTCAGCATCTCTGTGATAGGCCTCAATTAAGAATCATCAGAATCCATGCTGGTGGGAAGTTCTGTTCTGGCCAGAAAGTATTGGGTTAGATTATGGATGGCAAAATCTGACCTAGGAGATAGGCTTTTGAACAGTGTGGGGAAGAGCCAGCCTGCTATAAAACATCCACACACACCCATCTTTGTTCAGCATCTCCATGACCACCCCAACTCAACCTGACCCTCAGTCTCGGAGTTGGACTGGCAGTTCCTCATAATCCCAGACCCTTCATTGTAGAGGCACCAAAGCTGAGGTCTGGAAAGGTGGTCTGGAGAGATTCCCGAGCCCTCCCAGGTCCATTATCTCATCTGTTACCCATCACCTCCTTACTTTATCCTCTTTTTAATATAGGAAAGATGAGGCTCAGATAAGATCTCTGCTCTTTTCAAGGTCACAAAGAGTGTTGGTGGAAGTGGCAAGACTGGAAACCCACCAGCTCGACACTGCCTGGCTCTCCTTGAGTCCTCACCCCAGGCCACGAGAGGAGGATAAGCATCCAGACTCAGCCTTATCTCTTGAGGAAAAGGCAGAGTTAGTCCTTGCCACCCAACCCCTTCCCTTCGTGTCCTCCTACCTATTGCCACCTCCCAGTACCTTTCCATTTTTATATCCTGCCCAAGATGACATACCCACTGATGTCCTCCCACACGGGCCTGCTCTCCTGCACAGGATGCTGTGCTCCCAGATCACCTCATGCTCTCCCTGATTCCACCTCTCGCTGCCTCCCACTTTACCACCAACACTGTGTCTAGGACAGAAACTCCATTCATCCAGTTAATACATCTTGAGCTCCCACTCTCCAGCAGGCACCAAGCTAGGCAGTGGGGATTTAGCATGAACAAGGCGAGATCCCTGCCCTTGTGGAGTGTACACTGGAGTGGTCAGAAAAGATCACTAAATTACAGCTCCACGTGGTAGATGGTATGAGGGGGAGTTTGGAGTTCTCTGGGAACACAGAGCCAAAATATTTAACCCAGGCTAGGGCATCAGGGCATACTTCCAAAGAGAAGAGACTATTTGGCTGAGATCCAAAGGACAAACTCTCCTGGTGCAGGGAGAGAAGGGCCTTCTAGTTGGAGGAACAGCATGTGTAAAAGGCCAGAAGGGAGAAGAACTGAGAGAGGACACACAAACCTGCAACCAGAGAGGGTAGGGAGTGCAGCAGCACCCACCTGCAAGCTCCACCTTCTCCAGTCTTTATCCACCCAAATCCTTCAGGCACTCAGCACTCACCCAAAGCCCAAGACCTTCTCCCAGTCAAGGCTCATTGTCTGGCCCTTCCTTCCTCCTCCGCTTACAGCCACAAAGTTTAGCACCAAGTTAATTTTGACCAATACTGACTTTTCACTCCCTGAATAAGTTGTAAGCAATTTGAGGGAAGGAACCATGGCTTTTTTTTTTTTCTTTCTAACTTTCCCTCACAGCACTGAGGACCTAGCTCAATTTGTTTCCTTGTTCCAGGGAGTATGATTTTTTTCTGCAACCTCCAGGCCACAGCTGTTTGCAAACTTTTATGATGTGTCTTCATAGGAAACTGCATTTGAGTCACAGGCAAAGAGACATCTGAATGAATCCTCCATCTCTTAATAAGGAGAGAGAATTCACAAGGTCTTCTAGGGACATGTCCAGATAAAATGAGGCTGATTAAAACTTTAAAACACTAAACTTTTATTATAATTGCTATTCATACTTTTGTCATTGCCATTTATTAATAACTTTTAAGTTTGTTTGAAAATAGAAAATTCATTTTTAAAAAACTCTCCAAGGCTTTAGCAGTCTCACTTTACAAATTCGTTCCTCTAACATTTGTTTAATATTAGTGTTTGTCCATTTTTTTTCTTTTTGGCTAATACCATTGAGAGCAATGTTGAGAATCCACAGTGATGACAGAGCTAGTTGTGAGGGTGCTCATTCCATTCCTCTAGCATTCAGCACCTCTGTCCATTTCTGTGTCTGCCTCCAGCATCTGAATTTGGTTGCTTCACTGAATGGTGTGGCCCCACCAGCTGGCACCAAGGCATTGACTGGCCTCAATTACTGCAACACCTATGTTTCAAGGACTCTGTGGCCCTGACTTAAGTACAAGCTTTAAATGGGGATAAATCGTATATAAGCCTTTCCATTTACTTTCCTGCTTATTAAAGGTGAATTGTAATGGAAAACCCTAAATGTCACAGAGTCTGGAAAATTGAAATAATAATGGGCAGCATTCTCCTTAGTGGTATAACTAGTAAAAGTGGGCCTAATGGAAAGTCCACTGTGGAATCATCTGTGTTTCTATGCAAGAAAATTATTTTCCTTCTTTCTCTAACAAGGGAAGTAGTTCTGACCAACAAGGCTGGCTGTCTTAGGCATCGTGGTGGAGAGCAATGGAAAGATGAGTGTGTAGTGGGAGCAAGCTTAGCAGAGTTCCTGAAGTCATTGCTTTAGTGTCCCACCACATTTGTAGGCCTAGGGGATGCCATGCAGTCCTCCAGAGATAGCCAAGGAAGCTGCAGAGCTGAGGCCACCCTCTGTGCTTGTAAACAATAAGCACACCCCCTAAAATCAGGAATAAGCCCATGAGAACTGCCCATATCCCACAGCACCTCATCAGCTGCACTAGTGTGTTCTGCAGTAGATCCACTGCTGGTGGTCCTCAAGTTGCAAATATATTTAGTAATGGATCAAAATAGAATCTCTTAGCAAAAACTTGACCTTACAAGCAATTTGCATCAAGTCAGAAACCCATACATCTGTGTCCCACAGCAGGCCACTCTTAAGCAACATGAAGGCTTCCAAAAAGGTTACCCTGCCCATATGAAAATGCCAATTTTATCCAGCAACATTGCTGTGCTTTCAAATTTCTGTAGACGCCAGTGCTGTAATGAATGTTCTGACCCTCAGGGTGTCATCCACAGCCAGGCTTTGTGCCTGTCTTTTGCAAAACTTCCCAATTTCTGTCCAAAAAAAAGTCCAAGACTAGGTTGATAATAGATTTATGTGTCAAAGGAGAACACATAGACTTTGGATAACTTTACTCCAAAAGAATTCTCTTGCTCTCTCAAGCCCATTCCATTAATAACATGTTTAGTTATATTTCCAAGTTTGATTGTTTTATGGCAACAGTTTGACTATTGAAATTCTTTAGCTTTGTAAACCATGGCACAAACTGTTCCCCCATGAAAAAACACAGCTTTCCATAAGCCTTCCCCAGAAATACCAACATTGGGAGGGGGGATGTGATTTGATTTTTTGTGAGTAATCTTCCTAGTACTTCCCAAAGAGAGAGAAAAAGAGAGAGATGCAGTTTCACATACAGTTTTACATGTAGTAAAGCATCTGTGGAGATCAGAGGATAAAAATATTTCCATGACAGGAACTTAAAATTTTAAGAGAATTTTCTTTTAAGCTCTTCACTGGCCAGTGGAAGAGTTGACCATGGCTTTTTCCTTCATGTGTAGAAAAACACTAGGCAACTTGGTAGTGAAGCAGGATTTTTCTCGGCCAATTTGCCAAATGGGACCTCTGCTGGCAACACCCCCCACACCCCACCCTGAGTTATAGCTTGTACCCACATTCAGCGGTTCCCAAACTCTTGTCCCACATCCAAGAAGAATGAAGATATGCTGACAATTTGAAGGTGGAGAAGAATTTTATTGAGTGACGGAACAGATCTTAGTGGAGACACAGTCAGGTGGTTTCTCTCTCCCCCAGTGTAGCTGAGTCTGGGACTTTTTATGAACTCAGACTGGGAAGTGCATGCTGATTGGTTTGTGAGTATGCAAAAATGGTTAAAGCAAAGACATTCAAAGGTAGGCACAACAGTGTAGAAAACCAATTAGGAAAGGGTAGGTATATGTAAAATAGGTAAAGGGTGGGATCAATCAGAGGAAACTGTGCCAAAAAGGAAGAGGGGTTCTCAATCCGGTCTGTGGATTTGACTTGTAGCTTGGTTTTCAGGCTTTAAATTCTTTTCGACTTGGAGGTGGGGTTGTGCTGGGAACCCACCCCTATTTGCCTAGGCATTTGTCTGCCCCCTGCTGCTGTCAGTGGGATTACAAATGGACTCACATTTTTAAAAATTGTGGCCTCCCTTCTTACCCCCACAAGTAGCAAAAGATGTTTTTAGATCCTGAACATCTCAAAAATAAAATCTAGAGCTGACTATCCAAAAAGGCAGCCACTAGTCACATGTGGCTATTGAGCACCTGAATGTTGCTAGTGAGAAACAACATGTGCTATAAATGCAAAATACACTCTGGATTTTCAGGGAAGTAATATGAAAAAAAGAATAGGAAATATTTCTTTAGTGATTTTTATAAGTTGAAATAACATTCTACATATATTGGGTTAAAGGAGATATATTAGTAAAGTTAATTTCACCTGTCTTTTTTTATGTTTTATAAATGTGGTTACTAGAAAACTTAAAAGGCCCATGTGGTTTATGTTATGTGTCTGTTGGACACGCTGGTCCAGAGGACTGGTCTGGAAGACGCTTGTGAGAAAGGGGAATGACATGATTTCCATACAGGCCCTGAGTTCTTCAACTATTTTGACTTTTCTTCACGTAAGAATTTCAGAAATTATGGATCTCTGCCCTTTCTGGTTTTCTATTAGGTCAGCTGTGACTTTGCCTTTCTGGGCCAATTCCTATCCCAAACTTATTTTTAGGCAGAAGTCTTGCATGCTCTAAGCCAGCATGTTAGGTGTTTGGGGTGTTTTCTTTTGAGATGGCATCCCATTCTGTTAACCCAGGCTGGAGTGCAGTGGCACTATCACAGCTCACTGAAGCCCCGACCTCTCAGGCTCCAGTGATCCTCCTGCCTCAGCCTCCCAAGTAGCTGAGATTACAGGTGCCTGCCACCACATTGAGTGTTTTATTAAAGCAAACAAGCATTCAAGGTCTCTCTACTGCTTCTTCCCTACAACATCATCACAGAGAAGAAAGAACTTGCGTCCTTTAAAACCTTGTTCTAAGTATCTGTACATTTATTGGATTATCTGTTCTACTTTATCTTTGAAAAATTCCAGAGAAGCAAATATTATCCTCACTTTACAAAAAGGAACCTGAGTTGACTAGAGCAATAATGATGGTTCATGTTTGACGAGAGCCATATAATTTACAATTATTTTCTAATATATTTATTCTGACCCTGTGACATAGTTGTTCCCATTCCTGTTTTACATACTGGGAAATTATCTTTACAGAGGGCTCAAGTGCCTGTGCCCCACAGCTGATAAACGGAGGAACTAGCATTTATTCTTTCAACACATATTTATTTGTTGTGCTAAACACTAGTAAACAAGGATATGGTCCTTTCGTGGAGTTTATATCCTAGGATTCACAGCACCCAAGTGTTAAGCGCTCTACTAAGAATCAAAACAGTGTGATGAGTGGAAAGACAATGGATATCTAGCCTGCATGGTGGGAAAAGCCCTCTCTAAAGAGGCAACATTGAAGATGAGATCTGAATGACAAGAGGGAGCTGCTACGTTAAGATCAGGGGACAGCAGCAGGCACAAGGCCTGCAAGGCTGGAAAGAGCTTGGCATGTTGGAGGAACTCAGAGGCCAGCGGTGATGGGTGGGCAGTAAGGTCATAGACAGCAGGGGAGATGGCCATGCAGGCAGGCTTGTAATCTGAGGAAAGACATTTGGATTTTACTCTGGATGTAACATGGAAGGGAGGGCTTAGCAGTGGGGAGACAAGTGCCCTAGCGTCCACCACACTTGAATACCACCTGCCTGTAATTAACATTCTACAAAGATGACCAGGGATGAAGTGGGAAGAATCAGTTATACAGAGGCCAGAGTGAAGCCGGGAGATCAGTGACAAGGTTGGAGTCCCGGATGAGAGGCAATGGTGGTAGATGAGTGTGGACCCAGTGGAAATGGTGAGAAGTGGATGGAGTCTGAAGTTTTTTGGAGATAAAGCCAATGAGACTGGCTGATGGATAGCTTATCCCTCTTTACACCTGACTGTCCCTCCAGCTCTCTTCACTCCTGCAATGTCCATCCAGAAACACTCTGCCCAGGGAAATCTAATTTCTGTTCACCCCGTAATAATGCCCAGAAGGCAGAATGAAACACTGACAGATTGTCATTACTTATCACCCCTTTGTTTTGCTTTGTTAATTCATTGTCCTGCCTAGCTGTTAGCCTCTTAATTGTTCATGTTGACCTTTAGAAACACATTCAAGGTGAATAAGGAGGCCTTGCTATGTTCCAAAATCGCGTCAGTGGGAATAGCCAAAATGATTTTATTCTTTCACTCTCCTTTTGGCTGGCAGGAAGATGAGCTCTTCACATATGCATATGACACACTACCATTTGAAAACCAAAAAACCAGAAGCATGCAATGTCATATATGCAGTCATCAGCAAATGTACAAAGCACCCTGCAGCACAGCATAGTTACGCATTCCTTAGTAGGGAATGGGGGAGGAAAATTGTACGTAAGAACCAGATGTTGGCTGGGTATGGTGGCTCATGCCTGTAATCCCAGCACTTTGGGAGGCCGACAGGGGTGGATCACTTGAGGTCAGGAGTTCGAGACCAGCCTGACCAACATGGCGAAACCCCGTCTCTAACAAAAATACAAAAATTAGCCAGGTATGGTGGCACAGGCCTATAGTCCCAGCTACTTGGCAGGCTGTGGCACAAGAATCACTTGAACATGGGAGGTAGAGGTTGCAGTGAGCCGAGATCGTGCCACTGCACTCCAGCCTGGGTGACAGAGTGAGACTCCATCTCAAAAAAAAAAAAAAAAAGAACCAGATGGTTGTTACAAAGTGATAATTTGTTTGCCACTGACAGTAAGATAAAGAAGAGAGAGATCTTGGGTGGAGGTGACAAGCCAGAGGCAAGGGCTGGTCTGAAAAGGCTACAGAGAGGAAGTGTTACCTAAGATTTTCCTTAGAGGATACGCTCAGGCTCTGGCTAAACAAGGAGAAACAGGGAGGGTATGAGATCAAAACGGGTTGCCAGTCAGCAAAAGTTTACACATGCATGCATATGTATACGCAACTTCTTCTCCAGCCAGTGAAAACATTTTCTTGGCATATATGCCGAGCTTCATTAATTCCCCCGGGCAATAGATGCTCTCAGTGCTAAGGAATGCAAACCCACCCTTCTTCACTTACCAGCACAACTACTCTCTTCCCCAGAACACAGAGGGGGATCAACCATGGCAGCAGGTGTTGGGCTCTTCTGTGTAGACGCCACACACATCTCTCTCTGACATGAGGGAATTTTTACTCCTACACAGCAAAGAACTACACTCCCTTAAACATCTTCGCTGGTTCCCACTGCCTGCCCACACAAGGTGTGTTTTGTGGAATAATTATTCTGCAGTTGTTCATAGGTGTCAAATACATTTGGAAATTGTTGCACTTAGTGTTAAAGAGGGCTTTTTCTCTGCAGGACTTCAAAGATGCTTTAATAAGCCGACATGCATTGGGAATCTCCAAAGGGGGAACATATGCAGCATTTCCCAAACTTGTAAATTACTGATCTGTTTTCATAGAGCATCACTTGGGACTAACAGTCTGTGAAAGGCACTTTGGGAAATGCAGGACTGACTAAGAAGGGTTTCCCCCAGTGCCCTCCACAGTCAGACGCTGCCTACTTCTCAGGAGTCCTGCACAAGGCAGACTGCCCCCAAGACGCTGTTTCAGCCTACTCACCATATGTATTCCCACCTGTGGACATCTGCTCACACCATCCCCAGCCCAAATTATGCTGTTCCTTCTCTTCTCGTTGTAAGTCAACCCATGTCCTTTCTCCTCTGGAAAGCTTTGCTCATCCCTACCAGGACTGGAGATGCCTTGTGCCTCAGACCATCGTAATATTGCTTTATGTCACACTCATTTAGCTTTTGATAGCTGGCTTCTACCTCTATCTCTAATACCTTGCATATGGTAGAATTAGTAAATTCTTTATTAAAGAAGAAGAAAAACACGAAGGAGGTAAAAGAGGAGAATCACAAAGAAAGAAGTAGGGGAGGGGAGGAGGAGGATGGGAGGAGTAGAGAAAGAGAGGAGAAAACCAGGCAAGTGACAGTGGGAAAGAGAATTTCACAGGATCTTGAATGTGGTACTTTGACTGAGTGTAGGTAAGAGGCAAAGCCCAGGGAGCGCAGCCTTGAGTACTTAGTGGAAAAGAAGATCCATGAGGTTCTGCATATACGACCATCCAAGGCAGCTCCCAGGAGGTGTTCCTGGCTCCATGCCACACTTAACTGCAGGGCAGTGCCCATTCATAGGGTGTCAGCTCTAACCAGTGAGTGCAATACCTAAGAGCAGGCACAGACTGTGATCCCTTAACCTAACCTATGCTTCATGATAAAACAGATACATATTTATATTTGTACTATTCAGAAAACAGCATATGTATCCATTTCTTGGGGGTTTTTTTGTAAACAACATAATACAATATGCAGTTGGTACTGAGGTGTTTTTGAGACAAGGTCTTGCTCCATCACTCAGGCTGGAGTGCAGTAGAGTGATCACAGCTCACTCTAGTCTTGATCTCTGGGACTCAAGTGATCCTCCTACCTCTGCCTCCCAAGTAGCTGGGATCACAGGTGCATGCCACCAAGCCTAGCTAATTTTTTTTAAACATGGGGTCTCACTATATTGCCCAGGCCAGAGTGCACTGCAGCCTCAAATTCCTGAGCTCAAGTGACCCTCTCACCTCAGCCTCCTTAGCTAAGACTACATGTGCACATCACCTTTTTTTTTTTTTTTTTTTTTTTTTTTTTTTTTTTTTTTTTTTTTGGTAGAGAGAGGGTCTCACTATGGTGTCCAGTCTGGTCTCAAACTCCTGGCCTCAAGCAACTCTCCTGCCTCAGCTTCTCAGAATGCTGGTATGACAGACATGATCCACCACCACACCTGGCTATTACTGTTAGACAAAATTAATAACATACAAAGTGCAAATTATATAACCCTAAAGCAATCGCTGTTAAGAGACCTACCACTAAAGCCAGTGCCTTTGTTTTACAGAGGAGGGGCCTAAAAGCCACAGAGCAGATTGAGCTGTGTCTAGAACCTCAAATCTATGGCCTAGTGCACTCACTACATGGACCATCTGAAGCGCTGCTTCTCATGGCTGGGCAGCCTATAATCTCTTTGTCAGCCAGATGGCCAGTTGCCTGAGATGGAGACATAAGAAACATTCCCACATCTGCTTCCTGCTTTTAACTCACATAAAAATGGCCAGTCGGTTTAACAAACCTATTTTCCTAAAGGGACCAGAGCTTCTTTTTATTTTTTCTGTACATTTAAAACATGCCAAACAAAATGACACATGTTGTCAACAAGATGCATCAGATATCTTCCCAAAAAGCCGCCTCTTTGTAAGCTGTCAGGCCAGTCCTGTTGATGTAGTTACCTTCTGCAAAGACCAGCGGTCTTGCCAGAGCTCCACCCTGGAAAAGCTCATCCTGTGGAAGCACAGCTTGGTGGGGTCGCCAGACTCCTGTCTCTAACACACTGTTAAATGCCTAGATGTATTTCTTTCATGCTTGTGCAGAAATTCCATTTCAGAGTATTGGGGCAACACCTAAGTCAATCTCCCACATGTCTCACATGTGGGTCATGGAAAGAGCCAGGGCCTGGACGCCAGGAGGCCTGGGTTCTAGTCAACATTCCCTGTGACTTTTACAAGTCGCAAGTGGATGATCATGCCCCCATTGCCAACAGCCTTGGGACGTATGTGGGGGCACTGAGCATAATGGGCCAGTGCGGGGCATGGGAGGGGGTCAGCCCAGCTGCTCTGGTCCCTCTGCCAGCCCCCAGGGCAACCCACAGCCAGGCAGTGTCAGCCAGGACAGGATAGGGGCCAGGGCCAAAGCAGCGCCTCCACACTGAGTCACAGCCAGCCCTGTAGGAGAGAAAGAGCTGAATGTGGGTGAGAACCTGAACATCCATAAGAGCCTGGTCCAGGAGAGCATTTCTGGGGCCTGTGAAGAGGAAGAAGAGAAAATGATGCTGGAATCCCCAGGTTAAGGAAAACCAAGCCATTCCCTGGCCTGCAAGCTGTATCACTTCCTCTGTAACTGTTTCTCTCCTTCTGAGCACTGGTACCTGGTTCGTGGGACAAGAAGACAAGTGACATGATCGAAACAAAGCTTTGGTTTGTATTTCCTTCTACTCCTTGTAAATTTTGTTCATTGAGAGATTTTTTTCTCCTGCCACCAGATACAGCCATGGCAGGCCCCGTAACTGTTCAGTGTATTCTTAGGCTATAAGCAGGTCCACCCTCAAAAACAAACTCCAAATTCAGTTGTAGAAAGTACAATCCGATTAAGAAAATGTGGCACATATACACCATGGAATACTATGCAGCCATCAAAAATGATGAGTTCATGTCCTTTGTAGGGACATGGATGAAATTGGAAATCATCATTCTCAGTAAACTATCGCAAGAACAAAAAATCAAACACTGCATATTCTCACTCATAGGTGGGAATTGAACAATGAGAACACATGGACACAGGAAGGGGATCATCACACTCTGGGGACTGTTGTGGGGTGGGGGGAGGGAGGAGGGATAGCACTGGGAGATATACCTAATGCTAGATGACAAGTTAGTGGGTGCAGTGCACCAGCATGGCACATGTATACATATGTAACTAACCTGCACATTGCGCACATGTACCCTAAAACCTAAAGTATAATAATAATAAATAAATAAATAAATAAATAAAAAAGAAAGTACAATCCGAGAGATTAATCAAAACCTCCAACTTGAGCCAGGGTAAACCTTCCTTCCTCCCCTAGCTAGGCTAAACTCCAACCCCACCCTGTGAAAAGGCAGGATGAGGTTGTCTCTCCCCTGTTTCTCCATTTTGCTCTTCTCCTCCTAGTCCCCACCCAAGTCTGTTAGCCAATTTCTTACCCCTCCTAGGTAGGGGCAGGTGAGCAGAGGTAGGAGAAAAAGTAGACCTTCCTTGAACTGGTCCCATTATAAGCTGGCCTGTGCTCTGTGGGCCCAGCCTGTGTTTAACACTGACTCTCTTTTTTCCCCTGGGGTGCTCCTTGGAGCTCTTTTGGGATCTTCCTTCCAGTAGTTTCCTTGACATAGGCAGGTGTTTCTTTATTCCCAGTGTTTGCTTGTGGTGCTTCCATAGCCTCTGGGTCTAGCAGTCACCTCCAGCTTCTTACTGCCAAAGTCCCTCTGTCCTATTACATAGCCTCTTGGACAGCATCCAAGATGATTCTGCTCTGCATTTCCTCTGTACGACCCACATCTGGTCCACAAGAGAGACTTACAGGACACATGGATGGGCGAACCCAATTGCAGCCCCTCCATCCTGCTGCACAGGCTGCCTCCACTTTCTCAGACATGAGAACTCTGTATTCACCATCTTCAGGCAACCCATTCCAAGCTCTCCAAGTAGCCCCATGGGGACAGCCTCACTGCACTGGAGGGGAAGCCCAGGGAAGCCCTGATGAAATCTCTACTGGAGGGGTCTCTGGAGACTCACAGCACAGCAGCTCTTCAAGAAATCCCTTCATACATCCTTCACCCTACCCAGGCCCCTTTTATAGCCTTCACCTGGCTGAAGAGTCCAAGCATCATGAAGCCAGTTTACAGATGTTTCCCTATTAGGCAACTTATTAGAATATCTTACAGCTCAGAACATAGTCAAAACTTCCATTTTAACATTCATTACATGCTTATCTCAGATTTTAATTATCCACCCATTTAAAGATATGCCCCATGGGGCATAGACATCATCTGGTTTATTCACTACTACATCCCAGCTATGATAGGCACTCAATGAATAATTATTGAATTAACAAATTAATGTTTAAGTAAAGTAGCCTCCCCTCCTCAGCCTGCAAGCCATATGAGAGTGGGAACTGAGATTATGTGTACTCAATATTTGCCCCCAGTAGAGTCTAGTAGAATGCTGGCCCATAGTAGGTACTTTAAAAGTGGCTTTGAAAAAAATTAATGAACTTGGGCAAAAGGCCACATTTCTCTAGGTAAGATTAATGGAGGTTCTACTGACCCAGAGCCTCTCTCCCATTCTTCTTCAAATTCTTCACTTGGCTACACTGCTTAAAACTCTACTAATCAGATATTCTATCAGTTTAAATCTTTGTTAACAACAAAGATATCACCACTGAGAAAATGGAAGCCAGTCATTTACACTTAAGAAGACAATTTGATACAAGGAATGTACAGGAACACTGTCAGGGGCCTGAAGAGTGCTAGGAGGCACTTACAAGAAAGGAAATGGTAGGCCCAGAGGTGGGAGCTCTTTTAGAGGTTTGCCAGGGAGACCATGTGTGCCAGGAGGTGAAAACGAAGTGGCAGATAAAACCAGTATTTTTTAGAGTTTGCCTTTAGCAAGGTTCCTTCTACACAATTTTTAAGAACAGTTAATTTTTAGAGCTAGAAGGAACCTTTGATATCATCAGATTCCATGGCTTCCAAACATTTTCGAGCCAAAAAACTTCTTCTTTCAATGAAGTCTTAACAGAAAGCCAATATGAAAAACAGGTAAGCAGAGATAATCTGGTTCTAGATGGGTGGTTTTAGATGGGTTCTAGATGTTTGGGCTGGGAAACCAAACATACACATACACATACATATCTATTAATACATACATACATGCATATACATACATATATACACACATACATATATACATGCATACACATATATACACACATGTACATGCACACGATTTTCTCAGAGTAGTCTTCAAACCTCCCCCTCAGAACCCCTAAGTTCTCCTGAAACACAGTGTGTCCAGATACAATGAAAGACCCACAGTCTTCCTCACCCATCACCATGTCCCAGAGACTGGCTCCAGAGGTCAAAAGAAAATGAAAGACACTAGACCCTACTGCTCCCTCCCCTTGATCAAGGAGCAAGACCTTGTCCCCTCCACTTCCCAAACTCTTCATCTATTCTGTAAATTTTTGCCAAATCAAAGAAAGAGCCCTTTCACGGGACCACTGAAGACTTCCCCCATGAGTTTAATACTACCAACAAATATTTACTCAGTTCTTGCTACATTCTTGACCCTTGTTTGGCACTCAAAACAACTGACCATTGTCATTGCTAAGTTAACCAGCACTCTCTGAGTGCTGCCTGTTCAACCTTCTCTGAGCCATCTGAATTGCAGTTAAATATCCCACATCTTTCCGTCTTTCCCCTAAATGTGCTTTGAGACACCGTGTGAACTGATCTGCTGAAATGCAAATAAACTACATCTGTCAGCCCCCATCTATGAATCTAGTGGGACTTGCAAAAAAAATGAGGTTTGGCACAATTCACTTTCAGCAAACCTTTGCTCCCAGGGATGACCACTGTTTCCTGTCTTTGGAACTTATAAGCCATCTGCTTAATAATCTGTCCTAGCTTCCTGCCAAGGACTGACATGCATCTCACCAGTCAGCAGTTCCCACCAAAAGTGCTTAGGGCCTCAGGGCCTCCCATCCCTGCTGCTGGCCAGTGTCCAGCTCACACAAGTGGCCCCCTCATCCCTAATGAGGCTTTACTGGAGAGGACGGGCCACTCGCCTATTGCAAGAGCACAATGTGAATCTGAGAGTTCAATTTTGTGTAATTATTTCTGTATCAACAACATCAACTCAGGGCTCAAGATCACCTAGGTCAGAGTGTAAGAATAGAGACTTTCCAATTAGCAGAGCTAGGTTTGAAACCTAGCCCTACCACTCACTGTGTGGTTTTGACTAATGACCCACTCTGAACTTGTAAAATGAGCCCATGGGAGCTCATGGTTGTGATTACTAAATGCAATATTGTGCATTTAGTATATGAAATATTGTGCATGAAATGCTCAGCACAGTGGCTGGTGCATATCAGCATTGTTATTATTAAAAGAAAATATCCTTATTAATTAACTACTACAAGTCAGGGGTGGGAATGGGACAAGGAGCAGACCTGGGTGGAGGGCCTGTGTGTGAGGGGACTATTCATAGGTACCCAGTTCAATTCTTTTTCTAGGCACTAGGCGGTATATGGAAAAGATCCTCTTCCCTGTAGAACTCGAATTTCATGGAGAAGAAATTATGAGAGAATGTCTGTCTCCTTTCAGTCACCTGGCTTGTGGATTTGCTATCCCCAGGTGAAACCAAGGCCCTACTGGACTGGCCCCAGGCTGATTCCTGGAGGAAGCTACTTTTCAGAGGGGCACACAGGTTATCTCATGGACAGGTTCTTCAGGGTGTCTTCTAACCCCAGAGATCTCAGGACAAGGGATTCCTATCATCTCCTTGAGCAACTGTTAAGGAGGCAGAGAGGAGCCGGGTGGAAGGTCCTCAAATGAACAACGTCAACCAAGCAGCAAAGGTTCTAACAGTTCATTCTCCTGGCCCTCATGTGAAAACTGCAGAAAAGTCACCCCATGCCTTTGTAGATTAAAATTAAGCTGGCAAGATTCAGCTGTAGTGGGCTTTAGATGGTCTGGGTCACTTTCTGAAGCCAATTTCTTTTAAAAGCCCTCAAGCTGAAGGCAATAGTACTAAATGACAGCTGGGAATTTTAAGTTTTATTTTCAGTTCTGGAAAAAAGGGGGGGATGGGTATCCCTTTATATTTTTATACTGAGGATAAGTCAGTAGGGAGATTTCATTGTGTTGTCAGTATAAAAGTAATCAACTCAGTGTGCCATAGCCAGGAATTCAAACTGCTTGGAAAATGCAGGTGTAGTTAGCCCTTTTCACTGGAAAATACACTAGACAGTGACGTGGGTAGGTTAAGAGCAGAGAGCTGCTGGGAAGATCCACAGAAAGGACAAGGTTGTCTGCCACATTCCTTCTTCCTAAAGCACTTATGCCATCTAGGTGAACCTGGGCTGTTCTAGGAGGGGTAGTACTTCCTGCTTTAACATTGACCAACTTGAAAATCACACTGGGAACAAAACCGTGACAGCCAAGAATGCAGCACCAGAAGGTGAAACCCAGCCCAGAGTATCTAGCCGCTGTAACTTACAGCATTAATAAAAGGCTTACAGAAAACCAAAGGCCTATTAAATATCCCTGCCCCACCTAGACTCACCACTTAATTGGGGTGGGAACCCTCAAGGCAGAAGGAGTATAAATGGTTCCAAAGGCCGGGGCAACTTTGGTCTGAAAGGCCCAGGTCCAATTAAAACAAACCAGGAGCCTTAATAACTGCTCCATTTTGACATCAGGAAACCCACTCTAAGTTCTGTCAATGGCTATGATGTAGAGATTTTATTATGATTATTATTTCATGGACTTAATGAATGCTTAAAAGAATTAAGCCATGATAAGACCCAAGGTCACAATCTCTTCATCCACCACAAAAGGGCAGCTTGCCCCAGAGCCAGCCTCTTCTTGGGAGGCAGTCCCCAGGTCCCTAATCAGGGTTC
This sequence comes from Pongo pygmaeus, assembly GCF_028885625.2. NCBI lineage: Eukaryota > Metazoa > Chordata > Mammalia > Primates > Hominidae > Pongo > Pongo pygmaeus. The sequence goes on along the minus strand of NC_072385.2, from coordinate 64,318,045 downwards.
TGGTGGTCCTACTATTTGATTTGGGGTTGATTTAGAGCATGCACAAGCAAAATGGGCTGTAGGCCCTTGCCGTGACTATAAAGGCTTCTGTGTGCATAGTCATCTCCTCAACCTGCCAGAAATTCCCCAAAAGGAGAAAGGTTAATCCCTCTAACTTAAGGAATTTTAACCTAGGTAACATCACAGTGTCCACCAGAAGGAGGACACACACACACACACACACCACCCTACTGATGAAAATTAGGGTATCTCCCTTAACCAACTGGCTAAGAGTACATCTTGTTCTTTTATACATTCACCATTTTTTTGTATTGCTAATAAGCCACAATAAGCAATATTGAGTATTTCTTATTGAGTTGTATTGAGTCCTTCACCATGAGCCAGGCACTATATTATATGCTAAACAAGTTCATTATCTTTGTGTATCACAAGACTTTCTGATTATAAGCAGTACTTATTAAGTGTTATGTTATCAATGTATATTAAAATGACAAATTCTCTTGGTAATCATGATTCAGTAGATACAGGGTGGGGTTTTGTCCTCTGTTTTTAACAAGCGGCCCAAGGGATGCTTATGATCAAGTCATTGTCCTAGAAAGCTTCTCAGCTTGTCCGAAACCTCTTGACTGAAGTGCCCACAGTGCCTCAGCAGATATGATTGTATGCCTGGCAGGATGGAGCAGGCTGGAAACCTGAGGAAGGGGCGCTGACCTCGCAGCTTGGCCTGAGAACCCATTTGCTTTCCTTGAGCAGTCACGTTACAAAGCGGCTCCATGTTGACCAGATGGTCCGAAACCCCCAGATCCTCTTCATGCAGGCTGGAACTGGGCCAGGGGGTACCCCATGCCAGATCACTGTGCCTCTTCAGTGGATTTTCTTAAGTTTTTAATCCTAACTACCATCTTGTCTAATTTAGCCTATTGTTCCAGCTTGTCCAATTTTCGTCAGCATCCTGACTCCATCCTCCCATGCATCAGGCACCTCTCCCAGCCAAGTGTCATCAGCACACATGGTGGAAAGTGCCCATATCCCCTGTTGTCCATCTGAGACAGGAGCTTCCCCAGACCAGCGGCTTTGAACTTGACCACAGACTCCTCCACCATCAGAAGGATCCCCTTTCCCACTATGTTGAGCCCTCCCATAAGCATCTCCATCCTTCCTGATTTTTTTTTGAACAGGCTTTTAGCTGCTGAAAAGCAAAATAATACCCTCAAAGGAAAGTTTTATTGGAGGGAAACTGTCTCAAACTGCAGACAGTATCTTTTTGCATTTTATTAAACCTGCAGAGTTAGAGCCATGATTTAAAGCAATGGGTGGCCAAGTAACTTGAAGTCTATTTTAGTTACCATTTTTGTTACTGATGGTTCCACCTACTCAAAAGAAAAAAATAATGAATAGAAATATTAATATAGGAAGCCAAGGCAGTCTCATGGCTGCAAAGAGACACTGGTTCTGTGCCCTGACCTTCCTCTTTGTGGCTCAGATTTTCCACCTAGGGGAGTGTGATTTTTGCTCTCTCCTCACCATACAGAGCTGCTGAAGGGATCCTTAAGAGAAGGCTCTTCTAGACTTTGAGTTTCATAACCAAAATTAAACCGTTGCAGTTGTAGTATCTTTCTCTTAAAGTGGGTTTCCTCATTCACCAGACATTACCATTAGAGCCTGGAGTGATGAGAAATGTCTAAATGTAGGTAAACAGACAAAGACTTCCAGAGTTTTCCCATGTATTGTCAATGGGGCAACAAGTCATTGCCCTGAAATCTCTGGGTGTGTGACGCTAAGATTACAGCTTGTATGTAGAACATAAAAGTCCTCTTTATACTCTATAATTATAAATTATGATAATCTTTCTTAAAGCAAGTATGTATATATTGTTATTTATTCTTTAAAACAACATTTCAAAACATATATTCTGTGTCTCAGCTTAAGTTGAATGTACTTCTTAGAATGAATTTATGTAGCAAGTCAACTCTGCTCTATGCAGACAGGGTCAGTTGTCTTCTCTCTGAGCAGATTGCTGGGGGCCAATCCTAGCTAACTATGAAACTAAAGGATGGAACAGTTGACCCCTGGACGTCCCTATGCTCCAGTGATCTCTCTCCATGTATCAAATGGTCTTGAAACTCTTAAAAAGATCGTTATTACCTCAAATATAAAGGGTGATTTTATTTGATATATCCTGGAAATACTGCTCATACACACCATCTTAATAAAATGAAAGCCTATTAAATAAAACATCATTTACGGAATAGAGGAGATGGATGGAATGCCACAGAAAAATGTAATGAATACTCATTTATACATTGAGAAGTGGAAACATATGGGAAGGCATTGTTTAGGGTTTTTATTTTTTGCAACAATATGGGGCTCTTAAATGACACTACACATTTATAACAGCTACCTGTTGACCAAGAGCTGTAAAGGGACTCTCCAATTACAGAGGAGCAGAGCCCAGTGAATGCTGTTCCTCGAAATAGTCATCTCCCATTGAGATCTATTTAAGAATACCTTTCAAAGAGTATCTTTACAGTTTTATGCACCTAAAATACAGTAAAATCTCACATAAGGAGATATCAGAGTCGGGGGGCTTATTAGCTCATATACTGATACAAAAGGTTATTTCTTTTCAGTTCTCCAGATTAAGCCCCATTTTGTCCCTATATCATAATTCAGCTTTCATTTGAGTGAGAGTAAAAGGGGATCTAAGAATAAAGTAAAAATAAAAGAGACTCAGTAACATCTTAGTTCTGAGACCCAGAGACCATTTAGGAGGCTACTGACAGGCAGAATAACAGCAGAACAGAAGGGGGCTGGGAGTGACCCTGGAGTCACTGGATGGTGAAGAAGGCGTGGAGTTCTGATCATAGAACAACCAATCAAAGAGAGACTCTCAGTGAGTCAATTAAATTTTGCCTAAACTTAGTTTTCCCCACTACAAAAAAAAAAAAAAAGATTCCTGTTGCATCACCTCAAAATAGGAGATCCATTGAAATGTGAAAATGATGAAATGTGGAAATAAATATATACTTTGCAAATAATAACAATGGCTGTGTTGAGTTAGGGAGCCCAGGATTTTCCCTTCTCCTTTTTCCATAGAGTTTTTAATGCCTTTAATTGCTTTTATTTAATAAAAGAAATGGTAATTTAAAAGAAGAAAGAGAGAAGCAGATGTGAGCTTTAAGGGATGACTTTAGAACCAGATCTATGATGTCTGAGCTAGACTCCTTGGCGGGTTTCGGAAAAATGTTCCAGCCCATTAATTCAAAGCCTGAGTGAGGAGGTGTGAGTGACTGGTCACACCAGGACACAGTGGTTCTCTGCAGTGGCCACTTCCGCTGACATCACATCCGACACCACCATCACTTCTGTGGCCCAGGTCTCCCAGGACACTCATTTGCAAGCTCACCATTGTTAAAAATCACTCTCCTGTCTTCTTGTCATTTTCCTTGTCTAGCGATCCCCAAGGTTTCTGGACTCAGATCTTTGGCATGAAATTCAATCTTCATTTAGTTTACAATTTTTTTCTTCACCCAGTGACAGTGTGATGAGGTAATATTTTCTAGCAGCCTGGCTCAAGATTTGAACCTTTAAAAGTGAAAAACATTGAGAGCTTAAAAGGCCAGTGTTCAATATTCCTTCAGTGATTTGAAGTGGACAGTGATGTCTTCCCAGATATTAATTCCAGAGTGACAGAACTGTCATTGTCTCCATCTGCCCCCACAGCAAAGTTGTAGTTAGTCATTCTCTGTAACAGTAGTAATGAACTCTCTAGTTACAAACAAGCAACCCAAGAAAAATTTCGTTTCCCCAGAGACCATTTAGGAGGCTACTGTAATATCAGGCAGAATAACAGCAGACCAGAAGCGGGCCGGGGGTGACCCTGGAGTCACTGGATGGTGAAGAAGGGGTGGAGAGCGAAAAGATGCTGGAGGAGGAGGAATCCTTATCCAGGTTGCCTCAGACTCCTGCAGAAGGGACCTAGCCCCAGCCCTTGCATATCAAGATGAGAAACTCAGAGGACTCTTCTCATTCACAAGGAAATGTTCTGAAGCTGTGAGACTCTGACATTTGTGGTGTATAAACCACTTTTGCATGGCCCAGAACCTTCTGTGAGGTTCCATTCTGCATAAATTACAGTTTTGTAATCACTTTTTATAACTGATGCTTTTTGTGCTCTTTAATGTGCATTCAGATATGAGGGGAGGTGACACCCTTTTATTTAAAGAATGCATGTCTTTATGATTTGCCTTCAGAAAGAGGCTCTTTACTATCAGCATGTCCCACCTTTCGGGGACCCTGAGGTCCAGTGTGGAGAAGCAAGGAGCTGGCTCTCCTCCAGCCTGGAGTAGCTCTGATCAGCGTCAGGTCACCTCTACTCAGAAGGTCCCCGGAGGCCTGTGCAGGCTGGAAGATGGCCCAGGACTTGAGATCACTTCAAGGGTGCATGGATAGGGAGGAAAGCTGTACAGACTCATGTGACCTGTAACTTGGACATTAACAGGCCAAAGGAAATGCCATGCCTTACTCAGAGCCAATTTCTCTTCTTTAGAAGAGAAATTCTAAAGAATTAGAGAATTCTATTCTCTAATTCCTGTGTCACTCTCCAAGTCCCCTGCAGTCTTCCTCCCATTTTCTTTTCTCTTTTGTTTGGTAACTTTTCTTTCCTACGAATTTACCAGCCTGAAGAGATGAAAGTCCTGAGTTTTCCTACTTCCTTATTACACAAATGGAAGAATAAGGAAAGCGGTCGTTGGAAGGATAGCACTCAGTACGTGAGCAAAGCAACTCAAGATTGTCTCCTTTAGCTCCAGTAAGGTTGATCCAAACTGGGAGGTCACCGTTGAAGCTTAGATCAAACAAGGGCCAACATCATTGTCATCAACACCATCATTGTCATCATCATGACAAAAATGACCCAAAATGTTCTAATTTTTGAGGAGGTTTGCTTAAAGTGAAGAAGGTTTTAATATCTTCATTGTGTGCTAGATTCTTTAAATCAGAATAATCAAACTGAGGTGTTAAGAGAAAGAATATCAGAAAATCAGGCAAGACCTTGCTTGCTTAAGGAAATATGAATTCCCTAAAGGAGGAAACGGCTAAAAATTACAGATGATTTGCTTGATCTCAAATGTAGGTGTATACCCAATTTCAGTTAACCTTTGGGTATGTAATGAGCAAAAACCACACCTCCACCCTTCCCTTAGAGTTTTCAACTCTGGCACATAAACTGTGTTCTCATCTCCACCTGGTCCTGCCAATGACAAGTTGAATGCTGTCTACTATAACTGCATGGCCAGGGCCCCTGAGTAGCATTTAAGGTAATAGAAAAAGCCAGCTAGTGTGCCAATAGCCTTTGAGAGATGACCTGTACTGATACAGATTCCAGGTTATCTTTGGCATAAGCCAGCCAAAAACACAAATAGGATCTCCTCAGAAGCACTTTCTAGGCTTACAGACGGAATTTTCCTTTTGATACCATCCTCATCAATCGTCAGATTGTGTATGATCATTATGTCAAAGACTCAAATCAGAAGTAATGTTCATGTAACTACCAACCTTCTGAAACAGAAGGTTGAGATCACTGTTGGTTTTTGTTGACGGAAGATTGTGGCAACACACTTTGAAAGTAGGCGAAAGGTAATCCAGATAGTAATCAGCCGTATAATTGTTCTGTTTATGGGAAGAATGAAGTACCATGTCCTGCTGCTGCCTTCACTTTAGTTTTGTCACCTTTTTTCCTCCCTAGTCCCTTCTCCTGCCCTCAAATCTCTACCTCCCTGCAAGTGCCCTACTTCCAAGTTTCGGAACATGGGCTTGCATTCCATTCCATCCCTAGGGAAAGAGCCTGCAGGGCCCCACCGTTGCTCTCTTGACCGGAGCATAAAGGATTGGCAGACACTCTGGCATGATCCTGCACAGCAGTCTTCAGATACAGCTGCTCTTCCATCCCCAAACATGAAAATCTGTGGCTCCTGGCAGCTTGGAAAATGTCATTTTCCCATGAAAATGACATAAGAGGCAGAAGAGTCTCAACTCCACTCTCTGTTACAAAAGTATTCCTCCTAAAATAATATTTGCGCTTAGTCCACATTATACCGTGTGACTAACATATGAAGAGAAATCTTCTTGGAGATTAAACAAGTCTCTCTTGGGCTCACTGCACAGTTTGGGTAGGTAAGCTCCAGGTCAGAAGCTGCCTGAAGACATCTAGAGTGTCACCCTCCCTCCGTTTTCTGTGGTGTTCCCAGCCTGTGTGAATGAGCTCGTGTGCTAACCTCCTGGCCAGCCCCTCTCTTCCCTTCTCTGTAGTGCTCTGCACACTTTGGTCCTTTTGCCTCCCCCCATTCCCTCAAAATTTGACCTTCCTGTGTCCCTTTATCCCGATCACCACCACTCAAATTTCACAGTCCCGAGCACCCTTTCCCTGGCCTCAGAAGAATAGATCTTTATGCTGGCTAACCCACATGTTACTGGATGCCAGTGTCCAGGGAATTTCTCTCCTGGGTAACACTCTGGCATTTTAAACGGAGTCTCCATGAGATACCCACAGGGGATCCCTAATGTTGAAAATATCAGACTGAGCCAGGCACAGTGGCATATGCCTGTAGTCCCAGCTACTCGGGAGGCCAAGGTGGGAGGATCGCTTGAGCCCAGTAGGTTGAGGCTGCAACGAGCCATGATCGTGACACCGCACTCTAGCCTGGGTGACAGAATGAATTTAAAATTTTATTTTTTATTTTATTACATAATTTAAAAATATATATATCAGACCAAGTGGTAGTCTGGACATGTCCGGGGTACAGAGAGTAGGAAGAAGACACCTCAAGGCAGGGAAATTTTGGTGTTCTGCTCAGCTCACTACCAGAGGCACTCATTAACCTCATGGGTAGGGGAGAAGCAAGGGAGATAGGATGCAGGAGAGAGGCGAGCTGAGAAAAAGCAACAAGTTTAGAGAAACTGACGATGCAAACTCCCAAACTCCCTCTCCAGCTTGACAATGTAGTTCTTTAGCCTCTTCAGGGAGCTTATGGATTGAACACTAGCAAATGTTGGATGCTATTCCAGAGCTTCTTTTAGGCCAAAACCAAATAATATGACAAAGTCCCTGCCTTGAAAGAAAGAAGGCTGAAAGGCAGGAAAGGGCCAGGTGGGAATTGTGATGGCCAGAAAGAGGACAAGGAGTATTGCTGTTACTATTGGGCTTTTTGCTTATTCATAATTTCAACCACTGCATAGCTAAGGCTCCCAGAAAATCAGAGTGAGCTGTTCAGAACTGCAGTGTGTCCCTACACTGCCCCTCCATTGCATTCCTCTGCCTCAGTCCCAGCCACATCTCTCAGCCTCAAGAATCCTGCTCCTCAATGAGAGGGTTGGTAGCCACAGCTCGGGGGAGTGGGCCAAACCACGAGCACCCCCACTCATTTCAGGGTCTTTGGAGACTGAACAGAGATTGTTCTTACTAAGCATGAGGTCACCTTTCTTTTCCTGGACTGTCTGGATTCACAGAGTTTATTTGGGTTCTCTGGCTGAATTCACTCCAGGGCTGATCTCTGTGAGCAGGCCCTGGGATCTAGCTCAGAGAGGCTCCTCCAGGGCCCAGACCTCATCCCCTGTAGAGTGGGACCTAGTGAAAGACCAGTCAATTGGGGAAGGATGTGGAGCAGGTCATGAGGCCGGAGGAAGACAAAGGTCAAGCTAGTTCCAAAGGCCTCATCAATCGGTAGGAAATGGGAGAGCCTAGGAGCCAAAATGGTGGTTGAGAAGTAAGAAATGCTGCAAGCCAGGAGCAGCAACATAAGCAGTGAGAGGAGGCTGAGAAGAATTCTGGGGTCAGAGGCCCATCCAGGTACTTGGGGTGACCTTGTTATCCTGGTAAGGGTTTGTGCAACTAGGAGGAACCATTGAAATAGAAGAAATGAAGTAGAGGTCATACCGTTTGTCATCTCTCCAAGTGGACCTTTCTGCTGAGTCCACTTTTAATGAACGAATAAAACTCATTGGTAATTAGCAACATTCTTTATTTATAATCCAGGTGCTGAAATCCCCCCAAAGCTTTACCCCGCCTCTTTCCAAAAGATTTAACGTATATATTTTTTTCCTCTTAAAGATTCCTCTTACAATCTCAATATGAATCCAACAACCATTTCTTCCCAGATCATACAGAACACAAGCTCAGCCCAGCCTGGGGAGAAGTATCACAGACATTTAATTAGTGCAGGCTGGATTCTTGAAGCATTTCGTGCACCATGAAAATGGGGCATTTTGATACTGGCTCATGGTCTTATTTCAGATCCAACTTCTACATGGTCTTGCAATTAGGAAGAGTATTGGGGCCCAGTGGAAGCCTGAAAACAGTTTTGAGGTTGGATAACTTCATGCTTTTTTTTTTTACTCCTAAATGAATCCCAGATTTTGAGTGCTGTAAATTTTCTATTTCTCTGTCTGACATCAGCCGGAATACTTCAGGGTTTTGACTACTGTCTTCCTTTAGTTTTATCTGAGAGGCACTCTGGCAGGATCATGGCAGCCCTTACCTAAAAAGCAGATAAGTCCAGGAAACAGTCTAGAGGCTTCTGGGAGCCAGCTGGGCAGGTCTCACCTCTTTAAAGGTGGGCATCCAACTCCATGGTCAAAAAGTAAGAGGCTTTCCAAAGCCCAGCCTAATCCCAGAAGATCACCACAAGAGCCGACCACAGCACCCCAAATGCCCGGCACTGGAGCCGCTCCTTTAAAATAAAATATTGTCGTCAGAAGGTTCCTTTCTTGAATTATATTATTTAGGTTAGAAGTTCAGCTGACCTACCAAAAGCCCAAAATAATACAAGCTTCAACCATCGAACTTTTTTTTCCCCTCTCACATATAACTCTCTGGGAATAAACTGTCCAGGGTCAACATGGCAGCTCCATGCTGTCAGGTGCCCAGGCTCCTTCCATCTTGTTTCTCCACCACCCCAAGAGTGTGGTTCTTGTCAGCATAGTCCAACAATGAAATGGGCTAGGGTGTGCCCTTTAAGGCACAGCTTAGAATTTGGACATATAATTTCTGCTCACGTTCAGCTGGCCAGAGCATAGATTACATGGCCACACCTTGATGCAAAGGAGGCCACACCCACCTGCAATCCTTGCATCACACTAGGTCAAGCTCAGCATCATTTACTGCCTCTTGAAGCAACTTTTGCAAGGAAGGCTGGGAAATGTAGTCATTGCTGGCTGGTCATGTGGCCAGTGGAACTCAGGAGTTCTACTACTAAAGGAAGAAAGTGAAAATGCATATGGGAGACAGTTATCAATCTCTGTCATAGTATATTTTTGTGTCTATAGAAAGATAGAGCCTATTAAGAAATAAACCACTATAGTGGACCCAGCTTGTAGATCTGATTAGAGGTTTGTCCCTTAGAAAGCACAGAGGATTATAAGGGGACAGGCACATAAGACAAGTAAATTATGATTGGAAAAAGGGATAGGGATACACAAGGCACTTCTCTAGGAAGGGCTGCTGCAGGGCACTGAAATCCTAAAGAAGGAAGAAATAGAGACATGGAAAGCTGGAACAGAACAACGGAGGCTGGGTAAGTGTTGGGACCCATGGAAACTTCTCAAATGGGTAATATTACTGGTGGCCAACTGTTTTCATGGCTATGCTTCTTGATTCATTCTGCCCGAGATTCATTCCAATCTAAAAGCACATGTTGCTCAAAAGAAAGAGCATAGAGTCTAAACAGACCTGGATTTATATCTTCACTCAGTCACTTACTTACAGAGATAGCCTGGGAAAATTACGCAGCCTTTCTGAGCCATTTCTACATTTTTGAATCAGGATAATGGGGATATTAACCAATGGTGCTTTTAGGAGAACAAAATGAGTTGATGAATATAAAGCAGCTAGTACCAAGCCTGGCACAGCATAAGCACTCGGTGAGTGGCAGATGGGATTAGTATGAAACTTTTCACTCCATAACAAACAACTCGTCCCTCAAATGAATACATATGAGTAGGGGGCTTGGCCAGTGTGACAATGTTGTGGGATAGGAAAAAGGTGCATGTGTGAAGTGCTGTGAACCTAGCAGACACCTACCCATTTAGGATGCTTCTCTTAGTGTGCTCAGGCTGCCATAACAAAATACTATGGACTGTGGGCCTGAAACAACAGAAATTTATTTTCTCACAGTACTGGAGACTGGAGGTCTGAGATCAGGGTGCCAGTGTGATCAGGTTCTGGTGAGGCCCCTCTTCCAGGCTGTGTGCTCACATAGCCACTTCTTGGTGCATGTGTGAGTAGAATGAAAACAAGCCCCGTGGAAACTCTTCTTCTAAGGGGACCAACCCCATCATGAGGGAGGCACCCTCGTGACCTCATCCAACCCTAAGTTCCTCCCAAAGACCCCACCCCCCCAAATACTACCCCATTGGAGGCTGAGGCTTCAACACATGGATTTGGGGAGACACACACATTCAGTCCATAACAGTGCCACTCACTGGCAACAATACAGGAAGCACAGAAGCAAACCTGTTCTTTTTAAAAAAAAATTAATATTCCATTTTGGGGAAAAGGTGTTGACAGCTACTGGCATAGGAAAAGAACTCATCCTGAAGATGGCATTCCTCGCATTGGTGCAAAAGAAGAAAACAAACCTTCATCCATGAGCTTGTATATATGGAGCAGGATTATGTTAGCACTGTGCACCAGATGAATCAGTAATTTCATAATTTTACATTTTCACATCCAAGCTAAATAATGCTCTTGACCAAACAATCTTAGTTGGTTTATCTTCTGGCACCAATATTTAAAGCAAATACCTCAACATAAATAAAAAAATAAATTGAAAGACTATACTAATGGTCATTCTAAGTAGTTAGAGTCATTTAACTGGGGACAGGAAAAATATCCTCAAGATTCTTAACAGGCGAGACAGAAAGGGCAAGAAGGAAGACTCTAAATAATATTAGTTCATCCTGGGTCAGACTTTCACTCACTCAGCATGACCATGCCATGGTGGTTTTTTTTTTTTTTTTTTAAATCTTAGAAAAGTGCATTAAATCTAAAGTATTAGTGAGACCCATCCAAAATGTTGATTAAAACCAGGCTCTTTGGAGAAGTTATTGCTACACTGCTTGGCAGGACTCAGGAGTGTACATTGGACTTGATGCCATTGATGAAAAGAAGATGGTCAGTACCAATGGCTGGTTTTAAGAAGAGCAAAGTTAAGAAACAATATTTAGGATGTGCCACACTGGGTCACCACTCAGCATGATTTGCTTCCTCTTAATGTTTTCAACTTTCTCTGCCACCTCTAAAGTATACTACACAGGGTATCTCTGCATAATTCTTTGTCTTGCCCCTTTGAAAGGTTTGAATTCTCAGAGCCAGTCCCTGTTTAGTGACAGCACTTTGGCCACCTGATCACTTTTCCTAAATCTCCTTTCTCCAGATAGTTATCTTTTTTGCTCCTCTCCCTCCTCCTACCTTCCCCACTCAATCTTCCTTCTTGCCCTTTCTGTCTCGCCTGTTAAGAATCTTGAGGATATTTTTCCTGTCCCCAGTTAAATGACTCTAACTACTTAGAATGACCATTAGTATAGTCTTTCAATTTATTATTTTATTTTGTCTTTATTTTTTGAAATTTGTCAGAACTAAACAGGTGCAAACATAACATGCCATGATTTCATATAGTGCTATGAGATTTAAAGAAGGGATTTAAGCATCAGACAAGGAGGTTTTATTTCCTTATGTCATCTAGAATATTTTTGCCTTTTTTAGCTATGATAGTTTATTGACCTTCCTCAGGGGCCATCAGAGTGAGTCCTTTACCACCTGGCCTTACAATTTCATTCATTTGTATGGCAAGTAGTTAGTTGTAACTTTACGCGTAGCGTAGACATGGACAGTTAGCATTTCATATAGCCTTAGGACAGAGTTTGTTCATCCCTATTTTGATGGCAAGGCTACTTTATCTTACTGTGTTTCCTCTGTGTCCAAGTATTTATTAATATTTTTTAAGATTTTCAAGTCAAAATGGCAATTTGAGTATATGTATTTAGCCCGACTTCAGAATTGGGAGAGACTTTTCAACCTTGAGCTACCCACTGGCAGCGTGAGAGAAGGTGATAGGATGTCATAGGCTCAGCTTACACAAGTAAGCATGCACAAGTGTGTAAACAGGCAAAAACCCCTTTCCAGATTGCAACATCTTTCCCAGTCCTGAGTTCAGCCCTTTCTCACCAACATAACAACCTATATTTCTTTTAACTTTTATTTTAGGTTGGGGGGTACATGTGAAGGTTTGTTACATAGGTAAACATGTGTCATGGGGGCTTGTTGTACAGATTATTTCATCACCCAGGTATTAAGCCCAGTACCCAATAGTTATCTTTTTTGCTCCTCTCCCTCCTCCTACCTTCCCCACTCAAGTAGACTCCAGTGTCTGTTGTTTCTGTCTTTGTGTTCATAAGTTCTTATTATTTAGCTCCCACTTATAAGTGAGAACATGCAGTATTTGGTTTTCTGTTCCTGCTTTAGTTTGCTAAGGATAATGGCCTCCAGCTCCATCCATGTTCCTGCAAAAGACATGATCTCATTCTTTTTTATGGCTGCATAGTATTCCATGGTGTATATGTACCACATTTTCTTCATCTAATCTATAACCTACATTTCAAAATGAACACTGCAGGATAACATCCAGAGGACAAAAAAAGGAAATGTGTGATGATTACCTTTGGGGTTATATCTTTCTGTCATCCAGTTATCCCATCTTTCTCCTGGGGACCTTGGGTTCCAGTGGCATAAAGTCCTAGTCCATCAGGCAATGACTAAAGCACAGATCAGGATCCTTCACAGCAACTTTAGGAAGGGTGCCAAGTTCAGAGTCCAGAAAAAAAAAAAAGGGAAACCTACAACTCATACTCAGCTTCCACACACCATGAATGACCCCACTAGGCAAAGAGATGAGTTGCTTCTTGTTTCAGTATTGTTCCATAACAAACCATCCAAAAACCTAATGACTTAAACTATAATTTGCTATTTTTCCTCATATTTTTTGGGTCGATTGGGCTCAGTTGGGTAGTTCTCATTTATAGTCTCTCATGAAGTTGCAGTCAGATGGCGGCTGGGGCTGGAATCACTGGAAGGTTGATTGGACATCCCAGAGGGCTTCTTCACTCCTTTGACCGCCTTCATTGTACCTCAACAGGCCTCCCTGCAGTAGACCAGCCAGGATTTCTTACATGGAGGCTCAGGGCACCAAAAACAGGAAGCAGAAACTGTCAGGCCTCAGAGGCAGGCTCAAAGCTAGCACAACATCACTTCCATTATATTCAAAACAATCATAGCCAACCCAGATTCAAGGGAGTAGAGGCATAGACCCCTCCTCACCACAGCACATGTGTACTACAGGAGGAAAAGATGGCAGCCACCTTTGCAGATAAGCTACCACCACCACAAACAGGAAGCAAGAATTATTTGGGATGGAAGATTTTCCTTCTGCCCAGAGAGCCCTGAAAGAGCACCCTCCCTGCTACTCTTGGGTGGCCCAGTGATTAAAGGAGCAAAGTTTGTGCAAATATAATTGTGTAAAACATTGCAGAAAAGTAACTTAATAAACTCACAACCACCCTTGGACTTCAATAAAGCAAGCAGATGAAAAAGTAAATAAAAGATACAGAGGTTTTAATTAAATCGAATCAAAAAATGATTCATGGATATTTAACAGCACCCTTCAAATAAATAATTCATATTATTTTCTTAACTTGTAAAAATCAACTATAACTTAGGCCACAAAGAAAACCTGAAAAAAGAGAGAACATATAATTTTTAGAGTCCACATATACCACTAAAAATAAAAATAAAAATCTAGAATTTAGCAATAAGGGATTAAACTCTTGCTTTAAAAAAGCACTTAGACACCACTGCACTCCAGCCTAGGCGACAGACCGAGAGCTTGTCTCACAAAAAAAAAAAAAAAAAAAAAAAAAAAAAAAAAAAAAAAGCACTTTGAAGTTTTAAAGCAGTCTTATAAATTACTATTCAGTCCAAGAGGAAATCAAAACTGCAATTAACTGGGATCCTAGAAAATAATGACAATTGGAACATCTCAATAAAAACTTGTGGGATTTGGAAACATCATAGCCCTAAATTCTTTCATTATTAAACAAGAAAAAATGAAAACAAATGAGGTAAGAATTAGTTAAAACTTAGAAAATAATATGAAACAACTCTACAGAAAGCAGAAACACAGAATCTATGAATGAAGAACAAATTAATGAAAACAAAGCAAAATCAGTAGAACTGAGAAATAAGTCTTTAAGAATTTCTTTGGAACTACCAGTATTATCAATGAATCTTTGAAAGACAAATCCGAAAAAGGTTAGAACATGAAAATATGTAATTATTAAGAAAGACAAAAGGGCTATCACAACAAATAAGGACATTTGTTTACCTGTAAGAATGCCCTGTGGACAAAGTACAAATCTATGCAAATGCTTCTAAAATCTTGATGAATGAATGATTTTCTAAGAAAGGATAAATTACAGAAATTGACTCAAAAAAAGTACAAAACCTGAAAAAGTCAATATCTGTGGCAAAAATTTTTAAAGGCATCAAAGAACTATACTTTTAAATAACAGCATGTCTAGAAAATTTTTGAGAGAATTATCTCATGCTTATGTACTTGTTATAAGACAAGTAATTCTTATGCTATTTTGGAAATACAGAACATATAAAAAGATGAAAATCCTCCCAAATTGTTTTGTGAAGTTAACATAATCTTGATGAAAAGTAGCTCACAACAAAAGAAACATGGCCAAATTCACCTGTGAATTTGGGTGCAAAAATCCTAAGTCAAAGAGAATTAATTTCAGAACTTTTCAAAAGTTTATTTCAGAAATGTGCAGATAATTTTTATTAGAAAAGAATTTATAAAATATATATCAGTAGGTGAAAATATAGGAATAATGTAATGATCTTGATATCAAAAAGATTCTGATAGAATTTAAAATATTACTTTTTGAAACTATCAACTGTGAATAGGAAATTATTTCCCTAACATGAATAAAATAACTATCAATAGGGTTATCTTACTTTGTATCAAAAAGGTATTTGATATTTGCTTAAATTTTTTAAACACTTAAACTGGAATTAAAGTATATTTTTAACAGAAGTAAGGATATCTAAACTATTATGAAATACTGAAGGTATTCCCACTAAAGACAAGAATAAGATAAGGGCGCCTGACATCATTTCTAATCAATGCAATAAAACAAGAAAATGTAATAATAGGTAAATATTAGAAATGGAAAATATTAAATTATATCAACAGAAATACTGTAAGAGAATTCAGTAAAATATTTAAATACAAAATAAATATACTAAGAGTAGGATGCTAAAATAGAGAAAAGTTAAACTTTACAATACCGACAATAAAATAAATCTAGGAATAAATGTTTAAAGAAGGCTGGAACTTACATTCAAAAATCACAAATTTGGAATGTGCTATTGATGGATGAGAAAACATAAAAATATAAAAGGCCATTTTCTCCAACTTAATTTATGAATTATATTATTCTAAATTATTGTTTGGAAGAACAATCAGATGAGAATAGTGCAGATAATTTTGAAAAACAATAAAGATAGACTTATAAGATCAATATTACAATACGTTGTGAAACTATAACAGTGGAAACTGCTGCTACAGATATAGACAGACACATCAGAGAAGTGGAACAGAGGTCTGAAAACACAAATGAAAGAACAAGTGAGAATCTGCCATATAAGGCTGGCATTAAATTAGTTGGAAGGTGGTAGATTATTTAACAAATGGTATTTCTGAGTTAGCACAATTGGCTGATTTAGAAAAAGATGAAATAAATTTGAACTTGCACCTCACACCTCATAGCAAAATATATTCCAGATGATAATAGTTAACATTTACTGGGTAATTTTATATGTCAGGCACCGTTCAAAGTTATTTATAGGCTCGACACGGTGACTCATGCCTGTAATCCCAGCACTTTGGGAGGCCAAAGTGCTCCCAAGGTCAGGAGTTCCTTTGGGAGGCCAAGGACTCCTGAGGTCAGGAGTTCGAGACCAGCCTGACCAACATGGTGAAAACCCATCTCTACTAAAAATACAAAATTGGCCAGGTGGCGCACTCCTGCAATCCCAGCTACTTGTGAGGCTGAGGCAGGAGAATCGCTTGAACCTGGGAGACAGAGATTACAGTGAGCTGAGATTGCACCATTGCACTCCAGCCTGGGCAACAAGAGCAAAACTCAGTCTCAAAAATTTAAAAAAGTTATTTATTATTTTCATTAATCTTTACAATAATCTCATGAGCTAGGATCAATTATTTAACCCATTTTACAGAAAAGAAAACAGAAGGTAATTAATTTGTCCAAGATAACACAGTAAGTTGCAGAACCAGATCTCTTGAATCCTAGTAGTTTGGCTCTTTAGTCCACATTCTATAAACATGGAAAAGTGAAACTATAACATAACCAAAAAAAAAAAAAAAAGAATGATTAAAGTTTTTTTTTTTTTTTTTTTTAGACAGAGTTTCACTCTTGTTGCCCAGGCTGGAGTGCAATGGCACAATCTTGGCACACCGTAACCTCCACCTCCTGGGTTCAAGTGATTCTCCTGGCCTCAGCCTCCCAAGTAGTTGGGATTACAGGCATGTGCCACCATGCCCAGCTAATTTTGTATTTTTAGTAAAGACAGGGTTTCTCCATGTTGGTCAGGCTGGTCTCAAACTCCCAAACTCAGGTAATCTGCCTGTCTTGGCCTCCCAAAGTGCTGGGATTACAGGCATGGAGCCACCGTGCCCAGCCCTGATGAAGGCCTTTCTAAAGGATATGAAAAAATATACTCTATGGGCCAGGGGCAGTGGCTCACACCTGTAATCCCAGCACTTTGGGAGACCAAGGCTGGTGGACCATCCGAGCTCAGCAGTTTGAGACCAGCCTGGGCAACATGGTGAAACCCCATCTCTACCGAATATACAAAACAATTAGCCAGGTGTGGCGGTACATTCCTGTAGTCCCAGCTACTTGGGAGGCTGAGGTGGGAGGATCACTTGAACCTGGGAGGCAGAGGTTGCAGTGAGCTGAGATCACACCACTGCACTCCAACCTGGGTGACAGAGTGAAACCCCGTCTCAAAAAAAAAAAAGAATAGACTCTATGGATTGATATAATTGGCTACCCACATAAACTTATTTAACTTCTGTACATCAAAAAATACCATCAGTAAAATTTTAAAAATCACACCCCAAAAAAAAAAAATAGCTTACATAACCAGTGTATTAGTCTGCTCTCATACTGCTATAAAGAACTACCCAAGACCGGGTAATTTACAAAGAAAAGAGGTTTAATTGACTCACAGTTCTATATGGCTGGGGAGGCCTCAGGAAATTTATAATCATGGCAGAAGGGGAAGCAAATATGTCTTACATGGCGACAGGTGAGAAAGCATGTGAGCGAGCGCAGGGGAGCTACCCTTTATAAAAACCATCAGCTCTCATGAAACATATTCACTATTATGAGAAAAGCATGGGGAAAACTGCACCTATAACCCAATCACTTCTCTTTCTCGACACATGGGGATTACAATTCAAGATGAGATTTGGGTGGGGACACAAAACCTAACCATATCAACCAGTTTCATCGTTACTCTATAAAGAGCTCTTACAAATCAATAAAAAAGGCCAATAAAAAAAGATCAAAACCTCAGTAAAAGTGGGCAAAGTATATGAGCGGACAAATCATATGTAGTGTGTGTGTATATATATATGTGGGTGTGTGTATATATATGTGTGTATGTGTGAGTGTATATATGTATATGTATATACACATATATCTTTACATATATACACACACACATTTTAAAAACTTTCATCTCACAAATAATAAGACAGTGAACATGGAAACAATAATACAATTCCTTCAGATAGTCAAATTGGCAAAAATTTTTAATTCTAAAACTCTGTAATTGAAAGTGTAGGGAAATAGAAATTCTCATAAAATAGTATTGGAACTACGAATGAATATCACTTTTTCTAGAAGACAGTTTGACAATATATTATCAAAAACTGTTAAAATGTGCATAAACTTTGACCCAGAAATTCTACCTCAAACAATTTGTTCTAAAACAATTGACAGATGTATGAAAATATTTATGGATAAATAGTTTTATCACCACATTGTTTATAATAGAGACAAATTAGATACACTCTTAATACCCAACAATAAAGAAATTCTTAACTGCATTTGGTGCTTCCATGTGATAGAAGATTATGCAACCATTGAAAATGACAGGGGAGAAATGGTCACAGTAACTACTTTAAAACTTTCATACAGATGATCCCATTTTCGTAAATAAATCCACCACTGGGTGTGTGTCTGTGTTCTGTAAAGATAAGCACAAAATATTAATTCTGAATGCTATAATTTAACACTCCCTTCTCCCTTCCTCTTTCTTGTGTATTTTTCAAATTTTCAACAAAGAACTGTGTAATCGGATGGAAAAAGGGAATTTTATTGTTAAATAAGTCATATCTCAACATTAATTCTTGACAAACCTTATATTTACACATGTCCCACTAAAGAGATGCCATTTTTATTTCTACCCTTTCCTTCATTTTTCTAGTTTCCTTGTGTTACCAAATATTTCCTGTGTGCTTTCATCTTACCCTCAGTTCTGGCATCCAAAGACATTATTATGGAGAACGTGCCAGTATGTGTGTCAGCAAAATGAATCAAATAACTAAAAGAGTTGACCTTGGATCCCTTTCCATGAACAGCACATAAAAGGCAGGCTATTATGAGATTTATAGGCAGGGCAAGTTTGAGGTGGAGAAAAGGGAGCCGAGAAGGATCAGAGCATCACCACTCACAACACACCCTTCTCTTTGCCTGTGGCTCCAGCTTTGGGGAAGGGGAAGGAGCAAGACAGGGTCTCGCTCTGTTGCCCGGGCTGGAATGCACTGCAGCGGTGCCATGATAGCCCACTGCAGCCTCAAACTCTTGGGCATCCTTCTGCCTCAGCCTCCCAAGTAGCTGGGGCTAAAGGCACACATGTCAGGCCAATTTTTTTTTATTTTTTGTAGACACAGGGTCTCACTGTGTTGCCAGGCTGGTCTCTAACTCCTGGGCTAAAGTGATCCACCTGTGTTGGCCTCCTAAAGTGCTGAGATTACAGGCATGAGCCACCTCACCTGGCCAGAAAGATAAGTTTGAATGCGTCTGTGTATCTACACATTTTTATGTATACAGGTATACATACATTTTATACATACCTCTATCTATACATATGTAGACATACATATATATGTATGTATATGCACATTTTTATTTATATATGTGTGTGCGCATGTGTATGAATTTTACATGGAAAACCAAAATATCGAAGTGAAAGGGAAAGGCTGAAAGCAGGAAGACTGGTTTACTTGGTGGCCAAGTGTTAGAAGATGAGCAACAATGAGGGCAGTGCAGAATGAATGAGTATGAAGGATCTTTACGAAACAGAATCAGAGCTTTCCCTGCTTCTCCCTGACTGTGGCAGAAGATGGCTGCTCCCTCATCCCCAGGTTCCCACTTTACATTCCCTCTATTCAAATGATCAGCCCTGACTAACTAACTACCTGTCACTCAGTGGTCATTCCAAATTCACAGGAGAGAGAATCTGATTGGTCTAGCTCAGCATAGTTGTCCAATCAACTGGTCCAATCAACTGTGGCCAAGCTCAGGGTCACAGATCACAAATGTGGTTGCTGGGGTCCATTTGACTACTGTCTGTCTTCACCTCTAGACTGTATTCTTCATGAGGACAGGGACCTCAACATTTGCTGAATACTGTCTGCAGCACCTTTGAGGACATAGCCGGCACTTAAAACCCATTTGTCAAAAGGATAAATGCATAAATAAATTAACAAATGAAGAGAATCATAGGGTAGAAGGCTAACTATTAAGTCATCCAATCCAGCCATCCATTCATTGTTCATGTGTTTAATTCATCAGTAGAGCACCATCTTCGGCAGGATTATGTCAATTGCCTTCAATATGTCAATGAGGTTTTGTGGTCTAGCCTGAGTTTACAAGAATGATTTCAGTTAGAAACTATGCTCGTAACTCCAAACAACTGACTTTGGAAACCTAATTCATTAGTTAACTTGAGAAATACCTACAGCCCTCCAAAATAAGATAATCAATGGGAGAACTAGGCCAGAGAGAAAAGGTATTTGTCAGAGGAAACTTGGCATATATGTTATACTTTTACAATCTAATTATTTTAGTGTTCTTCCTGTGAAATCCAATTTCCTTAGATGACCTCTGTTCATAGGAAACTATTTGGTTTAATCTGTGGAGGCCATAGCATATTTTTAACCATCTCCAAAGTCCAGCTCCCACTCCACGGAGCGTGCCTGATGCCCAAACAGATGTCTCATAACACTCAGCACACAGGAGCTCACCACTGGCAAGTCTTTTGCACACAATCGGCCCACACCTCTTCTCACATCTCCCTGTCATCCCACAAACCCAAATTCAGAAGTTGCAGGCAAGCTCAAACTCTTACCACAATAATAGAAAAGCAGAAGGCAGACCTCCAATTTTGAAGTTTCAATTTATTAATTTTTAAAAATCTAATGACCAACCAGAAAAATATGCAATACAAAGCATTAGCCAAACTAATTAGTATAAAGAAATGTGCAAACTGGCTGCCCCAAAAGAATTCAGATTATATTATCCAAGGAAAAGTTTTCAAAGGAATTCAAATTTTGATGGAGGCCAGGTGCAGTGGCTCACACCTATAATCCCAGCACTTTGGGAGGCCAAGGCTGGCGGATCACCTGAGGTCAGGTGTTTGAGACCAGCCTGGCCAACATGGCGAAACCCCGTCTCTACTAAAAATACAAAAAAATTAGCCAGGTGTGGTGGCACACGCCTGTAATTCCAGCTACTTGGGAGGCCGAGGCAGGAGAATCGCTTGAACCCAGGAGGCGGAGGTTGCAGTGAGCTGAGATCACTCTCACAGAGTGAGACTCCATCTCAAAACAAAAAGTGTTGATGGAATTATAGAATATTAGGGCTGAAAGGCCCTTGAACGTCATCTAGCTGGTACAACTTTATTGGACAGATGAAGAAACCGAGGCCCATAGAGAGAAAGTGACTTGCCCCAGGTTTGACAGTGAGTATGTTAGTGGAAGAACTAGAGGTAGAACTCTACCTCCTGACCGCAACCCACAAGGCAGACCACAGCCCCCCAGCACCAGTGTCCTGTCTCTAAACGCCTCAGACCATCAATGCCTGGAGTTCAAACCCAGGGAAATCCAGAACCTGATCAACAAGATCTTTCATCCTGACCATTTCATCATAACCATTTCAGAATATGTCACCTCCAATTTAGGCAAAGCTTTTTGTTGAGGAACAATTTCCTTTGATAAAGCAATCAAAGGTAACCCAAAAAGTATTGTTAGAGGTAACATTAACCTTTCGAGTGTGGAAACCAAGGGAAGTACGTAGGATTCTTGCCATCCTTTCTCCAAGAACCTAGGAGATGTCCAAGGAGACCATGGGGAGGTGACTGAGAAGCCCTAAACTCATAGCTGTGTTCATGGATCCTTGACCTTTGGAGAGCCTAAACCTGCAGGGAAAAATCAGAGCTTTCTAAGACATCTTGCTGCACCTCGGAGCTCCAATGTGTGAGCAGTATTTGTTGAGTGCCAACTTGAACTTGAACGTTGGGCTCTTTAGAGCAACAGTAGGCTCCAGAGGAGAAGCCCTTGAGGGTGCCTCAGAGGTGCTCACCAACCAGTTAAGGAGCAATGTTTCTAATGGGAAACATTTAGAGTAGAGTTCCACATGGCAAATTATATTCCTCATTGAACAAATATTTGTGGAGGGCATAGGGTGGACCAAGCTGGACATCTTGCAAGAAAAGAGTAAAACATCAATTGAAAGACATAAGCACAGACCAGATCCCAAAGGGCTGTGTATGCCAGTGGAGGTGCTTGGCTTTTATTTTAAAGGTGTTGGGGAATCACTGAAGAATTTTGAGCTGGAGAGTGAATTGACCAGACTTAGGTTCGGGAAGAATCGCTTGACTGTGTCAAGAGCTGCTGGATCGTGGTCAAGTGCTACACTGTGTGATGCTATCTACAAGTCTTTCAAGAAATGATTTGCACTTTTAGTCTATATTCAGGAATACAGTATAAAGAGGATGAGTTCCTGAGGCAAACAGAACTAGGTTTTAATCCCACTCTGCCACTTGCTGGCTGTGTAGTCTTGAGCAAGTTATTTAAATAGGTGTGAGACTTTAGTTTTTTTTCTGTACAATGAAAATAATGATACTTAACTGACGGAGTTTTGATGATAAATAAAGATGCTAATGTACCTGGACTTTTCAAATAGTCCTCCCACCACCATTAGATACCGCCAAATCAAAATGGCACTTTCAAGCCTAGGAGGAAAGCCAGCTGGCATCCTGCTAAGCCTTCATTTAGCTGGAGATATTGTTGCATTTTCTTCTTAGAATTTAATCTGAGAAATTTTTGCTAATGTGTGAAAATAATTGGCATTCATTCCTGTAAATGAGGATGCTGAGGTAAACTGAGGTCAAAGTCAAATCTTGGATCTGAATTAAACCACCCAAAACCAATACTGTAGAAAATAAAACTGGGTCACGAAGACCAGTGTTATGAAGCGAGAGTTCCAATCGTCCTAGCAACCTTTTAACCAAACACTGGTGCAGATTTGCTGGCCTACATGACACTGAGAACATCTGGCCTTTCTATTATCCTCTTGCAAGCAAAAAACGATGTTGTGTGAACTGATCTTTAGGCCAATTATATGGTCTAAATGTTACCGTGTTTGTGCTGGCACCTCTGACTCCAGGTTTTAAGAACTTATTGTAACCACACCCCTCTTACAAAGACTGTGGGTCTTACTGTATATTACCCCAGGGATTTATTGATGCCGAGTCTGCACCTTTTTTCAGGAAGATAAATTCAACATCAGTCAAATGTGTGTGCAGTGCACTGTGGGAGGTCCTATAAGAAATAAGTTACAGGACTTAGTGGCAACAGGAGGAGAGAACAAACATAAGAGAGCAGGCTCTAGGGGCTGCTTTGTTTTTCCCTACATTTTTGCTACATTTTTTCCTATTTACCAGTTTTATTATAGAAGCCAGGTGTGGAGTATAGAAGCTCTAGTCTGCAGCTCACTCAGAAGGCACTAAACTAGGAGTTGGAACACCTAATACCACCTCCAACTGGCCTTTCCACCACAGACAGGGTCTTATTGTGTCTGCACATCCCCACCTGCAGAGAGACAGCATTAGACTCCATTTGCTAAACACAATGCTCCAGGCACTGTTCCAAGCCCTTCATAACACTGATTAAGGGAGTCCTCCTAATACCTGTAAGTGACAGGCGGTATGATTACCCCCACCTCACATCACACTGTAGGGTGTCCCACAGTGGGGGCCACGCAGAAGCTGTGAGCTTGCCCCTCCCCTCTGGCTGCTCGATGAGCGCTCTGGACTTTTGTGCTCAGCTCTAAAGGACTAGGTGATGGGAAGTGCGGGGGAGGGTCTATAATGAACCACAGCACAATGCTCTGGAGTAGGTGACCCATGGGTGTACCCCTAGGGTGTTACTGACCAGAGGAAGGAGGACTCTTTGCCTCCACCATCACCATTTTACCCCACCCCATCTCCATCCCTCTGCTGCTCTGGCCAAGACACCACAGCGGCAGCTGGACGTGCTGACCTCAGGTCTTCCTCCCCACCTCCCCCCACAGCCCCCACTGCCCTCTTTCATCCCATCTTCAGAGGACAGATGTGAGAGACCATCTTTTAGTCTGTGGATGCTTTCAGCTTTTTTGAAAACCCCTGGGAATCCTAACATGGATTATGAACAGAGATATTGGCAGAAGAAGGCTGAGAGCTCCTGATTTTGTCTCTGGACAAAACAGCCTCTGGTAAAAACAGTAGAGTAACTTATTTCAATTGAAGAGAATAAGTACATGAGCTTCTGGATTCATTGATTAATTAGCCTCCCCTCTCGGCCAGCCTGGTGGCCAGCTCTAGAAGAGATCTGAAGCCAGATGAGCACTCGACCCCAGGCACCAGCAGCTCCTTCCCCAGGATGAGGGTTTCCCTTCATCTTTAAAGGATGTGAATCTCTTGAGCCTCTCTGTCTGACTTAGCATGTCTAGGAACGAAAGGCAGAACAGATAGCACAGTAAATCCCAGCTCTAAATTGTCGTCACGGGAATTCATCACAGATGGTAATCATTAGGGCCCTCACATCTTAAAGGAAAGCTTTATCCAGAATCATAAATAAACTGTAACCAAGGCTTAGATTTATAAAGCTATAAAAGAGGGCAGCTTGAACAGCCGGGAATGTACAGTACTGGGTTACAAAATCGGCATCATGCCTGAAAGGCTGGACATAAACCGGGAGCTCTGGGCAGTGCAGCGAGGAGGGGGTAAATTCTTTCTGCGGTGAGTGGAGCCCCAGTCACAGCCTCCCCCGCTTAGCACCTGGTTTAATCACATGAAATGCAAGCTCAGAGAAACAGGGGTGCTAGCATCTAAACATGACATTGCAACTCCTAAACCAATTGCAGTCCCATCGAATTTGGCCCTTCCTCACCAAGATGCCCTCTGACTAATGCTATGTCCTAGGAATTAACTTTCACTTTATTGCTAAGGTTTCCCACCCCCTACTTTTCCTGAGTGGCTCAAACAACTCCGTTTTTACCAAAAGTCCCTGTACCATGCAGAACACCCTGTGAGGCTGTGAGTTGTGGAGCAGCAAAGCACAAAACAAGGCTGCAGCCTTCCAGAAGTTTCTCGTCTGGCCTGGGAGGCAAGGCACTTACAGATGAAGTAACTGTAGTGTGCAGGCTGCAATGTGTGGTGTAGGCTGTAACTAGAGAACTCAAGGAAGCAAAGGGTAAGTGGAGGCTGGAGTCACTGTGGGGGAAATGTGTGGAGGAAAAGGGACATGATTTATGACTTGAAGGACGCACAGGGCTGTGCACAGGGAGGGAAGGTGTGCTCAGCATGCAGCTTGTCCCTGCTGTGACCCATCCTGAGCCAAGTCTCTAATAGCACACTCTCATTTTCCTCTTGTCCTAGAGCTAATTTAAGCAGTAATTGTTCCCCAAATTCCACACCTCACCCTCTTCATTCCCATTCAGGCTCATCCCTAAAAGGCCTAGAAAGGGAAACTCTGTGCTCTCTGGACATATCTCGTTCAGGCTGGACACCACAGGATAACTTCCATCCTGGAACATGTGGCCAGGAACAATTCCACACCCCAGCCCCAGGCCTAGCATGGAGGGCAGCTTCAGAGAGGAGCAACCCCACCCCGGCCGCTGTGGGGAGCAATTCTGTAAGCATCCAGACATGCCAGAGAGAGAACAATAAGATGCCCCACAGGCATGGGAAGTGAGGGAGGCCAGGAGACCTCAGGGGGGTGGGTACCCCCCCAGGCAAGTGGCCAAGCAAAGAGAGCTCACACCAGCACGGAACATGGTGAGCAGAACCCCCGTCTCCCCTCCGTTGCAGAGCTGAGTGTTGCACAGAAGTTCCTGAGTACCAGATGAGACTAGGGGGTATCTACTGGGGGACAGAGAAAGCATGCCTATGACTCTGGAGAGCAGAGCAGAGATACTATAGGGGAGACAGGGCTACTTATGGCTGGCTTTGGATGCTGACTTTCAGGAGGCTGCTGTAAGGGGTTCCAGGGTCTTCTCTGCATTGTTCAGTTGAGTACCCAAGAAGGGTAGGAGAAAAGCAGAATTCAGGGTAGATGCCTGCTTGGCAATAGAATGTCCCCAGGTTGTATTTCTTAAGGTACACAGGTTGTCAGTTCCTGTGACAACAACTAAGTGTACCTGCACAGGTGCAGCCGCATGTAGAAGAGGGATTCCCACAGCCAGAACAAGGGCAGGATAAACTGTTTATTATTTACTAGCACTTTGGAGAAGGCAAGGCATGGATGAGGAAGCTGTATTGATCACATCAGTAGAGATAGCTGCCTCCTTCATTCGTTACCTGGAACAAGTGGTTGAGGGGGCACAGGCGAGGGAAATGCATCAGGGCCTCCATGACAACTCCAATCACAGATTCTAGCTACATCCTTGAATTACAATATAGGAGAAGCTCGTTGTGTTAACCTTCTGCCATTTCCAGGCATGTAATTGAAATAATCAAAATAAATTACTTTTGTTTATGAAATATGAGGACCCCTTCCAGAAGGCAAAGTAGCAGCAGGAAGAATAATTCTGGAGTCTATTTTGGGTTAGAATCACCAACCCCACCTCTTCCTAGTTGTGTGGCCTTGAAAAAGTAACTTCGCTTTTCTGAACCTCTGTTTCCTCATTTGTGCAACGGAACAGTTAATAATACCCGGTTAGCCGGGCTGTTGAGGAGATTCAGTTTGATGACCCCTGTACACAGCACCCAGTTAAGGTCAGTCTCCTTCCCTTTCTCCCACTTGAGAGAGTTAGACTCCAGGAAAAGATGAATTTTAACAGTTTTGCAACACAGTCCAGGAAAAGGAAGTGGGGAGCTCACTTGTCCTCAAGTTCTACTATGTGCCACTAGAGAGTTGTCACCAACAGGGGCCGGCTTTCCACATATTGCTTGCAAGCTGCGCACCACAGCACCACAGGCCCTGATGTGAGGCCGTCCACTCACGTTTCCTTCTCTACAATTCTCTTCTAGGGGCGCTGCATCAACTTCACCAGGGTCAAGAACAACCAGCCAGCCAAGTATCCGCTCAACAACACCTACCACACCTCCTCGCCACCTCCTGCCCCCATCTACACCCCCCCACCTCCTGCACCCCACTGCCCTCCCCCGCCCCCCAGCGCCCCCACCCCTCCCATCCCGTCCCCACCTTCCACCCTTCCCCCTCCCCCCCAGGCTCCACCTCCCAACAGGGCACCTCCTCCCTCTCGCCCTCCTCCAAGGCCTTCTGTCTAGAGCCCAAAGTTCCTGCTCTGGGCTCTCTCAGAAACTTCAGGAGGTGTTAGAACAAGTCTTTCCAATTAGAGAAGAGGAGTGGTGATAAAGCCCACTGACATTCACACATTCTAAAAATTGGTTGGCAATGCCAGTATACCAATAATCATGATCAGCGGAAAGAAACAGATATTTTAAATTGCCAGGAAACAAATGATGAGGCAACTACAGTCAGATTTATAGCCAGCCATCTATCACCTCTAGAAGGTTCCAGAGACAGTGAAACTGCAAGATGCTCTCAACAGGATTATGTCTCATGGAGACCAGTAAGAAAATCATTTATCTGAGGGTGAAATGCAGAGTTGGATAAGAAATACATTACTGGGTTTCTAAAATGCTGCCTTCCTGCCTCTACTCCACCTCCATCCCTGGACTTTGGACCCTTGGCCTAGAAGCCTAAGGGCCTTCACCCCTGTGCACCACCCAAGAAAGAGGAAACCTTTGCCTACAACTTTGGAAATGCTGGGGTCACTGGTGTGGTAAGAAACTCAACATCAGACGGGTATGCAGAAGGATGTTCTCCTGGGATTTGCAGGTATATAAAAAATGTATGGCATCTTTTCCTTGCAAATTCTTCCAGTTTCCAAGTGAGAAGGGGAGCAGGTGTTTACTGATGGAAAAGGTATGTTGCTATGTTGATGTGTAAGTGAAATCAGTTGTGTGCAATAGACAGGGGCGTATTTATGGGAGCATCAGTCAGTTTCTAAAACCCACAGGCCATCAAGCAGCTAGAGGTGGCTGGCTTTGGCCAGACATGGACCCTAAATCAACAGACAATGGCATTGTCGAAGAGCAACCTGTTAATGATTCATGTTAAAAATCAAGGTTTGGCTTCAGTTTAAATCACTTGAGGTATGAAGTTTATCCTGTTTTCCAGAGATAAACATAAGCTGATCTTCCCAAAATACCATCATTAGGACCTATCACACAGTATCACTAGTTTTTTGTTTTTTTTTGTTTTTTTCCTTGGTAAAGCCGTGCACCAGAGACTTCTGGGTAGAGCTGAGAGACAATGGTCCTGACATAATAAGGATCTTTGATTAACCCCTATAAGGCATGTGTGTGTATACAAATATATTTCTCTTTGGCTTTTCAACATAGAACCTCAGCTGTTAACCAAGGGGAAATACATCAGATCTGCAACACAGAAATGCTCTGCCTGAAATTTCCACCATGCCTAGGACTCACCCCATTTATCCAGGTCTTTCTGGATCTGTTTAATCAATAAGCCCTATAATCACTTGCTAAACACTGGGCTTCATCACCAGGGGTAAAAACAGAGATCATTGTCGTGGACCTCCTGCATCAGCCTATTCAAAATTATCTCCCTCTAGCTTTCCACAAATTCCTGTCCCAAGCCCCCCAAATTCTCAAATCTTTTCTGGAACAAAGCAGAATATAAAATAAATATAAATTTAGTGGCTTGGGCTATGTTCTCCAAAGATCCTTTAAAAATACATCAAGCCAGCTTCATTCGCTCACTTTACTTAGAACAGAGATATAAGGGCCTGGGATGCATTTATTTTATCAATACCAATTTTTGTGGCCATGGCAGACATTGCTAATCAATCACAGCACTATTTCCTATTAAGCCCACTGATTTCTTCACAATCCTTCTCAAATTACAATTCCAAAGAGCCGCCACTCAACAGTCAGATGAACCCAACAGTCAGATGAGAGAAATGAACCCTACTTGCTATCTCTATCTTAGAAAGCAAAAACAAACAGGAGTTTCCAGGGAGAATGGGAAAGCCAAGGGGCATAAAAGGTACAGTCAGGGGAAAATAGATCTAGGCAGAGTGCCTTAGTCAGGGACCACGGGCGCTGAATCTGCAGTGCCAACGCCAAACTGACACATCTCCAGGTGTACCTCCAACCCTAGCCTTCTCCCACAGCTGCCTGCAACAGAGCCTCCCAGCCTTCTCAGAGAGCTAAAACCAGATTTCCAGACTCATGAAAGCAACCCCCCAGCCTCTCCCTAACCCTGCCACATTGTCTATTTTTTTTAGAACACTAGGCTTCTTCTTTCATGTAGTTCCTCATAAGCAGGGGCCAGAATATCTCAGCCACCTGCAGTGACATTGCTGGACCCCTGAAAACCATTCCATAGGAGAATGGGTTCCCCAGGCTCACAGTGTAGAAACATTGAGCCCATCACAACTGTTTTGACTGCTGGCAGTCTAAAACAGTCCACCCACCCCGTGGCACTGCCGCGTGATTCCCGCGGCCATTCAGAAGTTCAAGCCAAGATGCTGACGTTGCTGAGCAACGAGATGGTGAGCATCAGTGCAAATGCACCATTCAGCACATCAGTCATATGCCCAGTGCAGTTACAAGATGTTGTTTTGGCAAAGCGTTTTGATGGAATAGGGAACTGCAAATGTATGATGATGTTGAAAAGGCTCAGCAGGATTTGTTCTTAAAACCGACTCAGTGTGTCATCCCCGGTTATTCAGAATTACAGTTAAGAAGGAGAAACTTCTATAAGACTGTATGAACAAGGTGATATCTTCATAGTGGGCTATTACAGACAGGAAAATGTTTTAACTGGTTTACAAAATCCATCAATACTTGTGTCATTCCCTGTAAAAGGCAGGAGACATGTGATTATGATCAGGAAACTGCACAAAATTATTGTTTTCAGCCCCCGTGTTATTGTCCTTTAGAACTGTTTTTTTTTATTAAAGCCAAATTTGTGTTGTATATATTCGTATTCCATGTGTTAGATGGAAGCATTTCCTATCCAGTGTGAATAAAAAGAACAGTTGTAGTAAATTATTATAAAGCCGATGATATTTCATGGCAGGTTATTCTACCAAGCTGTGCTTGTTGGTTTTTCCCATGACTGTATTGCTTTTATAAATGTACAAATAGTTACTGAAATGACGAAACCCTTGTTTGCACAGCATTAATAAGAACCTTGATAAGAACCATATTCTCTGTTGACAGCCAGCTCACAGTTTCTTGCCTGAAGCTTGGTTCACCCTCCAGTGAGACACAAGATCTCTCCTTTTACCAAAGTTAAGAACAGAGCTGGTGGATTAATTAATAGTCTTGGATATCTGGCCATGGGTAACCTCATTGTAACTATCATTAGAATGGGCAGAGATGATCTTGAAGTGTCACATACACTAAAATCCAAACACTATGTCAGATGGGGGTAAAATCCATTAAAGAACAGGAAAAAAATAATTATAAGATGATAAGCAAATGTTTCAGCCCAATGTCAACCCAGTTAAAAAAAATTAATGCTGTGTAAAAGGGTTGAATTAGTTTGCAAACTATATAAAGATATATGCAGTAAAAAGTCTGTTAATGCACATCCTGTGGGAATGGAGTGTTCTAACCAATTGCCTTTTCTTGTTATCTGAGCTCTCCTATATTATCATACTCAGATAACCAAATTAAAAGAATTAGAATATGATTTTTAATACACTTAACATTAAACTCTTCTAACTCTTTCTTCTTTCTGTGATAATTCAGAAGATAGTTATGGATCTTCAATGCCTCTGAGTCATTGTTATAAAAAATCAGTTATCACTATACCATGCTATAGGAGACTGGGCAAAACCTGTACAATGACAACCCTGGAAGTTGCTTTTTTTAAAAAAATAATAAATTTCTTAAATCAACTCTTTTTTCTGGTTATTTATGTTTGTTATAAAAATAAAGTGCAACGTATTCAAGTCCTCAATATCCTGATCATAATACAGTGGTTGCTGTGCTATACATTAAATTACATTTCTCAAATGATTTCATGCCTTCCACTAATTTCTCTGTCTGCATTACTATCATTTCTTCCTTAGCTGTCAGACATTCAAAATACTTTTTTATTTCTCATAACAAATTTCAAATTAAAAATGTAATCCATGCTAAGAGAAAATAAATAAAAAGTGAAAACAGAACACACAGGAAAAATATACTGCATCAGTTAGGATTGTGTTTGGCTAACGTAGCAGAACGGCAACTAGGATTGATTTTACAAGGAGTCCAGAGATTTGCAGCAACCCAAGAACCAGACAGTGTTGTGGAGAGTGCTGAAATAAATACCTTTCTATGTACATCTCGAAATCTTTGTATTGTTTCTGCATTTCTGATACAACTCACTTTATCCCTCCTAGCAGTTTTAATTCAGCTCCTCCATTTAAATATTTTGTAGGTAGAAGAGCATCTCCTTCTATTCCTGAATTTCTTTGTAAGATCTCATCAAGCCTTGAATATATCTTAATTGGAATAAAACCATCCACAAACAGAAAGTCATGCCACAAGTTTTTTCTAAGTTTCCATTAGTATTTACTTTTTAATAGGTGTGGGTATGAACATGTTTTAAAATTATATCTTTAATAAGTGTGTTTTGGGGGTTATTTTGAGACAGGATCTTACTCTGTCACCCAGGCTGGAGTGCAGTGATGCAATCATGGCTTACTGCAGCCTCAAACCCCTGGGCTCAAGCAATTCTCCCACTTCACCTTCCAAAGTAGCTGGGACTATGGGAATATGCCACCACACCTGGCTAGTGTGTGGTGTGTGTGTGTGTGGATTTTTTGTTTGTTTTTAGAGATAGGGTCTTACTGTGTTGCCCAGGCTGATCTCAAACTCCTGGCCTCAAGTGATCCTCCTGCCTCAGACTCCCAATAGTAAATGGTTTTGAGATAATGGGTTAGAAATTTGAAAAGAAACAGGAAAAGCTGGAGCCCTACCTCACTCCTTACACCAAAATAAATTCTAACTGAATTTAAGTGTAACAAATAAAGCTAGAAAAGTACTAGAATTATGAAAAAAGTTTTCTGTATGGTATAAAGAATGTTAAAAATCCTACATATTGTTTGCATGATCAATCAACTTTGTCATGAAATTGCTTGAAATAACCCTGAGTAATGCTCCAATGCATTAAGTTGAACAAAGGAACCATTAATAACAGGAATAAGATCATTTATCAGGTGCTAACTGTGAACATAAATTTGAGATCCACCGTTTTCACTAATCTGTCTTCAGATAAATCTGTTTTGTGGAGTATCACTTAGATATAAAACAATCAGAATAATACTTTGTCCATCTAAATACATTATAAACAAGGTATCACTTAACAGTTACTATATATTTGGTATAAGAGTATAGAGTTGGCATATGCCAAACATGATTTTTATTCTCTTTACAACTGTATTGTAATTTTTATGCTGACTACAATTGTATTGTGTTCTTTTGAATCACCACACCCCATCCCAGGTTATCATATCTAAACAAATTAGAAGCCTTATGATTCCACTACTGTAATCTTTGATTCCTTTCTCTTTTTTTCCTCAAAATTCAAGTAGTCACTAAGTTATAAAGATTCTTCCTTCTCTACTTAAGTTGGGACATTTTAGTTTTTGGAGTTTGAAAGTATGCATCTCCTTTACTTGGTTTTAAGTGCCATTTCGCAGTGTACTTGTAAAGCAATTGCTGAGCTAACACAATTTTCTCTGAGTCACTTGAGAGCTGAAAGCAAGGGTCTGTTAAAAGATATTCAGTTAATTGTGCACATTCAGTACTTTAGCCAGCATCTTTAGTTGGGACTTCTTTGTAAACATTAAAATAGATGCAACTCATAAAATATATTTTCCTTTGGGTAGTTAAGTAGTTTACATTCTTGCAAAGGATTTTTAAAGTACAAGAAATGCTGGTTGTGAGGGCTGAGTGCAGAAAACATTTCACTTTCTTCTGAAAAAGAAGTTGTAAGACAAGAAAACTGTCAACCGCCTATGATGAGTCCCTTCCAAAAATGTGCACCCCCAACAGTAGCCAGGAAACCCTATACAGCCCCCAACTTCACATTTTTTAAAAATACAAGCACTGTGACATTCGCTTCCCTGTGAATCCCACCCCAACTTTGCAGGATACAGAGTCCATGTCTTTTTGCTTAGTTTTACTCTTAACATTATTTACAGGACACCTGTAAATATAAAAGACTGGTGTGAAATTAATGATAATCTGCGTTTCCAGCCAAGCTCCTGTGGAGATAAATATTCCATGCAAACCCAAAGTGTGGTTCATAAATAAGATGAGGCAGAAGCATCCACGTTCATCTGACATTGCAGGAAGGGGCTTCTCCTGGCTGGGGTGGACTCTGTTCAATTCCTCTTCTTCTAAATGGTGGCCAAGATGGTGGATCTCAAACCTCAGCTGAATAAACCCATCTCTAAGGGGAGTAATGTAGGTCCCAGTTATCTCTCCAGGAAGAGAAATTCTTTTTCCTACTTCAAATGGGCATTGTAAGCATTTGCCACAAATAATCCTTTCTGATGCCATACACTAGATTGCCTTCCCCACTCTGGGCAGAATTGGGTGTTATGAGCATTTCTGGCCATTATCAGTGCCTGTGTTATATTTGACCCCAGTGATGTAATCACTACAAGAAATAAGACTGCAAAGCTCCAGGAGATTTTGATTCCACCTCCTATACTTGTCAGACACTTTCACTTGCCCCATGAAAGCTACCTCAGCAAATGCTCACTCTCAACAGGCCCCGGCCACTCTACATGTTACTTCTGTGACTGTTGGTTTTCAGTGCATTCTAATGTTTAGATCAGTGTTTTTATAGGCTCCTTCAATATTTGCTTTTATGAGAGCCTTAAAAGAGAATTATCTCTGTTTAATCTTGGACCATTAGTAAAAACAAAAAGCGATCCTATCACTATGTCTTAGTGTGATTAGTTTTTTTAAAAAATTTAACTTCCTTAGCAATTTAGGCATAAGGAGGAAAAAAAGCAACATCATTAACCTGATAAAATGTATCTACCATGAACCTACAGGAAATATACTTAACATAAAATATTTTAAAATATTACCTTTAAAATCAAAAAGAAAAAGATTCCAACCATCAGTGTTATTGTCAACCTTTGGTCCTAGCCAGTGCAATAAAACAAACAAAAGGAAAAAGTAATTACAATTATCAGGAAGAAAAAAACTGATTTGAAGTGAATATAATTTACTACCTAAAAATTCCATGGAATCAACTTAAAAATTATTAGAACTAATAAGAGAGTTGTTCAGGTACATGGTGAACACTATCAATGATCAGTTAGGAAACAAGAAAAAGTTATCCATTCATAATAGAAAAAATTATATATATGTGTATGTGTGCATGTGTGTGTATAAATTAACCAGAAATTAACTATAAATAAATCTAACAAAAAATGTGCAAAACTTATGGAAAGACAACTATAAAACTTTAATGAAATATTCTTAATAAATGGAGAACTTTACTATATTCTTGAATGGAAAGAGTTAATATTGAAAAGAAGTCAGTTCTCTCTCAATCTACAAACTCAACTCATGCCAATAAAAAAAAAAACTAGTAAGATGTTTACTTTCAAATGCTGATTCTAAGTTTAAATTAGAAAAGAAAATGGACAACTATAGTTAATATATGATGATAGAACAGTTTTCAGAAACAGACCTGTAAATAAATGGAAGTTTAGTTTATCATAATAATAGCATTTCCAAAACTAATTCTTTAATAAATGACTAAGTAGTTGGGAAAAACAAGATGAAATTCCTATCTCTGCTACATACAAAAATAAATTCCAAATGGATTAAATAAAAGCAAATGCATGCCAAGTTTTCTTGCTTCTAATTAACAGTGACAGTATCCCTTAGTAACACTGCCTTATGAATGGAGGTTTCTTATAATCTTGCCAATCAGACAGATCTCATCTCCCAGAAAAGAGTGGAGAGAGAAGTGGAAAGGCTGAAAGGAGTCGTCTTCTCTCTAACTGAGGCAGGAATAAGGATAAAAAAAGAAAAACGGTCCTTCCACTGCCCACACTCTGATACTGCAGTAGAACATACATTATTGTAACCTCTCCACTAACAATCTCATGCATAGGGTGCCTCTCACATAGTAATCAGTGAAAAAACTATTAATAGTTATAAGTAGTTAATGAGTAAATAAACTTATAAATGAAGAATCTCAGTGTTTCTAAATGCTTAAGCAAATCAACAATAGACATGGAAGCTATGTATGGGACAATGTTTTCTTTCAGGAGCCAAAGGTAACAAACAAATTCCCATTTTCCTATTGCCTTTGTGGAAGTATTCAAAGTACTGACTCTCACTGGGTGGTATTGAATGAATTCCTCTGAAAATTCATTAACTTTGTCAATTTACTGGATTACTTTTCAACGCATACACATTCTTCCACAGTCTATGTCCGTTGAGGTCAAGTCCTTTTTGCATTTGGCTTGAGAGGAAAAATAAGAATCGATGCCAAGATCTTGGGGTAGGTGCCAGAAGAAAAAACAGTGCCAGCCCTGGCAGTCATCAGAAGACTGAACTCCAGTTTGTCTCATCCGTTTATCAAGTGTCCTGTCACAGGACCGGATCCCCTGCTATTCTTTGAATGCGTAGAGCAAGACTCAATGGTTGGGTCATGGCTCGTTGAGGAAACAGTAAGATTCCAGAATCAAGAGTCAGACTGTTGTGATACCTATTAATGCATCCACAAACAAGGCAGCTGTTGATCTGTAGATTTATGTTCTGATATTTCACAACTGCCAGAAAGGGCTTTGTTCAGTCTGTGAGGAGGAGGTCTCCTCTCTTCTGCCCGCTAAGCATGTGATCTGTTAATTCAGTCACAACTACTGCTGGCATTTCTAGTAGATTATAGAAACTGATGCTCACTTTCTTTTTTTTCTTTTTTAATTAGTGCTTTATTTTTTTAGAACAGTTTTAGGTTTACAGAAAAATTGAGGACATAATGCAGAGAGTTCCCTTACATCCCCTCTTCCCTGCACACAGTTTTTCCTATTGCTAATATCTTCCATTTGTGTGGTACATTAGTTACAACTGATGAATCAAAACTGGCACATTATTATTTACTTTTTTTTTTCTTTTTGAGACAGGGTCTTGCTCTGTCACCCACGCTGGAGTGTAGTGGCACAATCGTGGCTCACTGTAACCTCAACCTCCCGGGCTCAAGCATCCTCCCACCTCAGCCTCCCAAGTAGCTAGGACTACAGGCACATACCACCACACCTGGCTAATTTTTGTATTTTTTTTTGTAGAGAAGGGGTTTCACCATGTTACCCAGGCTGATCTTGAACTCCTGTGCTCAAGCAATCTGCCCCCCTTAGCCTCCCAAACTGTTGGGATTACAGGCATGAGCCACCACACCTAGCCCA
This sequence comes from Pongo pygmaeus, assembly GCF_028885625.2. NCBI lineage: Eukaryota > Metazoa > Chordata > Mammalia > Primates > Hominidae > Pongo > Pongo pygmaeus. The sequence goes on along the minus strand of NC_072385.2, from coordinate 64,281,859 downwards.
CATTATTATTTACCAACGTTCATAGTCTAGTACATTAGAGTTCATTCTTTGTGTTGTACAGTTCTGTGGGTTTTGACATACGCACACACATCCACGTATCATACAGAATACTTCCACTGCCCTAAGTATCCCCTGCACTTCACCTATTCATCCATCCTCCTCCTCTCCCACAAACCCTGTAAACCCCTAATCTTTTTTTTCAGACAAGGTCTTGCTCTGTCATCCAGGCTGGAGTGCAGTGGCCCAATCATGGCTCCCTGCAGCCTCAATCTCGTGGGCTTAAGTAATCCTCCCACCTCAGCCTCCCAAGGAGCTGGGGCCACAGACATACACTGCCATGCCCAGCTAATTTTTTTTATTTTTATTTTTTGTAGAGACAGGATCTCACTATGTTGCCCAGACTGATCTCAAACTCCTGAGCTCAAGAGATCCTTTTGCATCGGCCTCCATAATTTTTTTAACGTCTCCATAATTGGCGATTTCCAGAATGCCATATAGCCAGAATCATGCAGTACATAGGATTATTGGGTTGGCTTCTTTCACTTAGCAGTATGCATTTAAATTTCCTCCATACCTTTTCATTGCTTGATATTCCATTTCTTTCTTTTTTTCATTACTGAATAATATTTAATTATCTGGATGTATCACAGCTTGTTCACCCAGCCATCTACTAAGGAATACTAAGGCTGACTTTCTAACTGATTTGAACAGCCCATAGAGAGGAATCAGTGGGGAAGTTTGTGTCTTCAATCAAGTATTCTAAGGTTTTTTATGTGTGTATAAGATACAGGTGGTGAGAGGTGAGTAATGAATGTCATTCATTTTCCCAGCTCCAAAACAACCTCTTAAGCATTTTAAGTCCCTTCTAGTCATTTTATGTATATTAATTTTAACAATTAAAATTATACTATAAATACAAGTTTCTACCTTGTATTTTTTACTTAATATTATAAAAATGTATAAGGACAGTTTAGGTATTTTGCTCTGATCCCCTCTTCAAGGTATTTTCCCCTGCTACCCACCCCCCAGCTGCTGGGAATAGTAGCTGCCGGCAGCTCACAGCTGCATCCCTCATTAGGACTCGCTTTTGGCCTTAGCCAAGGTTATGCCCCTCCCAGGGTGGGCCCATGGCCAGTGACCGGCTAGCGCTTAATACAAAAGGCTTGGCCCCCTTTCCCCAAATTGGGGAATACTCAGAAGAGCCATGCCAGCTCCAGAGGTCAGCTGAGGCTTCCATTGTAACTGTATTGCAAATCAGCTTCTCCTTCCACTCAGTCTTTCCTTCTTTAATTCTAATCTCTTGAGAGCATTTCCTAATACAGCTCACCAACTCTGTGTCTGTTCCCAGGGATCAAATACAGTTGTTACCAGAAATAGTCCTTAGAAGCAGACTCTTTCATTGAATTCTAGATCACTTACAGCAATTACTTGGGCAATGAGGACCCCATCACTTGTGGTAGGTGGGGGATGGAGAGCCCTTAGAATCCTGTTGTGGTGCAGTTATTAAAACTTTCACAGGTGGTGAGCTGGGATGGGAAACCAGTGGAGGGAGATGCACTTGCTGGTGCAATATATCTGGTATTCAAAAGGTATAAGACATGGTAAATATAAGGGCTATGGAATTTGAGGGCCATTGCTATGACTTGATTCATTGAAGAAAGATACAACAGACTCAGGGTCATTCATCATCAATTCAAGGAAAAATAAGAAAATTAGAAGGTCTCTTGAGTAGCATTTAAGGAAACCCCAACCTGCTACAGGTAGAGGGCAGCAGAGCAGAGATCCAGCTAAGGACTTCATCATAACAGTAGTGGAGCTTCTGGCTGGGAGTGGTGGCTCATGCCTGTAATTCCAGCACTTTGGGAGGCTGAGGCAGGGGATCATTTGAGGTCAGGAGTTTGAGACCAGCCTGGCCAACATAGTGAAACCCCATCTCTAGCCAGGTGTGGAGGTGTGCACCTGTAATCCCAGCTACTCGGGAGGCTGAGGCAGGAGAATCTCTTGAACCCAGGAGGTAGAGTTTGCAGTGAGCTGAGACCACGCCACTGCACTCCAGCCTGGGAAACAGAGTGAGACTCCATCTCAAAAAAAAAAAAAAGTAGTGGAGCTTCAGAGACAGTTGAATTCCCAACACCAGCAAGTCTCCTGTGTCAAATTCGGGGCCCTACTAAGGAAGCAGTGGGACCCTGATTCCCCTACACTTGTTGGGACTACAAATGAAGCCCACTCCCATTTGTTAGAAGATACTGCCTCGGAAGTCTTAGCTAGAGCAATCAGACAAGAGGAAAGAAATAAAGGGCATGCAAATTAGAAAGGAAGAAATCAAATTATCCTTGTTGCAGATGATATGATCTTATGTTTGGAGAAACCTAAAGACTCCACCAAAAAACTATTAGAGCTGATAAACAAATTCAGTAAAGTTGTAGGATACAAAATCAACATACAAAAACCCATAGCATTTCTACATGTCAACAGTGAATAATCTGAAAAAGAAATCAAGAAAGTAATCCCATTTACACTAGCTACAAATAAAATATCTAGGAATTAACCTAACAAGTGGAAGATCTCTACAATGAAAACTATAAAACATTAATGAAGGAAATTAATGAAAGAAAGACAGCGCCAAAAAATGGAGAGATATTCCATGTTTATGGATTGGAAGAATCAATACTGTTAAAATGTCCATGCTGCCCAACACAATCTACAGATTGAATGCAATTGCCATCAATATACCAATGACATCTTTCACAACAATAGGAAAAAACCCTAACATTTATATGGAAGCACAAAAGACCCAGAATACCAAATCTCTCCAGAGCAAAAAGAACAAACCTGGAGGAATCACATTATCTGACTTCAAATTATACTATAGAGCTATAGTAACCAAAACACCATGGTACTGGCATAAAAACAGACACATAGACCAATGAAACAGAACAGAGAACCCAGAAACAAATCCATACATCTACAGTGAACTCATTTTCAACGATAATACCAAGCACATACATTGGGGAAAAGACAGTCTTCTATAAATACAGCTGGGGAAACTGGATTTCCATATGCAGAAGAATGAAACTAGACCTCACCATATACAAAAATCAAATCAAAATGAATTATAGAATTTAAGTTGGCAAACTATGAAACTACTAAAGAAAACATTGAGGAAACTCTCCAGAATATTGGACTGGGCAAAGATTTCTTGAGCAATACCCTACAAGCACAGGCAACCAAAGCAAAAACAGACAAATTAGAACACATCAAGTTAAAAAGCTTCTGCAAGGCAAAGGAAACAATTAGCAAAGTGAAGAGACAATCCACAGAATGGGAGAAAATCTTTGCCAACCATCCAGCTGACAAGGGATTAATAATCAGAATATATAAGCAGCTCAAACAACTCTATAGGAAAAAATCTAATAATCCAATTAAAAATGAGCAACACATCTGAATTGACACTTCCCAAAAGAAGACATACAAATGGCAAACAGGCATATGAAAAAGTGCTCAACATCATTGATCATCAGGGAAATGCAAATCAAAACTACAATGAGATGACATCTCACCCCAGTTAAAATGGCTTTTATCCAAAAAACAGACAACAAATGCTGCCAAGGATGTGGAATTGACATTGTTGGTGGGAATGTAAATTAGTACAACCACTATGGAGAACAGTTTGGAGGTTCCACAAAAAACTGAAAATAGAACTATCATAAGATCCAGCCATCCCACTGCTAGGTATCTACCCAAATAAAAGAAATTAGTATATCAAAGAGATATGTGCACTCTCATGTTTTTGCAGCACTATTCACAATAGCCAAGATTTGGAAGCAACCTAAGTGTCCATCAACAAGCAAGTGGATAAGAGAAATGTGGTACATATACACAATGAAATACTATTCAGCCATAAAAAAGAATGAGATTCTGTCATTTGCAACAACACAGATGGAACTGGAAGTCATTATGTTAAGTGAAATAAGCCAGGCACAAAAAGACAAACTACATGTTCTCACTTATTTTGGGGAGCTAAAAACAAAAACAACTGAACTCATAGAGACAGCAGAAAGATGATTACCAGAGGCTGGGAAGGGTAGTTGGTAGGAGGGGGTAAGTGGGAAGGGTTAATGAGTATAAAAATATAGTTAGACAAAATGAATAAGATCTAATATTTGATAGCACAGCAGGGTGACTATGGTCAATAATTCATTGTACATTTTAAATAAGTATAATTGGATTGTATGTAATACAAAGGAATGATAAATGCTTGAGGTGATGGATACCCCATTTACCCTGATATAATTATTACACATTATATGCCTGTATCAAAATATCTCGTGTACTCCATAAATATATTTAACTACTATGTACCCACAAAAATTAAAATTTTTTAATTTAAATTTTTTTTTAAAGATGCTGCTTCCTTTTCTGCTTGAAAATCATGCAGAAACCTCAGATGAGGCAGTTGCCTTGCAGACAATGCTTGCCCCTCTTGAGATCGACTGCCACCTACCATCATGACAACCAGACCAATCACAAGGGTGGAATCCCAACATGGTCCAACTGGCAAAGTGCTGCTAAAGGAAGAAAGAATCAGCACACCAGAGAAGCTATAGGACATGGCTAGCATGTTCAAAAAAGAGCCAGGAGCATGTGCCTGGATCTGAACCCCAAGAAACCTGGATCAAGGGGGAGTAGGCAGAACATAAGGTTGAATGAAGGAGCTTGTCAATGTGGGAACACTTTCCTGAGACAAATGACTTTACACTCTGGCAAGGACCCCGGGAGAAGGTACTAATACAGCAGGATTGTTGCGGAAAGTCAGGGACCCCAACTTTCCATGGCAGAAGAACATAATTGTGAACCATGGCAGAAGAACATAATTGTGAAGATTTCATGGACATTTATCAGTTCCCAAAATTAATACTTTTATAATTTCTTACGCCTGTCTTTACTGCAATCTCTGAACATAACTTTTGAAGATTTCATGGACATTTATCACTTCCCTAATAATACTCTTATAATTTTTTATGCCTGTCCTTAATCTCTTAATCCCATTATCTTCGTAAACTGAGAACGTATGTCACCTCAGGACCACTATTGTACAAATTGATTGTAAAACATGTGTTTGAACAATATGAAATCAGTGCACCTAGAAAAAGAACAGAATAACAGCGATTTTCAGGGAACAAGGGAAGAAAACCATAAGGTCTGACTGCCTGCAGGGTCAGGCAGAATAGAGCCATATTTTTCTTCTTGCAGAGAGCCTATAAACGACGTGCAAGTAAGAGAGCTATTGCTGAATTCTTTTTTTTTCTTATTTTGATCTAATTTTTATTTGTATAAAACATATATGTACAAAGTTTAATAATCAGAGTATATACATACAAAGTTTACTGTTATTTTCTTCACAATTTTTTTGCTGAATTCTTTTCCCAGCAAGGAATACCCTGGGGAAGGAATGCATTCCTGGGGGGAGGTCTATAAACGGCCGCTCTGGGAGTATCTGTCTTATGCGGTTGAGATAAGGACTGAAATACACCCTGGTCTCCTGCAGTACGCTCAGGCTTACTAGGATTGGGAAATTCCACCCTGGTAAACTTTGGTCAGACCAGTTCTCTGCTCTCGAACCTGTTTTCTGTTAAGATGTTTATCAAGACAATACATGCACAGCGGGACATAGACCCTCACCAGTAATTCTAATTTTGCCTTTGCCTTGTGATCTTTATTGCCCTTTGAGGCATGTGATCTTTGTGACCTACTCCCTGTTCGTACACCTTCTCCACTTTTAAAATCTCTAATAAAAACTTGCTGGTTTTGCAGCTCAGAGGACATCACGGACCTACCGATATGTGATGTTACCCCCGGAGGCCCAGCTGTAAAATTCCTCTCTTTGTACTCTTTATTTCTCAGACTGGTCAACACTTAGGGAAAATAAAAAGAACCTATGCTGAAATATTGGGGGCTGGTTCCTCTGATAAAGGATGGATTTTGGAAGCTTGGAAACAGTAATGACCTACCCTAAGTGAATTAGAAAAGCCAGAATTTCTATGGCAGATGGAGGAAGAAGGGATCAAAAGGCTTCGGGAAGTAGGCAAGGCTTAATGTTATACTAGTAAGACAGGAAAACCCACTGACTCACTATGCTGTCTGGTAGGGCCAGAGGTACTCCAATGACCAAAACAGTAAAGAATGCACTGGTAAGGGAACACCAGCATTTCTGAGAAGCTCAGTGGGGCTGTGCTCTGTAGGCCAGGGCTGATAGTAAGAGAAGCTGCTGTAGAAATAGGATCCCTGATAGCAATGAGAAGTATAGAATCCCAACATTAAATTAGAGTCTGAATGGAGATACTTACCCATCAGAAGCAATATGGGTACAATTATCATAAGACCACAGTAACAAGTGGGGGACCCAATCCATAGAAGGTATGGAGATGGTTAACAGGACACAGGGTCCCTAGGAGCAAGATAGATGGGCAGCCAACAAAGGAACAATCAAAGGAACCAAACAATCAAAGGAACCAAAGATGGATGAGGAACTTGAGGACAGCCACTCAATAAACAAAATCACAATCTGTTGCCCAGTTTCTGGATCTAGCAAGTTCTCAGACCAGGAATTCACGGATGAAGGAGAGACCATTTCCTATAAGAAAAAGTCTTGCCACACCATGACTACTGTATCTAGTAATAATTCCTCAACATTTCCCCAAAGACCATCTATTTGGTACTCACAAAATGGGGAAGGAGGGTTTTCCAGACGTTTTGAGGATTGTTGGAATTGAGGTATAAATTGACATTGATAACCAGAGACCCAAAGCATCACAGGTTATAGACCCCTGTTACAGAAGGGACATATGGGGGCCAGGTTAAGTAAATGGAGTCTTGACCCAGGTTCACACTGGGTCTAGTTGGGTCCACAGACTGGATCCCAAATGTATAATGCAATGAACATGCTTAGTAGTTTGCAAAACATTTACATTGGTTCTTTGACTTCTGGGGTAAGAGATACTGAAGTAGGACAAGCCAAGAAGAAGACTTGAAACTGCTTCCTCCAAATCCCATCCCAGGCCAAGACAGTAATATTAAGAATAATATTGCATCCCGAGAGAGACGGAAAAGATTAGTGCTACACTGGAAAACACATAATTAAGAGACGTTGGGTCCTCTGATATTACCATTTAATTCATTCATCTGCTCCCTACAAAAATTAGGTGGATCATGGAAAATGACAATGAATTACTGAAACTCATCCAATTAGTAGCCCCTATTGTACTGCTATACTAGATGCAGATCTCCACTAAAGCAGATTCACGCAGCCGTAGACCTGGCAGATTCTTCCTTTTCCAGACCTATTAGAAAGGAGGATCAAAAACAGTTCTCATTCTTGTAAAAGGAATAATCATATACATGCATGATCTCACCCCAGGGCTATTGTTAATTATTTTGCCCTCTGTGTTAATATGGTCTGAAGAGCCTGAACCATCTGGACATCCTGCAAAACATCTCATTGGTCCACTATATCCATAACATTATGCCAGTTGGGTTCAGTTGAGCAAGAAGTGGCAAATATATGGGAGACCTTGGTAAGGCATGTGGGAGATAAATCCTCTAGAGATTCAGGGGCTACCCCATCACCAATGTGGATCCAGTAGTTTGGGGCATGCCATTATGTCACTCAAAGTAAAAGACAAAGTACTGCATCTCTTACCTCCCCCCACTAAGAAGAAAGCACAATACTTGGTAGCCCCTGTTGGTTCAGGAGGCAGCATATTCTGCATTTGGGAATTCTGTTCTGACCCATTTACTGGGTGACACAAGATGCCACTATCTTTGACAGGGGTTCGAAGAAGGAAAGGGCTCTGCAGCAAGTCCCAGGCTATAGTGAAAGCACCATATGGGTTATACAAGTGATCAGAGCCTATTGCACTAGCAGTATCAATGGTGTAAAAAGATTCCATGTGGGGTTTTTATGGCAAACCCCAGTAGGAAAAACACAATGTAGGGCCTGGGGTTGTGGAGCAAGGCAATGCCATCTGCAGTAGAAAACCATACGCCCCATGAAAAGCAGTTCCTGGTGTTCTACTGGGCTCTGGGTGACAGAGCATCTGTTTACAGGACATCGGATGATTATGTGGCCAATCCTGCTCACCATTCACTGGATGCAGTCATAAAGTCAGGCAGGACCAACAACCCATGATAAGATGGAAACGGTGCATCTGGAATCTGGAATAGGCATAAGCAAGGTGAAGGGATATGTGTAAGCTGTGTTTTTCCCCATGTTGAACCGGGGTCCCTTTCTCAGTCCCTTTCTCACATCCATGACTGATAAGTCTCTTAGGACCAGCTGATGAGAGAAAAGTCCAAGCTTGATTCATGTATTGGTTGGCTTAGCATGTCAGTATGAGCCAAAATGGACTGATGCTGTCATATAACCTCATTCAGGGGTGGCCTGATAGATAAGGGTGAGGAAAAATCCTCCCAGTGAGCAGAGCTCTGGGTCATGCCCATGGTCATCTACTTTGTGGAGGGAGAGGAACGATCATAGGTAAGAATATACATGAATTCAGGAGTATTGGCAAAAAGCCTGGCAGGTTGGTCAGAGGCCCAAAATTAGGAAGATTAGAAAATTGGAGACAGGGAGATCTGGTGAAAAGGGCCAATGATGGAGCTAAAGAATGGACACTAAGTATGAAGATCTTATATCTCATTTTAACACACAACGAAGAACTTCAACTGCAGAAGAGATTAACCACGTAAACAGGACCACTCAGCCAGCTCATGCCAGGTGGCCTCTCTCATCAGCCACCCAGGTGCTGGCACAGTTAGCTTGTGAGTGGAGAATCCAATACCAGTGGGGATGGAGGTCATGCACGGGCCCAGCCACATGGGCTCCCATTCCCTAAAGCTGATCCAGCTACTGCTGCTGTCAAAAGTTCAACCTGTCAGCAACAGAAGCCAATATTGAACCTCTAATCTGGCACCATTCCTCCAGAGTAGTCAGCCATATGATGGCAAGTTGACCACACTGGACCCCTTTTACTGTGGAAGAAGCAGCTATTTATTTATCAATGTGGAATTGACACATATTTCAGGTATATGTTTGCCTTTCCTGTCTCCAGGGCCTCAGCCAGATCCACTACCCAAGGTGATGAGAGTGTTTGATCCGACAACACAGCATCCTGAATAGCACTGTCTTGAATCAAGGACCCCTTCACAGCAAACCATGGCACTTGGAATCCACTGGTCCTAACAGGTATGGCACTTCTCAGAAGCCACCAGCCTGATAGGGCAGAGGAATGGCCTCTTACAGATACAACTGAGGCACCAGCTTGGAAATAATACTTTACAAAGAGAGGCACCATCCTCACCCTAAGTAGTTAGAATACATGGATCTAATAAGGGGTGGAATCAGAGGTGACCCCACTTACCTGATGGCCAGTGGCCCACTTGCTTCCTATCCCTGCCACTTAAGCTCTGTGAGCCTTGAGGTCCTGTTTCCCAGAGAGCAAACACTTCCACTAGGGAAGACCAAGGGAATCCCACTGAAAATGAAGCTGTGGCTGCTTACTAGCCACTGTAGAGTCCTCAGGCCAAGAGACCAGCAGGCAAGGAAAGGAGCCACTATCCTGGCAGGGTCATTGTTCCCGATCATCAGAAGGAGGTGGGACTCCTTCTCCACAATGGGGTCAAGCGATCCACCAGTGTCCCTTGGTGCTTCTGTATCCTGTTTTGGTAGTAAATGGGAAAGAAAAGCAGTCATGGCCTGAGAAATAGGGCTTACACCCCACAGGGATGAGGATCTGGGTCACCCCTTCAGGCAAGCCATGTAGACCAGTAGAGATGCTGCTTGAAAGTGAGGAGATATTGGAATGGGTAGCTAAAGAGGGGCATGATACATAATCATTTCAGCCTTACGATCAACTACAGCAACAGCAGCTGTAGTTTATTCCAGCAACATTTCTCTTGTAAGCTGCTCAGGAAATGAGACAAACCAGAATGCTTGTGAAGGCACGCCCAAACATGGTGGCAAGTGGATCTGAGCAACTCAAAGGGTGGACTGTGGTGAAGACTGTGATGCTCTGCTCAGAGCCCCTCTTCAAGGACAATACACAAATCCTCAAGCTGCTGAGAATATCAGCTGCTGGTGGTTCATAGCTGAATCCCTTCTGAGAATTCCTCTCAGCCACAGGGGATTGCTTTGGCCAAGGTTACATACCCCACCCTTGGGACAGCCCAAGACCAAAGACTGGTTGTTGGAGGGCTACAAAGACCTGATCACTTGCCTCAATTTGGGGTTACTCTGAAGGGCTATTCCAGCTCCAGAGCTCCTTGTGGGATCAGCTGAGGCCTCCGCTGCAACCATATTGCAATCTGCCTTCCTTATTTTCTTATGTGTATAGACCACTCCACAATAAAACTTCTATATACAACTCTCTGACTCACTCTCTTTCCAAGGAACCCAATCGAAAACAAATGCTCCCAGCATGGGAAAATATTTATGAAAAATCATGTATTCTGATAGCATATAACTGATTCAGGGCAAGCAAGCCCTAAACTGGGGCTTAGCCTGTGAGGGTTCTTGGCTTTGCCCAGGAGAGAATTCAAGGGCAGGCTGGAAGTAGACAAAAATGGCTTTATTTGAAGAGGCTGTGTTACAGCTCCCTGACTGCTCCTCCTGAGCAGGTGTATCCTGTAGGCAGAAAGTAGCAGCTCAGGGCAGTTTTGCAGTCATATTTATACCCATTTTTAATTGCATGCAGATTAAGGAGCAGTTTATGCAGAACTCTCTAGGGAAGGGGCAGTAATTTTGGGGCCATCAGGTCATTGCCATGGAATGGGGTGGTAACCCCCAGGTGTTGCCATGGCACACTAGTGGGCATGTCTGATGAGAAAGCTGCTTCCACCCATCCCTATTTTAGCTAGTCCTCAATCTGGTCCTGCATCCAAACCCCACCTCTGGAGTCAAGTCCCACCTCTTACTTCATTACCACTCTCCAACATGTGAACATTTGCTGATCTCCAGCTATGTGCTAGGAACTGTCCCACACTTTTTAACATTTACTCTTTCATTTAATCTTCACAATGAGCCTGCAAGGTAAGTATATCTGTTACAAATGCTTTGGATTGCTAGAACAGCCTCAGCAGGTCAGCTTTTTGTTCTGTGTGTGCCCTAAAAGATGTACTTCAGTAGACAGAACAGTAAATGTACACTTTACCATAAACCATGGTGAGCAAAAAAAACACATTTTTAAACAGTATAAATTTATTTAACTGTTGACTGCAAAGAAATAACGGTAAAGCTAACTTCTGTGTTAAAATGTAAGAATAAAACTTTACAACAATAGCAAGATTAGAAAGGGGGATGGTCAGTGCATCATTAAACATGATAAAGTCTTTGTCTTGGTTAGAAAGACAAGACAAAATACCAAGTAACTTCGAAATATTAAAATAATTTAAACTTAGCTTTAAAAATTAAGGTACTCACTAAAAGAATAGCAATATAATTATAGCTTTCAAATTGGCAAAGAAAAAAAAGAAAGGGAATATAGATAATTTTATGAGTCTAATAGAAGACAGGAAAAGAGGCAGGGAAGTAGTAAAAATAAAGATGGACTATTTCTAGCTGGAGATGCTGGCATTTCCCAATCTCCTCTGAGGCTAAGGTTTGTGTGCAAGTGAGGTTACACATCGTTTATACCAGTTGAAGAGTTAGAAGATGGAAGTGAGACAGAGGCCATGTTCCTCCAAACTCGTTGGCTGTCTTCACTAACATGCAGAGTTGTGGCAATGACAGGCTTGACTTCAGCAGTTTTTCTGTCTGTTCTCCAGCTTCTTGGGTCCTGAGAGGAAACTGGTACAGCAAGGATGGCTTCTTGATTTTGGCACAGCCAAGATGGTAGCCTTAGAAATATTGGTCTTCTGTTGAGTCAGTTCTATATTCCTCAAGGAATCATTCTTGAAAATGCCTAGAACCAACTCTTTCAGCTAGGCCAACAATCTTAGAGCATCTAATTCCCTATGCTCTAGCTGTTTCTAAGACACCTAGAACAGTCTCAGTGTCCTTAACAAAACCCTAACTGATAAACATGAGAGGAAGTAGCTTCCAAGAAGATATAAAAGCCATGATAAGTTTGTAATGTACCTAAACATCATACACTTGAAATACGTACAGCAAAAACAGAGAATTTCAAGGAGAAATTGTCAAACCCAAAATGATCAGAAATTTTAAACTTATTTCTATTAGAAATAGATAAGCAATGTGAAAATTTTTAGGGTATAGAAATTTCAAGTAACACAAATAACTAAGCCTGATCTAATAGAGCTTCATGGAATCACACAATTAACAAATAGAGAATAGGTGGGTTTTTTTGTTTTGTTTTGTTTTGTTTTTTGAGACAGAGTCTCGCTCTGTCACCCAGGCTGGAGTGGCAGTGGTGCAATCTTGGCTCACTGCAGCCTCCACCTCCTGGGTTCAAGCGACTCTCTTGCCTCAGCCTCCTGAGTAGCTGGGACTACAGGTGCGTGCTACCATGCTCGGCTAATTTTTTGTATTTTTAGTAGAGGTGGAGTTTCACCGTGTTGGCCAGGGTGGTCTCGATCTCCTGACCTCGTGATCCGCCTGCCTCTGCCTCCCAAAGTACTGGGATTACAGGCATAGCCACCATGCCCGGCCAAGGATATGTCGAATATTTATTAAAATCTACCACATTCTAGGTGTCAAAAAAATTCTCAACCAATTTCATAACAGACACTGCAACCTGGCTATAGTGCAATTAAATCATAAATTAACAATAAAATAATGTTTTTAAAATTTATGCTAGGAAAAATTTAAATAAATTCCTAAATAGTTTAAGGATGAGAGGAGGAAACTACAAAATACTGTATTGAGAAATTATCAAAGAACCACATATCCAGACTTTTGAGATGAAGTGAATTTGTAGCATTAAATCCATTACAAAACATAAATGATTGAAAATGAATGAGTTAAACATTCAAGAATCTATGAAAAGAAAAAACAGTAAACTTGTTATGAATAAACTAATAGCATAAAAAGTATTACTAAACAATGAAGACCATAAATATATATTTAACTTAAGAAAGTACAGGCCGGGTGTGGTGGTTCATGCCTGTAATCCTAGCACTTTGGAAGGCCAAGGTGGGTGGATTACCTGAAGTCAGGAGTTCAAGACCAGCCTGGCCAACATGGTGAATCCCTGTCTCTACTGAAAACACACACACACAAAAAAGTAGCCACGTGCAGTCGTACCCACCTATAATCCCAGCTACTCAGGAGGCTGAGGCAGGAGAATCACTTGACCGGGAGGTAGAGGTTGCAGTGAGCTGAGATCACACCATTGCACCCCAGCCTGGGTGACAGAGCGAGATTTTGTCTCAAAAAATAAAATAAAATAAAATAACTGAGTAAATCTAAGGAGAGTTGTAGGAAGAAAACAATAAAGATGGGGACAGAAATTGATGAATAAGAAAACGATAAAGTCCATGCACAGAAAACAAAAACTGGTTCTTTAAAAATTATTAAAATGGTCAAACATCTAGCAAGAACAAACATGAATAAAGAGAAAAATGTATAAATAAAAATATTAGGATCTAAAAAGGAGATATACCTATAGAAACAGCAGAAATTTTTAAAAACTATATAAAAACATTTTAAAATCAATGCAAATAAATTTGAATATTTAGGTAAAAGGGAAATTTTCTTATAAAAATATTAGCAAAAATCACTCTGCATAGGAAACCTTTAAAAAATGATTAAAGAAATTAAATATAGGCTGGGTGCAGTGACTCACGACTGTAATCCCAGCACTTAGGGAGGCCAAGGTGGCGGAACACTTGAGGTCAGGAGTTCAGGACCAGCCTGGCCAACATCATGAAACCCGTCTCTATTAAAACTACAAAAATTAGCTGGGCATGGTGGCGTGCGCCTGTAGTCTCAGCTACTCAGGAGGCTGAGGCACAAGAATCACTTGAACCCCGGAGGCAGAGGCTGCAGTGAGCTAAGATTGTGCCACTGCACTCTCTCTCTAAAAGAAATTAAATCAGTAATCAAAATCTCTTCCCTGCCTCCACAAAAATCAGTCCCTCAATTCCAGTTATCAGGTTTGAAAAAAAAAAAAAAACACTGAATAGATTTAAGTTGGAGAACAACAACAAAAAATATGCTTTGTAAACTCCATATTGCTGAAGACAGAATATTCTAGTACTGTGAAAGTAATACCCTTCTTCCTCTCCCCTTCTACCTTCCTACCTTTTCTTCTAGATTTTACCATTTATGGACGTATCCCTAAGTAATACATTTCCCAATATTGCATTTAATTTGAAATTTCAATGAATGGAACCACACTGTCAGCATCCTTCGCAACTTGCTTCATCCCCTTAACATAGCATTCATAAAAAACAGCCATGTTTTATTATTACAGAATGAGTATAATATTCATTACTAAATTAATATAACAATTTATTTCTGCATTCTCTTCTCAATGAGCATTTGAGTTATTTCTAATTCAAACAATGCTGTTGTTTACAGTCTTGTACCTATCTCCTAGAATGTCTCTAGAGCAGTACTATCTGAAAGAAAACCAAGGTGATCCACATGTGAGAGCCACATATGTAATTTTAAATTTTATTTCGGCTACATTAAAAAGTACGAGACAAAATTGATTTTAATGCTATATTTTATTTAAACCAATATATCCAAAATATTATGATTTTAACTAATAATATTTTTAAATGAATTTAAATATTTTTAATTTTTTCATAGTAATCTTAAAAATTCACTAAGTATTTATACTTTCAGCACTTGTCAGTGCAGTCTAGACATATTTCACGGACTCAATAACCACATGTGGCTAGTGGCTACTGCATTACACAACATAATAGTTGAGTATATGCCAAAAAGTAGGACTGCTGGGTCATAAGATATGCACGTTGTCAACATCAGTCAATAATGACCTTTTTTTTTTTTCCCCCCCAGTTACGATACCAATTCACACTTTGACCAGAAGCCTTTAAGAGCTTCTGTTATTGGCCGGGCACAGTGGCTCACACCTGTAATCCCAGCACTTTGAGAGGCTGAGGCGGGTGGATCACGAGGTCAGGAGATCGAGACCATCCTGGCCAACACGGTGAAACCCTGTCTCTACTAAAAATATAAAAAATTAGCCGGGCGTGGTGGCGGGCGCCTGTAGTCCCAGCTACTTGGGAGGCTGAGTCAGGAGAACGGCATGAACCTGGGAGGTGGAGCTTGCAGAGAGCTGAGATAGCGCCACTGCACTCCAGCCTGGGCGAGAGAGCGAGACTCTGTCTCAAAAAAAAATAAAAAAAAAGAGTTCCTGTTATTCCATACCCATGTCAACGTGCCAGACCCACCAATTTTTACCAATCTGTGGGTACATATTAACAATTCATTGTAGCTGTAGTTTAAATTTTCATTTCTCTGGTTTCTCATGAGTTGTACAATCTGAGTGATTATTGGTTATCTGTGTACCCCTTCTATGCCACCATGCCTGTCAACTGTTCCACTCATTTTCCTGTTGGGTTGTTCATCATTTTCATATCAATTTTTAAGGGAGCATATATATTCTGAATACTAATCTTTTCACTGTTACAAGTGCTGCAAATATTTTCTCCTATTACGTAATTTCTCTTTCCACTGTCTTTAAGATACTTCTGATAATGAAATCTCTTTATTTTAATGTCATCAAGTGTATTAATCTTTTCCCAGATGAATTGTGGGTTTTCTTTTTTAAAAATCATTTTCCACCCCAAGATTGCAAAGAAATTATTCTATATTTTCTCCTAAAGTCTTTCTACAATTCTAGATTGACAGTTATTTTCTCTCAAAATATTGAAGATTTTATTCCATTGTCTACTGAATACCATTTTGCTGTGGAAAAGTGAACTGTGGGGTATTGTAGTTCCTTTGTATTAATCCATCTTTACTCTCTGGTTATTTTTAGACCTTTCCATGATTTTAGTGTTCTTCGGTTTCACTATGAAGGATGAATTTGTTTGTAGTGTTATAAATTCATCAGGCTACCTGAATCTGAAGTATGCATAAATGTTTCACCAATTCAGAAAAATTCTCAGTCATTGTCAATTCAAAAATTGCTGATCCTCTCTTTTCCTTCTAGAACTCCAATTAGATATATGTTAGACCTTCACACTCCATCATCCATGTCTCTTAAACTTTCATATTTCTACTCTTTGCCTCTCTGCATGCATTCTGGAAAATTTCTTCAGCTCTATATTCCTATTCATTGTTTTATGCCCTCTAATTAGCTTTCTCTTTGAGCCATCATGACAGCTCATGTCCCAAAGTGAGACTGTGCTGATGCAGAGGGAGGAGAAAGACAGCCTGAATTTAAAGGAGGCAGAATCAATGAAGCTGGGGAATGATGTTGTGGACTGAGTGAGTTATGTGAGGGACAATGTCCAATGATGGGGTGCAGGCAGATGCACCCACCAATAGCTGGTGCTCATAAGTGTCATCAAAATCACAAAGATATGTTTACTACAAACAGTAGATTAACAGAAGCTCTTGGAGAAACAATACTCTGTACAATAGAGTGGCCTGAGCAAGCATAATAGTCCAAGCTGCCCAGTTTCATATATTAACTTCAAGTTGGGAAAAGAAAGAGCAAATAAATCAGCTGCAATTTAATGTGAACTCATTTGATGTATTAAGATTTGTTAAAATTCTACCAACATATAGTGGTATAAATCCTCTAGAACTGTGATGTTCAATGCAATAATCACTAGCCACATGTGACTACTCTAGTGAAATTATATAAAATGTAAAATTCAGTTCCCAGTCATACTAGCCACATTTTGAGTTCTCAGTAGCCACATGTGGCTAATGCCTAATGACTACTGTATTACACAGCATGGATATAGAACACTTTGATCTTTGAAGGAAATTCTAGAATTCTGCAGAAAACATTGAACATCACTGCTATAGAAGCTGAAGAGCTCATTATTGATGAAGACAGTTGTAATTTTTTATTTTATAGTCTTTGACTCCTAGGAAAAAAAATCAGGCAAAACATAAGAAATACCCTCATAACATGAGAAATAGCCTCAATAAAACCCAGACATTCCACTTCCTGCTGGGTTCAATACCCGGAGAGTGCCTTGTGCCAAACTGGGAGAGATTCCTCAAAAAACAGGAGTAGAAAGAGCATAGGGATTGTTGCAAACATTGTGGAGAAGCTCCTGAAATTTCTCTGTCCTCTGACTTTGACTTCGTGGTTGACCTGCATTTTCCACCACCCTCCATCCCATCTCTGCACTGTGGAAAATATTGTTCATATTTCATTCATTATACAGAATGGTTTGGCAAGAATAAGGCTTGACCAAGACAAACTTTTAATAATAAAGCCTGTAATAGGATCCAAGGAAGTGAGGAAATTGACCTAAACATCCAAATAAGGAACTCAAGGAGTTAGAGCTTTGAGTTATAAACTGGAAGGGAATTGTGAGACACTGAACTTGCAGGGCCTGTAATCCCTTTATGTCGGAGTTGACCAAGGCTAATTGCTCAATGCTAAGGTGAAGTTAACACTGTCTGCAATCTCCAGTGGATATCCTAAATAAACTCAAGTAGACTCTGAAAAAGTGCAGAGTTTGATACTGTTTATGCAACATTTAAAAGCACGCAATGCAGTCTAGAAAATGTTATTATGCAAAACAATACCAGAGATTGTTTTTTAATACAGTATATTCAACAAAAATAAAAACACTTGCATGGTAATAAACGCCAACTTCAAATAGTGGTGAGCTTTAAAGAGAGAGAGAGGGGAAGGCATCAGGAAGGGAGACACAGAGAGCTTCAACTGTGTACATTAATATTTCATTTTCTTTAAAAAATCGGATGCAGGGATGGCTACATGTTACAATAGTCTTACAGAACTATTGGTAGGTTCAGAGGTATCAGTTACTTTTTTTTTTTTTTCTTTCAGAGATAGGGTCTCACTCTGTTGCCCAGGCTGGTCTTGAACTCATGGGCTCAAGCAGTCCTCCCACCCCACCCTCCTGAGTAGCTGGGACTACAGGCAGATACCACCATGCCCAACTCCAGTTACATTATTCTTTGAATGTTTCTGTTTAAAATTTTTTCTGACAAAAGAAAAGTTAAATAAAACAAATTCCACTTCTCCCCGTTAGTATTTGTATGATATTGAGCTTCCTTTTTTTCTTGTTGCAAACAGGACTAATCTAGTACCTACTAGACAGGCTGTCATGAGAAGTTCGGAAAAGGAACTGTGCCACACACAGAAGACAGCCACAAACCACTCAACACACCCTCAGGGAGTCAGCCCACTGGAGGGCGCTCTCTGGTGCGGCTGGGGCAGAGGGATATGTGGTGGTGCAGAGCAGTCAATGGGACATGAGGTGCGCAGTTGGCACGCTTTGCTCTAAAGTATGAGGCCAGAGGTGGTCCATTTTCCTTGAGACTGGAACAGATTAGAGGAATGAAGCTGGGTCCTGGTGTTCCAGTTAAAACAGAAGGAGGGTTTGGATCTGTAAGCCTCTCTGCTTACTTTGGCTGGCTAGGCTTCCTATTTCCACATCTGTCCACAGGTCAGGGGAAGCAAAATATGTGGATATAAACGTCTGCGGTGGTTCTAGCACATCAGCACTTCAGGAAGCCAGATTCCGCCCTGCAGATCTATACGGGCTGACCACCACCTGCAGGGACAGGCAGTCTGCCTGAGCGGACCAGAAACTGCTGAGAGAAGAGAGGCCAGTTGGGAATGGTTCCTGCCTTTTCCTCATCCACCTTCTATAGCACCTTTGGTCACTCAACTCAATCAAGCATCTTCTCTTCACTCCAGCACTTCTGAATGCTACCCTCCCTGCCACCCCTTTCTTCTGTCATCCCTAAAGTCCTCATATCTGGGAAGATTCGTGTTTCTATCACCGCCTCACCACTGGCCTCCTCCTTCTGCCCTTCAGGGACCTCCCTCCCAATCCTCAGCCTCACGTTCCACAGCCCCAGAGGCACTACTGGAATCCTCCCACCTCCTCCCCGACCCACACCCATCCGCCCCTCCTCAAGGACACCATCAACCAAGTTCTCAGGCACAGCGCTCGTACATTCTGATGCTTTCCGGGACTCTGGGCTTGACTCTCTCCATAACACATATTCTCATCATATCCATGCCTATGATTTCAATTTTCCTTATGAGCCAGTGACTTCTGAATCTGTACCTCCAAACACAGATGTCTTCCCAGCATCCCAGACACATCCTCCCAACCAGTTCTGGACATGACCACCTGGATATTGTGCAGTCACCTCAATTGCACCATGCTCAACACTGAGTCATTCTCTTTCTCCTCTCCAAGCATGTTCATCTTGCATTCTCAAATTTAGCAAACTACCAGTGGCTCAGCCACCTAATCCTGACCCGAATTTTCTCCTAACTCCTACATCTAGTCAGTGACCATGTTCTGTTGATTTGACCTCTGACATAACTCGATGGCCTCTTCCATTGCAGCCCTTTCCACTTCTAAATTCAAGAACCATCATCTATTGTTGGTACATAGAATAATCATTCCCTAACTTGCTCTCTGCACTCCCTGACTCTGGTCTAACACTCTCTCAAATGGTGGCTCCAGAGTTATGGCTCTAAAACACAGCATTGATCATTTTATTCACCTACCTTAAAGTCTGTGTGCAGGAACAAACCCAAACTCCTTACTAAAATGCTTATTATCTTTCCCTAATCACCAAAGAAATGCAAATCAAAACCACCATGAGGTAGCATGTCACTCCAATTAAAATGGATTTCATAAAAAAGACAAGGAATAACAGATGCTGGCAAGAATATGGAGAAAGGGGAACCCTCATACACTCTTGGTGGGAATGTAAATTAGTACAATCTCTATGGAAAACAGCATGGAGGTTCCTCAAAAAGCTAAAAATAGAACTACCATATGATCCAGCAATCTCACTACTGGGTATATATGCAAAAGAAAGGAAATCAATATATTGAAGAGATACCTGGACTCCCATGTTTATTGCAGCACTACTCACAATAGCCAAAATACTGAATCAACCTAAGTGCTCATCAGCAAATGAATGGATAAAGAAAATGTGTATTATTCATCCATAAAAATGAACAGGACCTGAGATGCTACGTTTGCAGCAACATGGATGGAACTGGAGGTTGTTATGTTAAATGACACAAGCCAGGCACAGAAAGACAAATATCACATGTTTTCACTCATATTTGGAAGCTAAAAAAGTGAATCTTATGAAGACGGAGAGTAGAATGATAGTTACCAGAATCCTAGAAATGTAGAAAAGTGGAGAGGGATGAAGAGAGGTTGATTAATGTGTACAAAAATATAGTTAGGTAGAAGAAATAAGACCTGGTGTGAACACTATTTTCAAAACAGCTAGAAGAGAATAATTTAAATGTTCCTTGCATAAATAAAACAAATGTTTAAGATAATGAATATCCCAATTACCCTGATTTGAAAATTAAACATTATATGAATGAATCAAAATATCACATGCCCCCAAATACATGCACCTATTATGTGTCAATTAAAAAACAAATAAAAATAGGACCATATCATCTAATCCCTGACAAAAAAAAAAAAAAAAAAAGGAACTCTAAGCCAGACTGTCAGGGATCAAATCCCAGCTCCCTGACTTATTAACTAAGGGACCTTAAGGTCATGTAAGTCTGTGCCTCAGTTTCCCCATCTGTAAATATAAATAGTGATTGCACATGTATGATGTGTTGGCTGCCATTATTAACTCTCCAGTCTCACTTCTCACCATTCCTCCACAAGTACCCTATGCTCTGTCCCTGAAATCACCAAGTTCTGTCATGACTGCACACTTAGGTACTTGCTGGCCCATTTGCCCGGAATGCCTGCCTTCCCCCTTGTAAGCCTGGATAACTCTAATTTAAAGCTTAAATATTACTTTCTCTGTGAAACCTCCCCTGATTTCTCCTATTCTGGTATATCTCTATCGTACCACTCACAGTAAAATCTTATTCTTTAGTCTCTACCCAACCCCCACCTTCCTGACAGGAAGGAACCATGACTTATTCATCTTTGTTTTTCCAGCATTTTGCACAAAACCATATGCATAGTAGAATCATGGTAGGTAATAGTATGAATAACTTAAAAGTAGGGAACCTGAGCCTCAAAAATATGAATTGATTAGCTAACTTTTCTCAATACTTTTCCAGTCTTCCACATAATAGCAGTGCCACAGCTAGAAAGAATGACAGGACATAAAAATGCATTGAACTATATAACTAGAACCCAGAGCTGTCAAGGAACCCAACCAAGATCTTTCCACTACACCTGTTGAAACTAACAGAGAGTTTCTAATTCAAGATAGCACACTGCCTTGCAAGACCACATTAAAATGACAGTAAAAATATCTAAAAGTCCATCATCACGAAGAAAGTGGGAGTAGTCACCAAGGGACAATAGATTTCAATAAATTTCTGAAAAATAAAAAACAATACTTAAGGAGCTGACAAAAGATGAAACAAGATAGACGATGCTGCAGCCTATAAGACTGATGAGCGGGGGTAGGGGGCAGCTACAGAGGAAGACCTCTGTCCTGAACAGCCCCAGAGAGACTCCCAACTCAGAAATGACAGGTGCTAGGGTAGGAGTGGGATGAAGGGCTGAAATCAAAGAGGTCAATGAAAGTCTCTATGTAGAGCAGTCATCCTCAACTCATCTCCTACCTCCACCATGTACAGAATTCCCAGCAGGCTGGTGTACTGTAATAACCACCTCCCTACTCCAAACAAACAAAGCACAAGGTTCTTCTCTTTGGGAGGGGTAAAACTGGGAAAAGCTACAGCAGCTGGTGTAGGGCATTTGGAGTTTCCTTGCTAAGGTTCAACTTCCTGCCCACTGTCCTTAAAGGAAAGCCTACCTGTTGACAAGCTCCGCTTCCACACACAGATTCACAATCACCTTTTCCTATTGCCTCATTCTCAAATATAACCAAACAACTAAAACCTCATTATACACTTGAGGGAAGCCTATACCGTAAAATAAAAAGACCAATGCAAACAACCAGAAATGCGTAATTCAAAGGCAGAAGAGAAGGAGATCTCTAACTAATGTACTCAGAGAGATTTGAGACAATGTCACACAAAATAACAAAAGACTATTAATCTAAGGAGCAATCTAAGAAAAGAGAAAAAAAATCATCAGAATGATTGGAAAATAATATTTGGGAAATTTTCCATCAGGGAGAACAAAAGGAAATCTTAATTTTTAAAAAAAATATATAAGACAGGGCTGGGCGCGGTGGCTCATGCCTGTAACCCCAGCACTTTGGGAGGCCAAGGCGGGCAGATCACAAGGTCAGGAGTTCGAGACCAGCCTGGCCAATATGGTGAAACCCCATCTCTACTAAAAATGCAAAAATAAATTAGCCGAGCATGGTGGCAGGCATCTGTAATCCCAGCTCCTCAGGAGGCTGAGGCGGGAGAAGCACTTGAACCTGGGAGGCGGAGGTTGCAGTGAGCCAAGATCATGCCACTGTACTCCAGCCTAGGCGACAGAGCAAGACTCCATCTCAAAAAAAAAAAAAAAAAAAAAAAAGTATATATATATATATATATATGACAAAAAGAACCAAGCCAGAAATGTTCATCAGCTGACTGGTAAAAGTCCCAAAGGAAAAAGAGAGAATATAGGAAACAGAAGGAGAATTGTTTTTAAAATAGTACCCCAAAATCCCCAAGTTGAAAGACCCAAGTCTTTAGACTGAAGGATCAACCAAGTACACTGCACAAGAGAATAGATAGAGGAAGATTGATAGCTAGACAGATAGACAGATAGACATATTATGAAGTTTCAAGACCCCCCAAGGATAAAGAGAAAATGCTAAAAGCTTCCCAAAAGGTTTTAAAAAGTTGTCTACAGGAGAACAATAACTAGATTGGTATGAGACCTCTCAACAGAAATCTTAGATTCTAAAAAGCAATGGAACAAAGCCTTCAAACTCCTGAGAAAAAAA
Source organism: Pongo pygmaeus (assembly GCF_028885625.2). Classification (NCBI taxonomy): domain Eukaryota; kingdom Metazoa; phylum Chordata; class Mammalia; order Primates; family Hominidae; genus Pongo; species Pongo pygmaeus. The sequence goes on along the minus strand of NC_072385.2, from coordinate 64,258,836 downwards.
AATCAGTTTCAACTTAGAATTCTACACCTTGCCAAGTATAAAATTAGGACAAAGACATTTTCAGACCTGGAAGGAATGAAAAATTTACTACCTTTTAATGAATATACTTGATGATATAGTCCAGCAAAATAAGACAATTAAAAAAGAAAGGATAAGACACAGAAGCCAGAAAGCAATAGATTCAATGCAAGAGGTTAAACTTCCAACCTCCACCTCCTAGGCTCAAGGGATCCTCCCATCTCAGCCTCCTGAGTAGCTAGAACTACAGGCGCACACCACCACACCCAGCAAGTTTATTTTTGTAGTGATTGAGTCTCATGTTGCCCAGGCTGGTCTCGAACTCCTGGGCTCAAGTGAATTCAAAGGAAATTCTAAGGAATTCAAAAAACTGAAAGGAATGTTTAAGGGCATAAACTCAGAAAAAGAAATGATAGGATATCAAGGGTGAGAGAAAGAAAAATAAAAAGATAAAAATATTCCAAAATTGATTGTGGTGATGGATGCACAACTCTCTGAATATACTAAAAGCTACTGAGTTGTACGCCTTAAATGAATAAATTGTATGGTCTATAAATTATATGTCAACAAATCTGTCTCAAGAAAAGACAAGAATGTGAGATGAGAAAAAGCAACAAAATTTCAGAAATTGAATGGCAGATGGACGAGTGATAAATAATCGGAGACCCCCCAAAAAAAACTGAATTCCACGCTCATAGTAGAGAAAGCCTCAGTGAAGCATCATTTACACCTTGAACGAAACAAAAGATTTGGAATCCAGGGACCTTGGGAAATAGAAGTGAGAGAAAGGGGAAGAGAGGAGGTTGACAAATTAAGAATCATTGAAACCCTCGATTGCCCTCCTCCACGCCACACAACTGGACAGCTGCCAGTGGTGTTTTTGTCTTCATGTTAATATAAACAGAAACACTGTGTTAACCAAGATATCTGTAACTCTCTGTGAGAAGGATGAGGGGTGGGAAGTGGATATTTGGTATGGTGGGGGCCAAGGCAGTTAGAGGGAAGAAAGTTAAAGCCTCATCTTTTTTTAATGGGAAGTCAATAGTAAATGCCTAAAACTAAGTAATGAAGAAATAACATTGCAAACAAATAATTTAGCAATATGGAAGAAAATATCACACTGTTTGAAAGTAATGGCCTTCAGGAAGTGAGACAGTGGTGGCAGTTGGAAGGGGGGAGTCAGGAGACTGCCCTTTTTTTTTTTTTTTTTTAAGACAGAGTCTCACTCTGTCGCCCAGGCTGGAGTGCAGTGGTGTGATCTCGGCTCACTATAACCTCCATCTCCTGGGTTCAAGCGATTCTCCTGCCTCAGCCTCCCAAGTAGCTAGGATTACAGGCACGCACCACCACACCCAGCTCATTTTCGTATCTGTAGTAGAGACGGGGTTTCACCATGTTGGCCAGGCTGGTCTCAAACCCCTGACCTGAGGTGATCCGCCCGCCTTGGCCTCCCAAAGTGCTGGGATTACAGGCGTGAGCCACCGTGCCCAGCCTCCGCCTCCTTTTCTAACAGCTTGAGATATAATTTTTTTTAGTATACTGCAGCATATATTTAATGAAAATATGATGTCAGCAAAGAAAGAACATCATTTTTGAGTGTATGCCAACACAGACAATATCTAAAGAAACAAGAATTTTTCTGCATATGTGACTTTGTAGACCAAAGACAGTAATCTGTGTTATTCTAAGAGCAGTGACTATATGGTTAGTAACTATTGTGATCAATAATTAACGCCACATGTCTATCTATTTAGGGATTATGTGTCTTCTCAAAGCCCTCGCAAATTGCTTTATTTGCCTAATAGGACTGAAATCACCACATCACGTTTCACATTGCTGAAAAATGTCCAGCTCTGTATTGAGATATAATTTACATACTGTAAAGTTCACCCATTTGAAGTGTACAACTCAATGGGTTTTAGTATATTCACAGAGCTGTGCAACCATCACCATAGTCTAATTTTAGATCATTTCATCATCCCGATAAGAAACCTGATACTGCTGTTTTAATAACAAGCCTTGTAAGGCATGGTAAAATAAAATAAAATAAAAACTAAATTAAAAGAAAGAAACCCTTAAGAGTGGTTTCCTCTAGGAAGGAGGACATGGGGTGGTTGGCGATGACATGAGAAATGGATGTTTTCATTGTTGGCCTTTCCGTAATATTTTCTGCTTCTTTCAAAACCATTTATGTGTGCTGTTTTGATTTTATAATTTTCTTTAAAAGTTATAACAATTCCTTAAACACAAACTTAATGGAAAGTCAGGGATTAAATTAGTGGCAGTGTGTGCCAAAGCCCTTTGGAAGTGGAAAGTGCTCTGCAGGTTTGGGGAACAATTGTCATTCCAGCATCATAGCAGAATTGGGTGGGGAAAGAGATCGCACAAGGTCAGCAACTTGGGAACTGGGGCATGGCCACATAACACCTGCTGGAACGTGGCCACCAGCTAGAACGATGGGGCTGTCCCCACAACAAAGGCCCCTTTTTGGAGATCCCTGGGGCTCAGGGGCCATATCTTCCCCATGTCTTTGGGGAAGATAAGGCACAGGGCCAACCCTCAGAACATGTGAGTGTGGCATGTCCATGACCAGAGACCAAGGCCAGGCTTGTGACATGAAAAGGTGAGTGTCAATGACCTAAGTATTAATAGAAAGAGAACTGTGGCATCATCTCACCCAGAACCATTTCTCCCCACATAGCAGGTTCCGCTTTTCTTGAGATTAGGTCTGTTTTATGTTTTACATTTTCCTTCACTTTTCAGAAAAATGGCCCCAAGTGGGACTGCCTTTTTCTAATTCCAAGGAACAGCACTGGCCACATCAGCACTGTTCTCACCTCTGTCTCTAAGCTCTGTTTCTCATCTGGCTGCCGAGAGAAGTCGCTGTTGTTCTGCCAGCAAAATGTCTCTGGGAAGAAAGGAATGGAAAATGTGAGGAAATTTCCTTCCAAAATCTCAAAGAATCCTCGCTCAGCATAACCAGTGAGAATTAGCTGCACAATGAACCACACCGGAAAAGGCGATCATAATTCCTCAGTGCCTGATGCCCATCCAGATTTACTGCAGGACCTCTCTTTGTGGATCCCCAAAAAGGTTACTACGTTGAGGGAGAGCTTCCCACATGGGACCGAAAACATGAATCTCATAGGCGAGGACCCTCACTGGGGAGTCCTGATGGAGAGATGGGACCAGCCACCCTGGAACCTGAATAAGGAATTTGAAGACTTGGACCTGGGGCCGGAAATGGTAAGACTGTTCTCAACCTTCGGACCCTGACAGGGCCTGCCCAGTCATGACCATCTCTCACTTGTCCCTGGTGTAAACCCCACTACCACCTGTTCCCAGGCTGTCAGAGACACAGTCTTTAGGAACCCACCAGGGGTATAACAAATACACTCCAGCAAAGCTTGTCTGTTTTTGTTTGTTGTTTTTTGTTTTTTGAGACAGAGACTCACTCTGTCACCCAGGCTGTGGTGCAGTGGCACAAGCATGGCTCACTGCAGCCTCGACCTCCTGGGTTCAATCCTCCCACCTCAGCCTCTTGAGTAGCTGAATACAGGCATGCACCACCATGCCTAACTAATTTTTCTTTTTGGCTAACAATCTTTCATTCTTTTAATTTTTTATTATACTTTCAATTCTAGGGTACATGTGCACAACATGCAAGTTTGTTACATATGTATACATGTGCCATATTGGCGTGCTGCACCCATTAACTCGTCATTTACATTAGGTATATCTCCTAATGCTATCCCTCCCGCAGCCCCCCACCTCGCGACAGGCCCTGGTGTGTGATGATCCCCTTCCTGTGTCCATGTGTTCTCATTGTTCAATTCCCACCTATGAGTGAGAACATGCGGTGTTTGGTTTTCTGTCCTTGCGATAGTTTGCTCAGAATGATGGTTTCCAGCTTCATCCATGTCCCTACAAAGGACATGAACTCATCCTTTTTTATGGTTGCATAGTATTCCGTGGTATATATGTGCCACATTTTCTTAATCCAGTCTATTATTGATGGACATTTGGGTTGGTTCCAAGTCTTTGCTATTGTGAATAGTGCCACAATAAACATACGTGTGCATGTGTCTTTATAGTAGCATGATTAATAATCCTTTGGGTATATACCCAGTAATGGGATCGCTGGGTCAAATGGTATTCCCAGTTCTAGATCCTTGAGGAACCACCACACTGACTTCCACAATGGTTGAACTAGTTTACACTCCCACCAACTGCGTAAAAGTGTTCCTATTTCTCCACATCCTTTCCAGCACCTGTTGTTTCCTTTTTAATGGTCACCATTCTAACTCATGTGAGATGGTACCTCATTGTGGTTTTGATTTGCATTTCTCTGATGGCCAGTGATGATGAGCATTTTTTCATGTGTCTGTTGGCTGCATAAAAGTCTTCTTTTGAGAGTATCTGTTCATATCCTTTGCCTACTTTTTGATGGAGTTGTTTGATTTTTTCTTGTAAATTTGTTTAAGTTCTTTGTAGATTCTAGATATTAACCCTTTGTTAGATGGGTAGATTGCAAAAATTTTCTTCCATTCTGTAGGTTGCCTGTTCACTCTGATGGTAGTTTCTTTTGCTGTGCAGAAGCTCTTTAGTTTAATTAGATCCCATTTGTCTATTTTGGCTTTTGTTGCCATTGCTTTTGGTGTTTTAGTCATGAAGTCTTTGCCCATGCCTCTGTCCTGAATGGTGTTGCCTGGGTTTTCTTCTAGGGTTTTTACGGTTTTAGGTCTAACATTTAAGTCATGCCTAACTAATTTTTAAATTTTTTGTAGAGACATGGTCTCACTACATTGCCCAGGCTGGTCTCAAACTCCAGTCTCGAACTCCTGAGCTCAAGCAATCCTCCCACCTCTGCCTCCCAAAGTGCTAGGATTATAGGCATGAGCCACTGCACCTGACCTGCATTATTTTTTTTAACCAGGACAACCGAGTAAAAGCTCTGTTATGAGAATGGGACATAGGAGAGGTAGATTTTGACTGGGAGGAAAGGAAAACCCAATAAGAGACCTTACATGGAGGGCAGCCCTGATAAGGAAATGTGGGACCCTGCTTTGGGCAATACTAAGTGGAGGAAATAACTAGAAGGAAATGGAACATAAGTAATCCAATGCAGTAAATAACCGATAGAAAAAAGAAAATGATGCAATGACTGACAGCTCATTTTTTCTTTATTTCGTTTCACTCATTGACAGCCATTTTACTTGGAAATAAGAAAATTTATATGGAATATAAATATGCAAGTGAAGTACTGAGGATGATTTTCAGAACCTTCTTTGTAGATAATTACACCCAGGTGAGCCTCTTCTCCTGAATGTCACCTTGAATTATAAATGCCTCCCTCTCTTCTATCCTCTTAGGCAATGAAGATACATGGTGCAGAAGTTTTGAAATCAGCCATATCTGGCTGAAAGTCCTGAATCTGCCATTTAGTGGCTGTGTGACCTTAGGAAAGTCACGCCACCTCTCTGAGCTTCAGTTTCTCCATCTGATTCATGGTAGTAGTAATGACAGCTAACACTTTGCTGATCATTTTCTATGTACCAATGTTGTAAATCATCTACATCGATCAACTCTTTTCAACCTCATGACAAACTCATCATGTATATTGTTATGGGTTGAATGGTATTTCCCAAACATTTACATGTTGAAATCCTAACCCCCAGTATCATAGAATGTGGCCTTATTTGGAAATAGGATTGTTGTGGAAGTAATTCGGTAATTAAGATGACATTTTACTGGAGTAGGATGAGCCCCTAATCCAACATGACAGGTATTCTTACAAAAAGAGGAAATTTAGGCTGGGCAAAGTGGCTCAACGCCTGTAATCCCAGCACTTTGGGAGGCTGAGGCAGGCGGATCATGAGGTCAGGAGTTCAAGACCAGCCTGGACAACATGGTGAAACCCTGTCTCTACTAAAAACACAAAAATTAGCCGGGCGTAGTGGTATGCACCTGTGATCTCAGCTACTCAGGAGGCTGAGGCAGGAGAATTTCTTGAACCTGGGAGGCAGAGGTTGCAGTGAGCTGAGATCATGCCATTGCACTCCAGCCTGGGCGACAGAGCAAGACTGTCTCAGAAAAAGAAAAAAAATAAATAAATTTAAAAAAAAAAAGGAAATTTGGACACAGAGACACACACATAGAGAGAATGCCATGTAAAGATTGAAACTATTTTGCCACAAGCCAAGAACTCCCAGAAGCTAGGAGAAAGGCCGGGAACAGGTCTTTCCCTGGTGCCTTCAGAGGGAACACAACCCTGCTGACACCTTGATCTTGGACTTCTAGCCTGCAGAGCTGAGACAATAAATTCCTGTTGGTAAAGCCACTCGGTTTGTGGTACTTTGTTATGGTAGCCCTAGCAAATACGTACAGTCATGCATGGTATAACAGCATTTCCATCAATGCACATCACATATTCAACGATGGTCCCATAGATAAACAGTACCATATTTTTACTGTACCTTTTCTATGTTTAGATATGTTTGGATACATAAATACTTACCACTGTGCTATAACTGCCTACAGGATTCAGCACAGGGACATGTTGTATAGGTTTGTAGCCTAGACATAACAGACTATACCAAATAGCCTAGGCATGTAGTAGGCTACACCACCTAGGTTTGTGTAAGTACACTCCTTGATGTCCATGCAATGGCAAAACCGCCTAATGACACATTTCTCAAAACATATCCCCTTTATTAAGCAACCTGTGACTATATATACAGTCAGCCCTCCATTTCCACAGTTCTACATTTGCAGATTTCATTAACTATAAATCAAAAATATTCAGAAAAACAAAACAATAAAAAATACAAATTTGAAAAACTATACAGTATAGCAAGTACTTACGTAGCATGTACATTGTATTAGGTACTATAAGTAATCTGGAAATGATTTAAAGTATAAGTGAGGATGTGCATAGGTTCTAAGCAAATACTAAGCTTTTGTTTTAAATTTGAGACAGAGCCTCCTCTGTTGTCCAGGCTGGAGTATAGTGGCACAATCTCAACTCACTGCAACCTCCACCTGCTAGTCTCAAGCAACCCTCCCTGCCTCAGGCTCCCAAGTACCTGGGATTACAGGTTCTCACCACCACACCTGGCTAATGTTTGTACGTTTAGTAGAGAGGAGGTTTTGCCATGTTACCCAGACTGGTCTTGAATTCCGGGGCTCAATCGATCCAACTGCCTCAGCCTCCCAAAGTGTTGGGATTACAGGCTTGAGCTACTGTGCCTGGCCTAAGCCATTTTATATAAGAGATTTAAGCACTGATAGACTTTAATATCCATGGAAGATCCTGGAACCAATCCCCCCATAAATACTAAGGGAAGACTGTATGTATATGTGTGTTATTACATTTCCATTTTACAGATAAGAAAAACAAAACGCAGTAACTTAAGGTCACACAGTAAGTAGGTGAGCTGAGAATTAAATATGATCAAAACCTTTACCTTAACCCTTACATGACATGGTAGTGGTACTTCACTTAGTAGGAAAGTGAAGTACCACTTCATAAAGACCAAGTGAGATAATTCATGCAAATGTTTAAGCTCTGTGACTAGCACATATTAAGCACTCAACAAATTTAGCTACTATTGTTTGTTGTGATGGTTCTATATCCAGAATTATACATTTAATATTCATCACAAATTCTTCAGTTGAGGTCCTATTATTCCTATATTATAGATTTTTAAAAAGTAAGACTCAGAATTAATGACGTGACTGGGATTCCAAAGCAAGTTCTTGCTCCAAAGAACTGTCTTGTTCCAAATCCAAACTAAACCACCCCTATTTTCTACTTATTAATCTCCTTCTAACTCTATTCAAGAAAAGAATTTAAATCTGCCCTTGCTGGAAAAATTCCAGCCAAGTTCAAGAGCTAGATTGTGATGGTTCTTTTGGAGGATTATGATGAGAGACAGGTGAAGAGGGCCCCACCCCTGAGATGAAATGAGTCTGGCAGGCCTTGAAGCTGCTTGGATCTCTGCAAGCCTAAGTACTAGTTTACATGGATTATAATAGAGGTAGGCCTGGCTAGAGGACCCTAACAAATGATATAAACTAAAACCCATTATGCCACTAAAAATAAACTACCGGAATTGAGTCAGAGAAAAATCTCTCCATTAAGCAGGGCTTGATGAAATTCTAACAAAAGTTCACACACAAGACCCAAAGACACAAGCAATAAGAAAAAGATAACCAAATTTGACTCAAATAGAATTCTTTAAATATTTTTAAGCAGAGAAAACTGTAACTAAGGCATCCTAGGCAAATGCAGCCTGGGAGTTGGCATTCACAGTGAGTATAACCGACAAAGAAGTGGTATCCAGAAAAACATCTTTAAAGCTCCTACAAGTCAGTAAAAATAAGAAAAACTGCTCATCAAGAAAAACTGGGCCCAGATGTTCAGGCCTCCACCATAAGATCACAGGAGGGTTTGCATTTCACATCCTGTTTCTCAAGAAATATGGCCTACGCTTCTGTATTAGTCCGTTTTCAAACTGCTATAAAGATACTACCCAAGACTGCATAATTTATAAAGGAAAGAGGTTTTTAATTGACTCACAGTTCCACTTGGCTGGGGAGAACTCGGGAAACTTACAATCATGGCGAAAGGGGAAGCAGGTGTGTCTTACATGGCAGCAGGGGAGAGAGACAGTGTGAGAGCACAGGAAAAGCTACCATTTATAAAACCATCAGATCTCATGAAAATTCACTTACTATCACGAGAACAGCATGGAGGAAACCACCCCCGTAATCCAATCACTTCACTCCTTCCATACATGGGGATTACAATTAGAGATGCGATTTGGGTGAGGACACAGAGCCAAACCATATCACCTTCAACCGAGCAATCTGCTCCTAGGTGTACATACCCTAACCGTCCAGGAGACATGAATCAGAATGTTCCCTGCAGCATTATTTGCAATAGTGAGCAATAAAAACACCTAGATGGATAAACGATTGGTGGCATATTCACAAAAATGAACTAGAGATAGTGGTATCTGCATGGATAAATCTCATAATAGTTTAAAAAAGCAAATGGCATTTATTGTATCATTTACAGTATATAGTTTACAAAGATACAAAACAATGTTATATATTGGTTAGAGCTAATAGGATATGCAATCAATCTACGAATATATACAGAAACATGGTAACACCAACCTCAAACTAGAGAGGAGGGCAGGTAATGGGATGGGGAGAGGATACAGGGAGTTTTAAATGCATTTTTTAAATTCCTTAAGCTAGATGGTGGGTGCATCGGTATCCATTAAATTATTCTCTAGGCCGAGTGCAGTGGCTTATGCCTGCAGTCCCAGCACTCTGGGAGGCCGAGGCGAGCAGATCACTTGAGGTCAGGAGTTTGAGACCAGCCTGGCAAACATCATGAAACTCCGTCTCTACTAAAAATACAAAAATTAGCCAGGCATGGTGGCATGTGCCTGTAATCCCAGCTGCTCGGGAGGCTGAGGCAGGAGAATCCTTTGAACCCAGGAGGCGGAGCTTGCAGTGAGCCAAGATTATGCCACTGTACTCCAGCCTGGGCGACAGAGCAAAACTCCATCTCAAAAAAAAAAAAAAAAAAAAAGGCCAGGGGCAGTGGCTCACGCCTGTAATCCCAGCACTTTGGGAGGCTGAGGCGGGTGGACCACAAGGTCAGGAGATCGAGACCAACCTGACTAACACAGTGAAGCCCCATCTCTACTAAAAAAATACAAAAAAATTAGCCAGGTGTGGTGGCAGGCATCTGTGGTCCCAGCTACTCAGGAGGCTGAGGCAGGAGAATGGCGTGAACCCGGGAGGCGGAGCTTGCAGTGAGCCAAGATCGCACCACCACACTCCAGCCTGGGCGACAGAGCGAGACTCCATCTCAAAAAAATAAAATAAAAATTAAAAAAAATAAATTATTCTCCAAACTTTTAGTAAGTCTGACATTTTTCATAATTAAAAAAATTTAAAAACGTTTCTAATGAGAATTGTAGGACCAGAGGCACAGAGGGTTCCTGGGGAAAGAATGTTCAATAAACAGCAAGCAGCAACTTTTTCCTGTGTCAAGTCTATTGGTCCTGCCAGGTGCCAGGAGCTGGAGGGTGATGAAAATGTTCAGACTCATTGCTGCCCTCAGATGGCTTGTGATCTAACTGGATAAGAATAAAATCAGTGGCAATGCCAGTCAGGAGTGAAGCAACAAGGCCACAACAATATGTGGCAGTCACTCACCAGCCACCAGCCCACAGGAGCAGAGGCTCCTGGGACATCTGGCCACAGAGAAGTCAACACAACTGGCTCCTAAGCTGCAAGCTTCTTGAAGACATCTGAGTCCCTGTTCCCTCCCTACCCACATCTCCATACCTTTTATGGTTGGTTACATTTTTTCTTTTGTTTTGTTTTAGAGACAGTGTCTTGCTATGTTGCCTAGGCTGGTCTCAAACTCCTAGGCTCAAGTGATCCTTTCTCATCAGCCTCCCGAGTAGCCAGGATTACAGGCAAATGCCATGCTGTTGGTGAAATTTTAATTTTTTATTTTAAATTATATTTCAAGCATATGAAAAGGCACAGATGTAATGAACACCTGAGGACATCCTAGACAACAGATGTTAACATCATGTGCATTTGTTTTGGATATATTTTGTAATATATCAACATAGATGGAGCAAATCCTCACACCCTGACCCCAAGTCTTCCCGTTCCCTCCCACGCCGAAGGGAACCACTGTCCTAACACTATTTATCTCTCCCATGCATACTTTTGGACCTATAAACACAGAATATTGTAAGACAATGTAGTAAAACAATGGGTTTCACACTTTTTACCACACTCAATCCATGAAAAGCATTTTATACTTTGACCCTGTAAACATGCACGCGCACACACGTGCATGCATATACGTAGACATATATACCTGTGCATGTGAGCGCATATGTAATCTGAAACAAAATTTTCATGAAATAACACTCTTAACTACTTGCAGTACATTCTGATTTTTTTTTCTTTTTTTTTTTCTTTTTTTTTCTTTTTTTTTAAGATGGAGGCAAGAGAATCATTTGAACCCGGGAGGCAGAGGTTACAGTGAGTGGAGATTGCACCACTGCACTCCAGGTTGGGTTACAGAGTGAGTATCTTCCCATTTTCATGAAGTCAAATTTATCAAATTTCTTTTTTGCCTATGCTGTCCAGTTTAAAACATTTTTCCATATCCTGAAGTTGTAACGATTAGTCTATATTTTCTTAACATTTTAAAATTTTACATTCTATACTTAGATTTTAATCCAGCTGGAATTGGGTATGTATGCATGTGCACACATGTGTGTATGTATAGTGAGGTGGGAATCCTTTTTCTTTTTTCATAGTTTATTGTTCAAGACCAATTTATTAAATATGCTTTCTTCATACTGCTTTGAATGCTACTTGTGTCATAAACCAAATTCTTAATATATATATGTCTTTTTCTACACTCTCCAGGCTGTCCCATTGGTAGCTTTTTCTATTTCTATGCCAATATTACACTGTTTAAGTTTCTATAGCTTGTAAAATTTTTTGAAATCTGAGAGGGCATATTTCTATTATCAGCATCATGATTAAGATTTTTGAAATTTATTACTGTTTCCTCTTTTATATGAATTTTTGGACATATTTTGTCAAGTTCTGTGAAAAACTCTCTTGGACATTTTTGTTAGAATTGAATTAACTTTAATTTGATTTGGACAAAAATTGACATTTTATGTACAAAGACTTTTTATCCATGAATATATTTTGTCTCCCAACTACCTGGTCTTGTTTTATGTCTTTCAAAAAATTGTTTTCATCTTTTCTTTAAAGGTCTTATCCTCATATTTCTTTCTAGAAGTTCATAGTGTTTTTATTTTATTTTTTATTGATATATAATGTGCATATTCAGTTTTTGTTGTTGCTATTGTTTTAAACATATTTTAAGTAAATTTTCTAAATTTTGCTACTGATTATTTTGGTTTTGTTGTCGTTGTTGCTTTGAGACAACGTCTCGCTCTGTCACCCAGGCTGGAGTGCAGCGGTGCAATCACAGCTCACTGCAGCCTTGATCTCCTGGGCTCAAGCCATCCTCCCACCCCAGCCCCCTGAGTAGCTGGGACCACAGGCACATGCTACCATGTCTGGCTAATTTTGTTTTGTGGGGTTTTTTTGTAGAAACGGGGTTTCACCATGTTGTCCAGGCTGGTCTTGAACTCCTGGGTTCAAGCAATCCACTTTCCTCAGCCTCCCAAAGTGATGGGATTACAGACGTGAGCCACCCCTAGCCTTTACTGATTGTTTTGTATATTGCTCGTTTCCAGTAACCTTACTAAACATTCTTGTTATTTCTAATATTTTCCCTGTAGGTTCTCATAAATGTTCTATTTTGGCCATCAAATAATTTCAAATAATGATAATTTTTTTTCTTTTCAGCTTTTTCTTTTTTCTGCAACCATGACAATCCCAACTCAGCTCATAGCGACTAACAAGAAAGTGGACTCTACAGTCTATATAGCAACACTGGAGTGGAGGAGGCAAGCTAACTCTAAGTTGTTATGCTGATGGTGGCTGATCATCAGGCGTGTTTAGTACCAAAGTTCTCGAACACGTATGCTTGAATGTACACCCTACATGATTTCCTTGTAATGTTCTTTTTCCATCCCGTGACTCCACCCAAATTCTCTACTCACTATCTCCCACTGTATGGTTTTATGGGGCTGCTCATCCAAGGACCCTACTGGTACAGTATTCTCAATTCCTTCCATTATCATATTGTTATAATAAAAATGTTATTTTTGTATCCTAGGTAACCCAGTTTGTTGTCTGCATTGTTTTTCATGATAATCCTAATGCGAGCTGGCATATTTTATAAGGGTATATAAACTGTACTAAGTTCAGTGGGCTGAAATATGCAAGAACAAGATGTAAGCATTCTGTTTTCTCTTTCCAAGGCCTGTATTTTGGAGTTTTTTACTTTGAGTTGCTTTAGGGACTGGTGGAGGTGTTGTTGAATGGTTGGTGTTGTTTGTGTTTTATTTGGGTGACAACCTGTTATCCTCAGTTTTAGTCTACTTATTTTTAAAATCTGAACATAAACACAAATACGTTTTATTGTCAGTATTACTCCCATTCCTTTTCATAATGTATTATTCTTTCATTGTGGCTTTTTTGTTTTTTATTTATTTGTTGAAACAGAGTCTTGCTCTGTTGCCCAGGCTGGAGTGCAGTGGCACAATCACAGCTCCTTGCAGCCTTGACCTCCTGGGCTCAAGCGACCCTCCCATGTCAGCCTACTGAGTAGCTGGGACTACAGGTGTATACCACAACACCAGCTAGTTTTTTATTTTTTGTAGAGACAGGGCCTCCATATGTCACCCAGACTGGTCTCAAACTTCTGGGCTTAATTGATCCTCCTGCCTCGATCTCCCAAAGTGCTGGGATTATAGGTGTGAGCCACCACACCCAGCCTTTGTATCTCTTTAATCATTTAAACATCCCTATCTTTGATGGTCTCTTTCAAATTGTTTTTCTATGATCTAGGGTTTGAGGTTGCTGACCTCCCTACAAGTGTCTGAAAACTCTTGTTTATGGTGGGTCTATCAGATATATTGTAATTTTTTACTGAACGCTCATCTTCAACTGAGCTTGATTTTTCAATGGAAATCTTTTATGACCAGAGTGATTTTCCATCTATGTCAGCATGTATCCTCAGCAGTAACATACACAGGCCCACTCTTCACGTGCATCTCTTAATTTGTGATGTTCATAACTCACAGACAGCATAAATTCAGTCTTCAAACCTCTCAAAGCATACACTTGGGATTTTACTTTCTCACAAAAGGATTTTATTTTTTCACCCAGAACCTAAGCACAAGCAAACTTTCTTGCCATCTTCCCAATTCAATGGGTGGATTTTTTGTCCTAGTCCCTCTTTCCCTAAGAGTTCAGTCCTGCAATTGCTCCAGGTTTTGCTTTCTTGTTTAGGCTTGTGCATGGCACTAGCCCAAGCCTCTGATTCTCATCTCTGCATGGACCTTACCCCAGCCTAATAACAGCACAGACAGACACATCCACACCCCAGGTCTGCTGTGGTGCTGCTCACCACTTCCAGCTATGTTTTTCCATTCCCTCTTCAGTCCCAGCAATTGGACTAATTCGGTTTCCTTTCATCCCGCATTTCTGTGTGTTTGGAGTAGGAGGGTTCCACATTAGTCTGCTCCTCTCCAGCCCCATTTTCCTCCTCAGAGGCCCTCAAAACCAACCAGGCCTTAAAACCTCTGATAGAAGCCAGAATCAGATGCCTGTGGGGTCTAGGGTAAACCCTGCCTGCAGAAAGTATCTCCAGAATTTGGCTGAAATCTTTCTGGGAAGAAGAGACTGAGCTTGTTTGATTATTAACTGGACAATTTCTGCTTAACAACTACCTTTCTGTTCTTGTGCTGGAACAGAACCAGAATGCTTCTTCCCTGCCAATTTCAGGGGATGAGATCATCTTTGCAAGGCCCTTGGAGAGACATTAAGTCAGGGATCTTTTGCAAAAGAAATGCATGTGGCATGTGAGATTTGAAAGAACTATGGGTCCTTTCCTTGAAAAACAAACCCAGTGGGGTTTTGTTGTTGTTGTTTTGGGTAGGAAGCTTCCCAGTTTTTTGTTTCTGCTTTTAAATAAAAGTAGCAATAAGCCAGGGAGATTGGCCCTTTGTGGAGGGAACACATATCTACATGGGTGCAGGTGAAGAGTCACAGCTGAATACTCTGGCAGTGTTTGAAATTGTTTCTTTCAAACACGATTGGTGTGCAAAGTCAAGAGGAAAGTCAGCAAGTATCTCAGGAAAGGACAGTCATGGAAAACAGAACCCAGATTTTAAAGTCCGTGAGGGAGACACACACCTTACAGACTCTCTAAGTAATGGCTTTCTTCCACACAGACATGAATGTTTAAAGGCCAGTGAACACCACCCCTATGCACTCAGGCCTAAGCTTAATCAGCCCAAGGCTAAGTGTGCAGAAATCTCCTTAATAGAATTCCTGGCTTTAGATTTACTGACATCTTCCCTCCATGGTCTTGCGCCAAGGAGAGGTTTGGGTAGTCTGTCATCCACACCTTGGTGTGAATCTAACCCAATGTATTATTTGTCCAAAGATGTTGTCTTTTGAAGACTATAATCTCAGTGAGATAAAGATTTGCCTAAAATTATATGGTGCAGAGCAAGACCCTTCAACTCCAAATCCCAAGTTCTTTCCTTAGGAAGAATGGGATGGAGCCTCTTCACTGGGCTATGAGGTCCAGCCAAGCCTGCAGTCTCATGCTTTCTCAGACTATGGGTATGACTGCTGTGAGCAAGCAGTGATAATAAACATGCCCCGGGTCCATTTCTGCCACCTCAGCCTCTGAATTCACATCTCCCACAAGTCACTTCTTTCCTCTAAGGGATTTCTACTTCATGATAAAATGTCTTTAGGGAACCATTAGCGAATTCCTTGCTATCCCTTAGGGACCTTTCAGCATCCCGGGGAAACAACCAAAGGAATTTTCCTCTAACAGTTTCATTCACATCAGTCCAAATCCCAATGTACTAAACTCTCAGGAGGGTGTTAATCTCACGAACAGCTTCTATAAAGTTGCTGGAACCCCGTCCACAATTTCTGCTGATGGGTGAGTCTGTGGGCCCATATTTATAACGCATGACCCCACACTCTGGCCAGAGCTGACCGAAACCTGATTGGAGACCTGGCCCAGGAGAAACAAATCCACTGGTTGGCCTAAGCCACTTAGATTCTCCCTCTCAAAAGAGAGGCCCTGGGGAGATGGAGCGAGGCACTGGATCTGGAATTCCATGTCATGCCAGAGCTGTGCCATGGTGAACTGAGCCAAATGCAAGGTGCAGCCAGATACCCATACACCTGGGAAGGTGGGCTGCACCTCATCCTGAGGTCAGCCAGAGCCAGCAGGCAAACCACATGGGGATTCACGTGCTTCATCCTACACCAGATACCAGGTAGGAACAGAGGAGGGCCAACAGAGAGATCCTGGAGGACGAGTAATTACCCCGCAAAGGCAAAGGTCCTCACAATTACAATGCATTTGGTGTTGACTGCTGCCACAGAAGTGGTTGTGAGCGCAGAGGGAATGAGCAAATGCATGAAGGGTAGCCACATGGGGAGAGCAATTAGGAACCATGTAACATGGGTGTCTTAGTCTGTTTGGGCTGCCGTAACAAAATACCATAGGCAGGGTAATTATTTATGAACAACAGAAAATGTATTGCTCACAGTTCTGGAGGCTGAGAGGTCCAAGACTGCGGCACCAGCAGAGTCAGTTTCTGGTGAGGGCTCTCCACGTCAAAGACGGCACCTTGTTGCTGCATCCTCACGTGGTGGAATGGACCAGGTAGCTCCCTTCAGCCTCTTTTATAGGGCCTCTAACCCCATTCATGAGGGCTCTAACCTCATGACCTAATCACTTTCCAAAAGGCCCACCTGTTAATACTATCACAGTGGAGAGTGGCTGCCAACACATGATTTTTAGGGGCATATCAACATTCAGGTCACAGCATATGCAAAAGGCCACCTGGCTGTTACCTCACTTTCCATTGTTCTCCAGATACTTCTTTTTTTATTTTATTTTTGAAATAGGGTCTCTCATTCTGTCACCTAGGCTGGAGTGCAGTGGTGCAATCACAGCTCATTGGCAACATTGACCTCCCAGGCTCAGGTGGTCCTCCTACCTCAGCCTCCCAAGTAGCTGAAACTACAGGCACACGCCACCATGCCCAGCTAATTTTTTGCATTTTTAGTAGAAATGGGGTTTCACCATGTTGCCCAGGCTGAACTCCTGGACTCAAGCAATCCACCCGCCTCGATCTCCTAAAGTGCTGGGATTATAGGCATGAACGACCGTGACTGGCCTTCTCCAGATATTCCTGATTTTCCTCCTTATAACAGCTAAACTTACCACACCTGCCCTCTGCCCCGTCACTCTCAGGTGGAGCTCTGCCTCCTCTGTCAGTGAAAAGATGATCACCCAAGAGGAGATCAGCTGGTGCCGTTCCCTGTGTCAAGTCCTTATTTCATCACTCACTATCCTTTCCTTCTCATCTGCTATAAAGAAAACATGCCTCCTCCTTAATAAAGCTGAGTCTTCCATGTCTTGTGTTGATCCTGAGGCCTTGGACCGCTGGGATTCTTCATCTATCACCCACTCTCCGTCTTTTGCATTTTCAGTCTCTCCGTCTCTGACAGGGCCTTCCTCTCTGCCTGCAAATGTACTCCAGGGTCTCCAATCCTAAATCCCTTTCCTCAATCCTAGTGTTCACTCTGGCTACTGCCTGGCTTCCCTCATTTTCTTCATAGTCCTCAACTTTTTTGGAGGAGTCGTCTAACACTTTCTCAAGCCTCATTCAACTCTCAATCACTATGCCCATTATATCGGGACTATTTTGAGAATTGCTCTTGGAAAACAGAGCCCTCAATTGCAAAAGCGGATGTCCTGGTTCCAATTCCTTCTCTTACGACATCTAGCATTGTCGACCATGTCCTCTCTGTTGATCATTGCCAAACAGAACACAGATGGCACACACAAGCTGGTTGCTTTGCCCAAACCAGCCCAAACCTCTATAAACAGTCCCCCCACTAACAAGGAATGGTGCAGGATACCAGGGCCAGTAACAGAGAAAAACTACCAGCACCAGACAGAGTGAGCTATGTTGAGAAGAACCCCTACCCTAACAAGCTGGGGCCTGCATTGGAGGGTAAGGGTTAGGGAAATACACACCCAAACCCACTCATCTCCTTCCAGCACCTTCCTGCAGGGCTACCCATTGGCTTGAACTCAACCAGAGTCCAGAAGGTGAGAAAGACATTGCTGACAGCCCTAAAGGTGCTCCTCCCGGGCTGCTGAGCACAGTGAGAAGAGCTGGGAGTGGCAGATCTCGAGGCAAGCAGGAGGAAGCAGCACGCCCCACTCTTCCCACTGACTCTTCTAGCTTAGTTTTTGTCATACTGACTCTTCTGGAAAAATTGGAGTGCCTCAAATGCAACATATCCAAAATAAAACTAATCTCCTCCCCTCAGACTCTCGCCCACGTTCCCACTCTCCACTAACGGCAGGCACCTGTGACTTCTTCACGTCCTTGACAGCCTTGCAGTAGAGACGTCTCCTGGGAGCTTGTTAGAAATGGGGACTCTCAGGCCCTACCCAGACCTACTGGATCAGAATGTGCATTCTAATACCACACCCAGGGAGCTCATGCACATGTTAAAATCCGGAAGTGCTAGTTTACAGTACATTTCACAACTACTCCTCCTTTCCTTTTCACATTGTGTTAGTACATGCCAAAGTTAGAGGCTTAATATTAAAACAGAAAGAAGTGCCGGGCGCAGTGGCTCACGCCTGTAATCCCAACACTTTGGTACACAGAGGCGGGCAGATCACCTGAGGTCAGGGGTTTGAGACCAGCCTGACCAACATGGAGAAACCCCACCTCTACTAAAATTACAAAATTAGCCGGGCGTGGTGGTGCATGCCCGTTAATCCCAGCTACTCGGGAGGCTGAGGCAGGAGAATTGCTTGAACCCAGCAGGCGGAGGTTGCGATGAGCCAAGATCACACCATTGCACTCTAGCCTGGGCAACAAGAGCAAAACTCCATCTCAAAAAAAAAAAAAGAAAGAAAGAAAAAATTACATGAATGGGGGCCTTGTGGAATCCTCCATAACCCCCATTTATTGCTTTGGACTTTGTCAGAGGATGCTGCTTTAAGGATGGTGTGCTTGTAGACTTGACTTTGTGCCTTCTTATTGTTTTATGAAATCCATACCTATCCCCTCATTCCTTCTTGCCTTTATCCTTGGAGGATCATGAAAGGCACCTAGATTGCCCTTTTTGTGTAAAAAGTAAAAGACTATGTTGAATATTCAAAATGAGAAGCCCATCATTTGAAAATGTTTCAGATGACATTTGCCACGTAGAAATACGTCACCCAGTTCAATTGTGTCAGGATTTGTATCTGTCCAAGTGTCAGTTTCCTCATCTACAAAATGGGGAGACGATAGTAACTCCTTTATAAATGTAAGGATGAAATGTGGCAAAATATGTAAAATATGCCCTCCAAATGGACAATGCTCAAATATTCATTGAATAAAAAAAGGAAGGTATTTAACATATCTGAGGTCAGGTGCGGTGGCTCACGCCTGTAATCCCAGCACTTTAGGAGGCCAAGGCAGGTGGATCACCTGAGGTCAGGCATTCGAGACCAGCCTGGCCAACATGGTGAAACCCTGTCTCTACTAAAAATACAATTAGCCAGGAGGTAGAGGTTACAACGAGCAGAGACTGCGCCACTGCACTCTAGCCTGAGCAACAGAGTGAGACCCCATCTCAAAAAAATAAAATAAAATATCTGAGCTTCAGTTTATGTAATGTAAATGTAAAATGAAGACTACAATACCAAGTTCAGTAAATGTTCATTCTTATACTCTCCCACAACCCACACACACACTCACACACATGCACACACCTACACTCATGTGTGAACACACACACACGCATGCACACAGGTGCACACATGAGCACAAACACGCACATACACATGCATGCACACAATCAAAAGCACATGCACACGCACTACACACAAAACAGCAGGAACTCTAGCTGCTTTCCCCTGGTGTCTCCTGCCCGGCTGCCTGCCCTCTGGAATTACTCTCCTGAATGGCCGCAGAGCCTCCACCCAGCACAGCCACCGCTCTCCAGGTACCCCCCCAACCCTCTTTCCACACCAGCCACAGTGATCTTTCTAAAATACAATCCTGACTGTTTCACACCTGCTTGAAACTCTCACACTGCAGCCGGGCCAAACCCATTCTACACCCCCATACACATTATATCTCTGGCCTGGTACCCCCTCCTCTGAGCACCCACAGCAGGGGACACAAACCTCTGATGTCACCCTGTCTTTCTCCCTTTAGACTGCAAGGGTTGCTCCAGGGCAAGGACCTGCCACATCTGATTTTGTGGTTTCAGTGTCCACTACCCCGAAGGCCAGAGCACAGCCAGGGCTCCAGAAACGCTGTTGCTAAATGCTGGTTACAGCAGAGCATGAGAGGTGCTGCCCTCGCACCCACCCAATCAAGACAGCCCCAGGATCCCCAGCGCGCACAAGAGACACGAGTTCTACCAGCAGGACCTCATCGCCTCCTGTTCCCAATGGGAAACCGAGCACCCAGACATTTTAGGCCTTGTCCTGGGAGTTTGGAACTGCGGCGCCAAGCACAGAATACATGGTGTGGTCCCCTCCAGATGCCGGCTCCTCTGTCTGCAGCAGCCCTTGAATGCCCCACCCAGAACTCCCTTGTTCAGCACTCCAGCTGTGCCTGTGCAGGGAGGCTCCTGAGCAATGCCCAACCCCTCCCTGCTGATCCCACACGCATTTTCCTTCTCTTTCCTTCAAAGTGAAAAAACAACTGCCCTTTCCAAAAGGCAGGAATGTAGGGTGAGGGTGGGGGTTGCTTGCCTGGAAATAAAGATCTAGACTCCCTTTCCCCAGACTGAGTACGGCCCCACAGGCAGCACCTCCTGGGCACCCCACAGAGGGTAGGTCTGACCGAGATGCCCTGTAGGTGCCAGCATCACAGTGCCCCGTGAGTGAATGGGCAAAGAGGGTGAAATGAGCAGAGGTGGACGTGAGTGAAAGCAGGCTCTGTTATCACTGCTGCCTGCAGGAAGAGGCCACAGCCTCTCCTCTCCATCTGCCTTCTCTATAACAGGTCCCATCAATGCAAATGCTGTAACACCAACATCAAATTTACATTTACCTAGAGAAAGCCTGCTGCGGCCTGACACTGTGCAAGGAGATTGGGAGAGGGATAAAGGGAGGCTCCAAATACAAGGCCTGACCAGGCTTCTGCCCTCAAATATCTGTGAGCTCTACCCAGGACTGGGCAGCAAAGTGGAGCTGAAAGAATTAGACAACAAGGCTTTCCCTGCTGAGGCTTCTGTCTCACCACAGGCAGAGCATAAGGCCCACATGAGGGCAATGAAGATCCCTACAAGGCAAGATGGAACCAGGAGCCAGATTGCGTGCCACAGACATTGCCTGCTCGCGAACTTCAGAGGAGAAAGGGAAGAGCCAGGCAGGAAGAGCCAGGAAGTCTCATGAAGGGGCACCTGCAAGGATGGATGGGCTGGTAGGATGGGGTTTTCAGATGGGGAACAGCACATGCAAAGACACAGAAGTGTGATTTGTTATGTGCGTCTGCAGGAAAGACACTGTCCCCACAGACATGGACGCTTGCTTGTGGCATTGGTTAGGACTTCTTTTGACTGATGATTCACTTTGAAATCAGCCCTGCCAGGGCTCCATGTGGCTTAGGAGCCTGGATAGGGTAAGTCATCTTCCTTGCCCAGCCGTGTAAACAAACCACAGAGCAAGGCGAGTCAGAGCAAGGAGAGGGAAGGCAGCCCTAAGAACCACTGCGCTTTTCTTCTTCAGAGGCCAAAGAGAAACCCTGGCCCTTCACATACATGTGCAACTTCACCATCTGTGTCTGAAAATGCTGAAATCAACACAAGTGGGAAAGACAGCTACCGGGAAAGGCAGGGGGAACTGCGTAGACCTGTGTCTGCTTATTTCTCCACCTCCTAACCTCTGATTGATTTGACTGATTGACCAAAGTTCCCTGCAAGACGAAATATCCAAAGCCAAAAGAGAACTCAGTGGCTATTTAGCAAGTGTGGTGGGACGCTACAAAATGGGAGAAAATTTTCGCAACCTACTCATCTGACAAAGGGCTAATATCCAGAATCTACAATGAACTCAAACAAATTTACAAGAAAAAAACAAACAACCCCATCAAAAAGTGGGCGAAGGACATGAACAGACACTTCTCAAAAGAAGACATTTATGCAGCCAAAAACCACATGAAAAAATGCTCACCATCACTGGCCATCAGAGAAATGCAAATCAAAACCACAATGAGATACCATCTCACACCAGTTAGAATGGCAATCATTAAAAAGTCAGGAAACAACAGGTGCTGGAGAGGATGTGGAGAAATAGGAACACTTTTACCCTGTTGGTGGGACTGTAAACTAGTTCAACCCTTGTGGAAGTCAGTGTGGTGATTCCTCAGGGATCTAGAACTAGAAATTCCATTTGACCCAGCCATCCCATTACTGGGTATATACCCAAAGGACTATAAATCATGCTGCTATAAAGACACATGCACACGTATGTTTATTGCAGCATTATTCACAATAGCAAAGACTTGGAACCAACCCAAATGTCCAAAAATGATAGACTGGATTAAGAAAATGTGGCACATATACACCATGGAATACTATGCAGCCATAAAAAATGATGAGTTCATGTCCTTTGTAGGGACATGGATGAAATTGGAAATCATCATTCTCAGTAAACTATCGCAAGAACAAAAAACCAAACACCGCATATTCTCACTCATAGGTGGGAATTGAACAATGAGAACACATGGACACAGGAAGGGGAACATCACACTTCAGGGACTGTTGTGGGGTGGGGGGAGGGGGGAGGGATAGCATTGGGAGATATACCTAATGCTAGATGATGAGTTGGTGGGTGCAGCGCACCAGCATGGCACATGTATACATATGTAACTTACCTGCACGTTGTGCACATGTACCATAGAGCCTAAAGTATAATAAGAAGAAGAAGAAGAAGAAGAAGAAGAAAAAAAATAAAAATAAAAATAAAAAATAAAAAAAATAAAAAAAATTTTAAAATAAATAAATAAATAAATAAAATGACTCCCAATAACCCCCAGCTCCTGGTATTTGTGCCCTGGTTAGTCTCCTCCCCTTGCATGGGGGCTAGACCTACAGAGCTGCTTCTAATTAAGAGAATACAGCAAAATCGTGCTTGGGGTATAAAAGACTGACCACCCTCCTGCTCACACTGTCTCTGGCCCCTCCAGTGTGCTCGCTCTGGCTGCTACTGTGAGCTGCCCTACAGAGAGGCCCCATGACAAGGAACTGAGGTGGCCTCTGGCCAACAGCCAGTGATGAGCTGATTCTCACCAACACTCAGTGAGTGCACTTGGAGGAGGATCCTGCCCTGGAGAGCCTTGAGATGACTGCAGCCCCGGCTGAGGCTTCAATCGCAGATTGTGAGACCCTGAGCCAGAGAACCCTGTCAAGCCATTCTGTATTCCTAACCCACAGACACTGTGAGATAATAAATGTTATTTTGAACCACTAAGTTTCAGGGGAATCTGTTATGCAGCAAGAGATAACAAATACCTTTCAATCACGCTTTCAGGTCTAATAAACAAGATCGTGTGTGTGCCTGAGCTAATGGCTTATGGCTGATAGGATCAGAAATGTCCCCAAATCTCAGTCTCTTCCCCGTCTTCATTGTTAATTAGCATGTCTCCTGGTGAGTTATCTATTTATTTTTATTTTTATTTGAGACAGGGTCTTGCTCTGTCTCCCAGGCTGAAGTGCAGTAGTGCAATCAGGGCTCACTGCAGCCTTGATTCCCTGAGCTCAAGTGATCCTCTCGCTTCAGCCTCCCGAGTAGCTGGGACCACAAGCGCACATTACCATGCCTGGCTCATGTTTATATTTTTTATAGACAGGGTCTCACTATATTGCCCAGGATGGTCTTGAATTCCTGGCCTCAAGTGATGCTCCAGCCTTGGCCTCTTGAAATGATGGAATTACAGGCATGAGCCACCTTGCCTGGCCAAGAATTGCTTTACATTTTGTTTGTAGAAGTGCCGGCTGAAGCAGAAATTTCTACAGGGCACCAGACTTTTTCATATGTAGGCAAACACTACAAGTCCCTTTGGAGTATATCTTTCTCCTCACAGGAGTCAGCAGACCAGCTGTTTGCAAATGTGCAGAGGGTAGGCACTCACAGTCCTAGGCTGGGGTCATAGTCAACAACAGCTGACCAGGAAGGATGCTGGCTCATACATCCTCCCCCAGGGAAGCTCCTGGTCCTGAGGAAGGGTGTGACAGAACCCTGCGTGCTTCACAAGGCTTTCCCCACCCTGAGACTCCTTGACAGGCAGTGTTCTGGAAAAGGGTAGAGCAGCATATCCTTGTCCCAAGGGCAGAGCCCAACCTCTTGTCCCAAATGTGGCAACATGGACAGGATGGTCTTCCCCCAAGATCAAAGCAGGAAAAGACACCAAAGGCTCTGAAAAGGAACTTGGGAGGGAAAGAGAAAGAAGGTGTTTTGTTTGTTTTTGGAAGGGCGGGGGATGATGATCTGGACTTGATAAGGAAGCTGAGGGTGGTGGAGAAGCCTGGGCCCCCTGGACCTGGGGCTGAGACCAGAACCTTCCAAGACCCTCCCATTCCAGAGGAAGGTGGAGCTCTGGGCACTCCTGTCTTGGCAAGGTGTGAGGTTTTGCAGGCCGGTGACAAAGCTTGTGAATGTGACCTCAGAGAGATAACACGTAGAGCCCAGCGTGGGACTTCATGAGTTCAGTTCTGGGCATAGAGTTTAAGGTGACATCCAAGCCAAATGTCCAGTGCTTGAATAAACAAGCCTTGAAAGTATGAGGGTTCAAAACTGAAGATAGGGAGTTTTTTTTATTATGGTAACATACATATAACATAAAATTTACCATTTTAAGTCAGACAGGGTGGCAGGTAGTTTCAACTACTCAGGAGGCTAAGGTGGGAGGATTGCTTAAGCCCAGGAGTTTGAGACCAGCCTGGGCAATATAGTGAGATTCCAGAGACCCTGTCTCAAAAAAAATACCATTTTAACCATTTTAAGTATATAGCTCAGTAGTGTTAAGTACATTCACATTATTGTGCAACCCTCACTACCATCCACCTCCAGAACTCTTCACCTTGGAAAACCAAAACTCTGTCTGTACTCATTAAGTAATAACTCCCCATTCCCCCCTCTCTCCAGCCCCAGTAACTTCTCTTCTACCTTCTACTTTATTCTCTATGAACTTGCCTATTCCAGGTACCTCGTATAAGTGGAATCATACAATATTTGTCCTTTTGTGTCTGACTTGCTTCAGTTAGTATAATGTCTTCAAGGGTCATCCATGTTGTACCATGTGTCAGAACTTCATTGCTTTTTCAGGCTGGGTGCGATGGCTCACACCTGTAATCCCAGCACTTTGGGAGGCCGAGGCGGGAGGATCACCTGAGGTCAAGAGTTAGATACCATCCGGCCAACATGGTGAAACCCTGTCTCTACTAAAAATACAAAAATTAGCCAGGCATGGTGGTGGGCACCTGTAGTCCCAGCTGAGGCAGGTGAATTGCTTGAACCCAGAAGGCAGAGGTTGCAGTGAGCCAAGATGGTGCCATTGCACTCCAGCCTGGGCAACAGAGCAAAAACTCCATCTCAAAAAATAAATAAATAAATAAATAAATAACCTTTATTGCTTTTTAAGGCTAAATAATATTCCATTGCATGCATACACACCTTTTGTTTATCCATTCATCTGTTAATGGACATTTGGGTTGTTTCCACCTTCTGGCTATTATGAATAACGCTTCTATGAACATGGGTGCACAAATGTTTATTCAAGTCCCTGCTGTCAATTACTTGGGATATATACCCAGAAGTGGAATTGCCAGATCCTATGGTAATTCTGTGCTTAATTTTGGGTGAATCGCCAGACTGTTTTTCATACATGCTGCACCATTTTACATTCCCACCAGCAATGCACAAGAATTCCAAATTCTCCACATCTGTACAACACTTGTTTTGAGTTTACTTAAAAGAATGGCCATCTTAAGGATTGTGAAGTGGTATCTCATCATGGTTTTTATTTGCATTTCCCTAGTGATTAGTGATGTTTTGTATTGTTTCGTGTGCTTACTGGCCATTCGTATAAAAGATATGGATTTTTTTGAGTTATCAGCAGATAGATGCCAATTAAAGTCATGGGTGGTACCCATGGCTGCTTTCCCACCCACTTATTATCTTCTCTTTCTTTCCTATTAACACCACGACCCCTGGTTTTGTTTTGGTCTGCACTGTGCCCAGCTAAATAACTCATTTCCTATGACACTGTAGTACCTAGGGCAGGCCACAGGACCTGGTTGTGAAACAGGGGTGGAAGGCACTGGGAGGCCTCCTGAGATAGCCTTTATAAAATGTAACAGACTCAGTCAACACCCTCCCTTTGCCTCCTGCCCTTTTCCCTTTTCCTTCTTCATGCCTGGAATGTAGATGTGATGCCTGAGGATGTGGCAGCCATCTTGCACCATAGGGAAAATAGCCACACATTAAAGATGGCAAAGCAGAATACAGAAGGGGCCTAATGAGCCTGGTCTTGGCCAGCCCCAGACTCCCTGCTTCATTAGAAATTAACCCCCTGCTTGTGCTGGCCACTATTTGCTGGGTTTCTGTTACATGCAGCTAAACACAATCCTAACTGGTTTATCCTAGAAGTGGATCTGCTCAGAATAAGTGTATGGAGTGGAAGGAGAAAATAAGATGAGAGTGCCCTGGGAAATGCTGAGAGATAATAGAAGGCAGAAAAGGGCCAGGCGCAGTGGCTCATACCTGTAATTCCAGCACTTGGGGAGGCTGAGGTGGGTGGATCACCTGAGGTCAGGAGTTCAAGGCCAGCCTGGCCAATATGGTGAAACCCTGTCTGTACTGAAAATACAAAAAAAAAAAAAAAAAAAATTAGCTGGGCATGGTGGTGGATGCCTGTAATCCCAGCTACTCAGGAGGCTGAGGCAGGAGAATTGCTTGAACCCAGGAGGCAGAGGTTGCAGTGAGCTGAGATCGTGCCATTGCACTCTAGCCTGGATAACAAGAGCAAAACTCCCATCTCCAAAAAAAAAGGAAGAAGAAGGCAGAAAAGGAGTCATTCACAGCAGCGGCTGACTATGAGTGACTACAATTAATGTAGAAAACATGACGCTATAAAAGCAAATAAATGAAGGACACAGAGTATTCCAGGAGAGAGTGTCAACGTGCTGGAAGATACAGAGACAGCCAGTAAGGGAGGCTCTGAAAAGAATGAATTCAACAAAAAAAGACCACTGGTCTCAGAGGAGTGTCAGGGAATAGCTGTACTGCCTAGGGTTGAGGAGTGAATGGGAGTGAGGAAAAAGGGAAAAGAGTTTAAGGAAGAGGAAGGGCAGGTGCTAACAAGGAGCGTGCAGCATGTGCAGTCAAAAGTGGTGTTTTTTTAAATGAGAAGCCCATGACATGCTGATAGATAGAATCCAGAAGAGAGGCAGAGGCTGACAATTTAGAAGACAACACAGAACTGTCTCCTTCCATAATAATAGAATCCCCTGGCTTTCAAGTGGGCATTTAGTTAACCAACTAGAGTTTACATTTCCCAGTCTGCCATACAGCTGGGTTGCTCTTGTGATTTATTTTGAGCCAATGATATCTCAGCAAAAGTTAGGTGTGAAATTTCAAAGCTATTTCCTTGAAGACATCTGCTATGGATACATCCTCTCCCTTCCTGTTGGCTGGGAAATTGCAGCAACTACTTTTGACCTTCAGATTTTAAACAGACAAATTGTACTGTATGAAAATAATACCTTTTTCATTGAGATGAGGTTTCACTATGTTGCACAGGCTGATCTCCAACTCCTAGCCTCAAATGATCCTCCTACTTTGGCCTCCCAAAGTGAAAATAATATCTACATAAAAAATAATTAAAATGAAATGTTGATTCTTCATTTATAACAACAATAAGGAAAGAAAAGAGTGGTTGTCATTTTTCAAGACGTTTTGTAAAATAAAAAGCTGGGAAATTTATATGAATCCCCAATTTTTTCCAAAATTTTCAGGGCTGAGAAATTGACAGGTCTGAGAACCATTGTATTAATTATCTATAGCTGTGTAACAAATTATTCCCAAATTTTGCAGTTGAAAATAATGAACATTTATTTTCTCACAATTCCTGTGAGTCAAGAATCTGAACTGGTGTAGCTGGGTCCTTAGGCTCAGGGTCTCTGATGAGGCTGCAGTCAGCTGGGATGTGGTCTCATCTGAAGGCTCATCTGAGGGAGGAGGGCTCACTTCCAAGCCCTTCATGTGGTTGTTGGCAGAATTCAGTTATTTACAGGCTATTGAACCAAAGAACTCAGCTTCTTGCCTCACGAGTTTCTCCGCAGGGCAGCTCACAACACAGTAACCAGCTTCCAGCAGAGTGAGCAAGTCAAAGAGCAGGACAGGGCATGCAAGATGGAAGCCGGGGTCTTTTTTAGAGGCTGTCTACAGAGCCTCCTGCTGCCTGCCTCCTCCTCCCAGATGCAGGAGGGCCAGGTTTGGCAGGGTGGTGAGCCTTCTCCAGTGTGACAGGAGAAAAGGAGAGGCTAGGAGCCACCATGCCTCTTTGTATAGGTGAGTTGATGGGAAGCTGAGGGATGGTGGATTGGTGGCTTCCATTTTCACCCCAAATTAGGGCAGCCACCCAGGATTGAGGGCAGGCAGTTGGGGAAGGGGGTGGTAGGAGAATTGAGAGGAATGGGGAGCTTTCAAATAGCTAGGGTAGAGAACAGGAGACAGATGAGGGAGAGAAAGCCATGGAAAGTGATGTTGTAGCTTGGACCCAAACCCGGAGAATTTTTAAACTCTGCATAAGCTGTACTTCAAGGATCCAGCAGTTTATGTCCATATGAGTTGATGCCTAAATTCACCCCAGAGTCAGATTTGCCCTTTTCTAGGAAAACCATCTTGAGTGAAGCAAATGCCCACATTATCCCTGAAGGTAACTGCGAAGCCTCCAGGAATCTGAATGCAGATGTTCCAGGCAGACATGAGTGCTGCCTGATCCGAGGGTGGTGGAGGGAAGGGAATGCACTGCGCTCCTGACATCCCCCGTGCACGGCTGATACCCCAGAGCGCTGATAGCAGCTGAGGCTCTGTGGAGAGCAGCCTGCAAGGCCCAGGGTGGGGATGTCGCTGAGGGTGGGGCTGCTGTCGCTGAGGATGGGGCTACTGTCCCTCCCCCTCTCCACAACTGGATGAATCCCACTGTCAAGTGTCCTAGGCACAGACAGACCAAGGCACAGAAATGAGAGGATCTGAGTCCCGGGCTGCAGGAAAAAGGAATTTCCTCTTCTCTTTGGGCCTGGGGACAAAGTAAAGGCTGTCCCAAAGGTGAATGGAAGTCCTCATCCTCTATCCTGAATATAGAGAGGCAGGTAGAGCCCTCTCTCTGGGGGAGAGATGATGGCAGCTACAACTCTGCAGGGGGTCCCCATCTCCCCAACGATGATCCTATGGCCCTAGTAGCCACCACCCTGGGAGGTGGACTGCACCTCACTGCCCTGTGCTTGTCCAAGCCTCCAGGACGGTCCTGCTAAAAATTTCAGCCTGATCTCAGCTGCATTACAGGCCCTTGGAGAAAAGCCTCCTCAACCCCTTGCCCAGAATACCAGAAGGGACAGCAGTGTCCCTCTTCAAGCCCAGGGCAGCCACGTGCTGACACTATGCAGAGGCCAGAGCCCAGAGCCCAGGACCACACACGACCAGTTCTTGTAAGACAGCAGGCTGAGCGAGGCCTGGGGAGTTGAGGCATGCTGCAGCAAGGGGTGGGGCGGGGAGCGTTGGAGGTGAGGGTCCTGCATGGGCAGGTGGCATGTGAAGCGAATTGAAATGGGAGCTTATATTAGCAGGTGGCTGCTGAGGGTCACATGTACTGGTCAAGTAATTGCAAGCTGGTCAGGCACTGGGGTGGGCGATGGGGGGGCAGTCAAGACTGAGGCCATTTATGCCTGCAGTTTTGTGTAGCTGGGACACCCCACTGGCATCTCCTAGCCCAGCTCCTTTCGGACAGCTCTGCAGTCAGACCTCAGACAAGCTGCCAGTGCGGGCTAGCGGGAGACCTGGCCACCTGAGAGGCTGCGCGGCTTCCCTTTCTCCACCAGGGCCTTCGCTCCTGGAGCAAGAAGCCGGCATAAGTGGGACCTCGAGGTCCAAAGCGATCTCAACACCAAAGAATTCAGCACTGTTTTGAATAGCCTGAATCAGCTTCCAAATCAATGCAAAATCCACTCACCTAGGGCCCTCGTCTTAGCTTAGCCCTTGTCACCCCCAGCCCGGGACCCTGAGGCGACAGCAGCTCACCTTAGAGACACCAACATTCTTTTCTGGTCCCTAATGCGCTGTGGACAGGGAAACAACCCAGCCTCGCTGACCTCAGCCATCTTCCTGTGCCAAAAAAGGGAAATGAGCCAAAAGGAAGAGAGCGGGAGAGACCACATTTTAAGGAGAAAGATATTTACAGATAGGTTCCCTCTCCTGCCTTCAACCCCTGAGCTACAAAGCCTTGAAACGTTGCAATTTGCAATCCAATGTCAGACACAAAACCTTCTGGCTGGAGATGCAGCCGTGCCAGCTTCCTGAATTCTCTCCTCAAAGTCGGCTGCGTGGGGATTTAAACTCGTTTAAACTGGTGGGCCTGGGACGGGCTGTATCCACCAAAAACCAGGAAGGGGAGCCGGCGCGGGGCGTGCACAGCTGTAGGAGGGCTCCGTGAGTGCGAATCCAGGCCCTGAGTTCTCACGCCCACCTGGGGCGGTGGTCCAGCCGCCAGGAACCCGCTTCCCAGCCGCTCCCCCTCACGCAGGAAGCCGGGACTCTGGGCCCAGCTCTCCCGGACCACGGCCACGTCCTGGCTCCAGCTACGGAGGCAGAAAGAAGCCACAGAAACCTAAAGGACAGGAGGGGAAACTGAGCTTTCCGCGTGGGTGCGGCTGCCCTTGACACCCGCTTGTGGGCTCCGGAAGGGGAGGCAGGGCGGCACCGCTCTGAGGGTGGAAGCGTGAACATCAGAGCAGAGAGAGCGGGAGGGGCCGTCCGGAGAGATGCCCCGCTGGCCGGACTATGGCCCCCGGGAAAGACGCCGGTCCCGTGAGCACCGCCCCTTCTGTTGTCTCCAGACGCCCCCCTGGGATCACTGCGCGCCGCCGCAGCTTCCCCACTCCCCCTCCCAGAGCCACACCCTGGGGTGCGGCCGACACAAGATACCGCAAGGCCGGAGCCCCTCTGCGACCCCTGCTTCCGAAGGCCGGGCCCCGGGAGCCTGCAGCCTCTTCCGCACCCGGCTCGGCCGGCGGGTCTGGGGCTCCCGGCACAGGTGGAGGTGGTGGCAGGTAGGAGGCGCTGCGGGGACACTACTGTCCCTGCCCTCCAGACGGCGCCCCGGGACGGCTGTGCCCCCAGGGCCTAGAAAAGTGCCTAAAGCCCAAGGGCCGCTCTCTGAGGGAGAGGGGACCGATCTGAGTGAGATCAGGGAGCGGGCAGAGGGGCTTGGAGGGGACCAGCCCAGAGCACCCCCACAGGGTGTCCCTTGGGTCCTGCCCTAGACTGCGCTGGATGGATTCTGCACACCCCACATTCCAGCCTCCCAGGACCATTGACGCCCTGTGTTTGCAGGCATGGCGCGCCCCGCAGAGCGAGAAATGTAAGGAAGGGCACAGGGCCGGGACGCGTGACCGCCTCTTACTGCGCTTCCTCTGGACTCTCGGGGGCTTCGCCGCGTCTGTGCTCATTCAGGCTGGGAAGGCGCTGCCCCCGTGTGGCCGCTGCCCGTCTCCGCAAGGCTGTCGTGTGAGGCGCTCCTCTGCTGTGACCAGCGCCGTTTGTGTGATTCCGCTCCCCCGCTCACACCCACCTGTTTCAGCAGTTTTGAATAGCCAGAACCAACTTCCTAATCAATGCACCTGGGGTGGATACGGCGCGGGGGTGGGGGTCACAATAACACCACAAAGTAGCATTTTTCTGGTTCGGCTCCACCTGGAGAACTGTGGGTTGTGCGAACCCCCGAAAAGTCCAACCAGTTACCAAGTAGTTCAGAAGTTCCAGGAGTCTGGGCCACTGTGGCGGTCGCCATCTTCTCCCGCTGAGGGGCTGAGGTGCCGATTGCTGTCCCTCTCTTCCCAGTGCTCTCAGTGCTGAGCTCCAGCATGCCGCTGTGGAAGGCCCTGCCACAAAGCCTGGCTGCTCCACGCTCCCTGGCTCGGCCGTCCTCAAATCCCCCTTCCCCTCTGACAGCCAGTGGTTTCTTTACATCAGCTAGGTGCCCCCAAGGTTAGACTTTCCAATGAAGACCCCGCTCCATTTACACGGTGGTTTTGTTTTACATTTTTAAGCAACAAGTTCTCTCAGATATTATTATTAACAGAGAAAGCATCATTTGGGTATAAAAGAAGAAGGCCGAGAATGAGGACGTCTAGACCCCAGCTCCGGTGTTCTCCAACCAGCGCTGTGCTCCTGGGGGTCTCTGGTGGCTCTGTTTAACACGGGGTCACCTGTTGAAATAGATGCCTGTGGTGTTCATGACAGGGGATATGAGGATCTTTTAGTGCGGAAGAAAGTTTAGTGGAAAGGAGATGGTGGAGCAGTGAATGAGAGAGTGACCCTGTGGTATGTGGTCCCAGCCCCACTCTGCCCAAGAACTGAGCCTGGTAATACCTCAGGAGCAGCGGCTGTGGGGTGACCAGCTTGCAGGACAAGGCATGGGCCCTGAGGAGAGGGCACAACAGGTGCAGACGATTGCTAACCCAGACCCGCAGAAGATGTAATGGGCTTGTTCCCAAACACACACGCAAACTCCTGGGGACTTTGAGAAATGCCTGTGGCATTTGGAATGGTGAAGGAGGACACCAATGTCCTGTCGTTATGAAGGACCCCAAAGCTGGGGGAATTAAGCCAAAATATGGACCCACAGATTGGCTGCTGCTGGTGATATTCACAGGAGGTCCTGGGGATTCTGTCTGGGATCACTGGAGTCCCGATGCCATGTCTACCTACATCATGCACGTGTGACACCCTTGGAGTAGAACCAGTGTATTCACAGGGTAACCCTGGCAGTGGCATCTGTAGAGAATTCTGGAGCTTGCAGCTGGGAGGGACCCTCACTACTCCCTGCTGGCTCTGGAGACCCCTGAGGGCAGTGAGGGGGCAACAACTGAGAGGCCCTCCTGGGCTGCTCTGAGCTCCTGGGCAGGTCTAGAGAGGTGGCTGGATGTTCCAGAGGGAGGAAAAGGCAAGTGGCTTTGCCCAAGCTGGCTGGCATTTCTGGTCACTCTGTGTCCCTAGAGAAATGCCTGAGAACACTCAAAGTCCTTAGGTCAGACCCAACATGTCTAAAAAGACGGAGTCTTCCTAGAGACTATGGGGAAACTATGGAGAGGAGGGTCACAGGGATTATGTCAGATGTGCCAGAATCTGGGATACAGGCACACAAGCTGGATTGGTGATTCCTGAAGCCAGGTTACCCCGGCCTTTCCAGTGACACGATCCAGTCATAAGTCCCCTTTTGTGTTTCAGTTCCATAGAGTAGGGTCTCTGTTACCCATAACCAGAGGAGTCCTCTCACAATACAGGATTTGTTAAGTCTCCACACATAATTAGATATGGGCTAACAGGAAGTGGACATCTCAGGCAGTGGTAATCTGAAGGCTGCAGTGCTACTCAGAGAGGTGTGGTAGGTGCTGTGCAGGTTGTATTGGGAGTGTGAGCTCAATTACTGCAGCAGTGTCTACTTCTGAATGCTGGGTGTGGCTGGCCCAGGAGACTCTGGACCCAGGAAAAACCTGTTTTGCATTTTCTCATGCAGATTCATCTCTCTTACAATCACTGACTACCTCTCACCCTGCACTTCAAGATACCAGCACTTAACACTTAATTCTGAAGTGTATTGGGTGCCTGAAAACAACCACATTCAATAATAAAACTCTCCCCAGTTCCAAATGGCTTGAACTAGCGACACACAAAGAGAGGGAAGAGGCCCCTGTGGATTGAAGATTATTAAATATGAAGTATGTTTGTCAGGAAAAAAACCTTTGTTTATATAAACAGTAGAAGCGCCGCCATGGTAACCCTGCTGGGTTTGCTCTGCAGCCCGTAAAGGCCTCAGAGCCAAATTACCACCTCCTTTTTCATTGCTAGCCTACATTTTTTAAAAAACATCTCCAGCCAAAATTCCATGATCTGACTGCTTGGTTTCCAGGCTCAGAAAATATCATTTTAAAAGGACTTGGGAACCAGTTAGAACCGCTGCCAATGCTTCTAAATGAAAGCTCATTTCTCTCACACACACTCTCACACACAAAGACGCATTTTGTTTGCCAAACTACAGTATGCTTTTCCTTTTTTATGTAACCCAAGTTTCCTTGGGCCTCCCAAGCCTGCAGGCCCGATGAAATGACACTAACATGTGACCCACAGGAACCCAGATCCCATTGGCTCCAGGTGTTTCTCCCACTTGCTTGCAAGGGCCTTGCCTCCTAGGAGGTCTCTGAGTCCTCTGGGTTGTGTGCCTGGATGTGGCCCTGAACAAATCCACTGCCAGACATAGGGCAGCTTGTCTCCACAGCAGGGCCCGATAGGACCCGCATCACCTCTGTGCTGTCCCTGGAAGTCAGAGCACTTGGTGGTGGGTGAGGAGGCTGCTCCGAGGAGAACCCCTCGCCTCCCTTTGTGCTACACTCAAGAAACACGCCCCAAACCAGGCCACTGTGCCCACTGCCTCACAGGCATTGTCAGCAGATGACCTTGGAGTTTACTCACATGCCCCTGCCAGCCAAAGATCCCGGCCACAGATCCCAGGACCGGTCCAAGTGGTGGCAGGTGGCCCTTCTCAGCATTAAGCTTCCTCCTGTGGCTGAGGGCAAACTCATCATTTCTGCCCTGCAGGAAGCTCCTCAGGCCCTCACCCCAAGAAGTCTTTTGGGTGGCCAGACATGTCCAAGCACGTCTGTATCCACTTAGCCCCAAGTGGGATCCCTTCTCCATCCTCTCCATCCGAGAGAGCCCATTCGAGAAGGCAGGTGGGAGAGCCACCCTCTCCGTGTGGCCTCCTGAGGCTGCCGAGAAGCCAAGCTGGGCCCGAGCTCTGGGGGAAAGGATTGCTCCACTCCAAGGGAAAAGTAAATTGACATCAGATTATTTTCCTACATCTTTTCCCACTTTTTAATATTTGCCACATTGCATTCCACATTCCAATCTCCAAAAGGATGGGAGCATTAATAATATAAAAGAAAGAAGTGAAATTAACTGGACTGTAGAACTTTTATTATTTTCAAGCGTATAAAGCATGAGATTTATGGCTGAGCATAAAGCATGTCTTTGACTTGAAATGTTCTCCTAGAGATACATTAGGGAAACAGCCTGATATGGAACCAGACCTGCAGAGATACAGTGATGCTGCAATAAGCCAAGTTAAAGTTATTTATTGAGTTTGGTCAGTTTTGGTATTTCTCTGCTTCTCTTACTTGGCTTGCCATAGTTTTGCTTACTTTTCAACGCTTTTAAAGTTCTTCATTTAATAAAGAATAAGTAATGCTCTCTCTGTCTCTTGATTTGCTACTTCCCATTCACATTTCTGATGAGTTTTACCTTCCACATGTTACAGGTGTTACACCTGTTACATATATTACAGCATTAAAAGCCCTTCGATAGACATTCTTTCAGTGAATACGTGTGTAAGATCTTCATTTGCTTTTTTACACCTCAACTCAGGCTTCAATTCACACATTTCCAATTTAACCCAGGGTAGATGGGAATCAAAATGACTTTTAGATAAAGGCAAACTGGCTTATCCTGGTGTTTCAATCCAAACATAACACTGAGAAAATGATGTCTGTCTCTTTAGCTCTAGCACCAATCCTCAGAGCAGGAAAGGAGAAGCTAAACAAAATTTTAGCATAAATCCGGACTTTTACATCATTACTTTCTTCAAAGTGTTATAAATATATGAGCAACTATATGCAAGGTCCTTTTGCCCCTATTATTTCACTGAGATCCAGGTCTGCGTGAGCACACAGTGCTCCCTCCTATATCAAGGTTCAAACAATAGATTTCAGTGGCTCTGTCCACATATATAAAAAGAAAATGGTTCCTGAACAAATTTCAATGAACATTTCCCCCTCCAGGAAGACAGAGAGTCGTGGCTCCCGCGCACTCTTGCCCGAGGTTGTACAATGGACGCAATAAAACTATGAGATCTAAAGATGATGTTTCGGCTGGGCGTGGTGGCTCACACCTGTAATCCTAGCACTTTGGGAGGCCGAGGCGGGTAGACTGCTTGAGCTCAGGAATTCGAGACCAGCCTGGCCAACATGGTGAAACCCTGTCTCTACTAAAAATACAAAAAAATTAGCCAGGCAATGTGGCAGGCACCTGATATCACAGGTACTTCGGAGGCTGAGGCATGAGAATCGCTTGAACCAGGGAGGTGGAGGTTGCAGTGAGCCAAGATCACGCCACTGCACTCCAGCCTGAGTGACAGAGCAAGACCCTGCTCAAAAACAAAAGCAAAAAAAACAACAAACAAAAAACCCCCTACCTCTTAGCAAACCAAGAAGAAGAAAAAAGTTCTTAACCTGATAAAGAGTATCTACAAAAGTCTACAGTAAATATAATGATAAAATGTTGAAACCTTTCCTTTGAGATCAGGGACAAAACAAAGATGTTTCCATTACCATTTCAGTTCAAACTGTAATGGATGCCCTAGGCAGCATTGTAGAGCAATTTTTTAAAAATATGTAAAGATTAGAAGAAAAGAAACAAACGTGCTGTTATTCACAGGTAATATGAGTATATACCTAGAAAAATCCATTAGAATTAACAAGTAAGTTTAGCAAAGTTGCAGCAAACAAAAATCAACACAGCAAATTTCACTGGATTTTCCATAACAGCAACAAACAGCTTTTAAAAATATATCATTTTAAGAACAACAGAAAATATCAAATACCTAGGAATAAATATAACAAAAGATGTGCAAAGCCTCTGAATTGTTTCCTGTGGCTGCTGAAACAAGTTACCACAAACTTGGTGACCTAAAAACAACAGAGATTTATTCTTTCACAGTTGTTCTGGAGACCAGAAGTCCAAAGTCAGTATCACTGAGTGGATGCTGGTATGGCGGCTCTATAGGAAAAATCTTTCTTGTCCCTTCCAGCTTCTGGTGGCCTCTGGCATTCCTTGGCTTGTGGCTGCATCCCTCCAGTTTCTACCTCTGTGGTTAATTGCCTTCTCCTCTTTGTGTCAAATCTTCTTCTGCCTCCCTCTTACAATGATATCTATAGGCCCCACCCAAATAACCCAGGAAAATCTCCACATCCCAAGATCCTTAACTCAATCACATCTGCAAATACTCTTTTCCATATAAGGTAACATTTACAAGGTCCCAGGGTTAGGACCTGATATCTATGGAAGTCATTATTCAGTCTACTACAGACTCTATGGATAAAAATTATAGAAATATAGAGTCATTAACAAGACATAAATAAGCAGAGATGTGCTCAAACCATATGCATAGCCTGGAAGGCTCAACATTATAAAACTGCCAATTCTCCCCATATTCATCTATAATATTAAGGCAATTCCAATAAAAACCTCAGCAGTTGTGTAACTTGACAAGCTGCTTCTAAAATCCTTATATAAATTGAAAAGAAAAAGAATAGCCAAGATATTCTTGAAAAAAAAAATGAGGAAAGGAGGGTTGCCCTACCAGATATCAAGACTTCTTATAAAGCTACATAATGCAGAGAGTGTTGAATTGGTATAGAGACAAATAGCCCATGGAAACAAACCCACTTATATGAACACTTGATATGAGAGGTGACGTTGCAGAGAAATTGGGAAAGGATGGGATTTTTGATAAACATGCTGGGAAATAGGATATCTTCATTAAAAAAAAAAAAAGTGTTTTTTTTTGTTGTTTTTGTTTTTGTTTTTGTTTTTCTTTTTGAGACTGACTTGCTCTATCGCCCAGGTTGGAGTGCAATGGCGTGACCTTGGCTCACTACAACCTCTGCCTCCCGGGTTCAAGCGATTCTCGTGCCTAAGCTTCCTGAGTAGCCAGGATTACAGGCGCCCGCCACTATGCCTGGCTAATTTTTGTATTTTTAATGCAGACAGGGTTTTGCAATGTTGGCCAGGCTGGTCTCGAACTCCTGACGTCAAGAGATCTATCCACCTCAGCCTCCTAAAGTGCTGGGATTACAAACATGAGCCACCATGCCCAGCCAAAAAAAAAAAAAAGAAGAAGTTAAAATGAATTCCTACATCATATCAAACTTAAAATCCATTTCAGGTGAACTAAAAATCCAAGGATGAAAGGAAAAGCTATAAGGGTTTTAGAAAACAATACAGGAGAATATGCTTAAGACCTAGGAAGGATTCCTTGAACAAGTTACATTAAAGCACAAATCATGAAGGGAAAATAAGTAATCAATTTGACTACATTAAAGTTAAGAATTTCTATACAATACCAAAAAGAGAATGAAAAGACAGGTCACAAAGGGGAGAACATATTTGCAATACACAACAAAGAACTAGAATTCAGAATATGTAAAAAAAACCCTCCAAGTTAAAAAGTAAATAATAAATCATCCCATTTTTAAAAACTGATTTTAAAAAGATTTGATCAGATTCATCACCAAAAAAGCAGTCAATACACATATAAAAAGATGCTCAAATCATTAATAATCAAGGAAATATAGGCCGGGCGCAATGGCTCACGCCTGTAATCCCAGCACTTTGGGAGGTTGAGGCGGGCGGATCATGAGGTCAGGAGATAGAGATCATCCTCGCTAAAATGGTGAACCCCATCTCTACTAAAAATACAAACTATCAGCTGGGCGTGGTGGCACTCGCCTGTAGTCTCAGCTACTCGTGAAGCTGAGGCAGGAGAATCGCTTGAACCTGGGAGGCGGAGGTTGCAGTGAGCCGAGATGGCGCCACTGCACTCCAGCCTGGGTGACAGAGCTAGACTCCGTCTCCAAAACAAAAAAAAAAAGAAATGTAAATTAAAACCATAATGAGAGACATAGATTTATTCACCATTTGGCAAAAGTTTTAAATGCAATACCTGTTGAATTGAAACTTTTATCATTTGATGGTAACAATTTTTGTCTCTAGTAATGCTTTTTTAAACTTTTTTTTGAGACAGGGTCTTGCTCTGTTACCCAGGCTGGAGTGCAGTGGTACAATCATAGCTCACTGTAGACTCAAGCTCCTGGCACGAGTGATCCTTCTACCTCAGCCTCCTGAGTAGCTGGGACCACAGATGAACAACCACACCCAGTTAAGGGTTTTGGTTTTTTGTTTTTTTGTTTTGTAGACACGGGAACTCACTATGTGGCCCAGGCTGGTATAAACTCCTGAGCTCAAGCGATCCTCCCGCCTCAGCATCCCAAAGTGCTTGGATTACAGGCACGAGTCACTACATCCAGTCTTAAACTGTTTTTATTGTGGTAAAATACATATAACACAAAATTTGCCATTTTAACCATTCTTCAGTATACAATTCAGTGGCACTAATTACATTCACAATGTTGTGCAATTATCACCACTATCCATTTTCAAAAGTTTTCATCACCTAAAATGGAAACTCTGTATCTATTAAGCAGTAACTCCCCATTTTTTCCTCCTTCAAGCCTCTGGTAATCTCTAATTTACTTTCTGTCTCTATGAATTTGCCTATTGTAGATATTTTATATAAATGGAATCATATAATATTTGTTCTTTAATGCCTGGCTTATTTTGCTTATGTTTTCAAGGTTCAGCTATGATTTGAAGTGTATCAGGACTTCATTCCTTTTTATGACTCAGTAGTATTCCATTGTGTGTCTATATCACATTTCCTTTATTCATTCGTTGATGGACACTTGGGTTGTTTCCGCCTTTTGGCTGTTGTAAGTAATCCTGATATAAACATTGGTGTACAAGTACCTGAGTTTCTGTTTTCAGTTCTGTCGGGTATATACCTAGGAGTGGAACTGCTGGTTCGTATGGTAATTCCATGTTTAACTTTTTGAGAAGCTACCAAACTTTTCCATGGAAGATGCACTATTTTCAAATAAGTCATTTTCACTTACAGCCTATCTTGTCATATTCATGTAGCTTGCCATCTTTCCTTGGGTTGGGATTTGCCTGGTGTACCTTTTTCCAGCCTTTCACTTTCAACTTTTCTGTGTCCCTGTGTTTTAGATGTCTTCTATACTTGTTGTGATTATTACCAATGTACTTGGATTTCCTAAATTCCATTTTTTTTCTTCTGTCACTTTGGGAACTATATTCTATAATCTTAGTTTTCATAAAAGTTTAAATATCCATATTTAACTTCACAAAGTCAGAAGTTATCTTTATCCTCTTGCCACATCATAAAAAGAGCCTTATGTTTTAACCCTACTCATCTACTCCTAAGTTACAATATTATTGTCTAGCATTTTAGTTCATTATGGACTGTTTTATAGCTCCTAAAATATTACTGTTATAGACAGTTAGTGCTTTAGATTTACCCTCATTTAAAAGTGTTTTGTTTTGTTTTGCTCACCATTCTTTTTTATTTTTTAAAGAGATGGGATCTTGCTATGTTGCTCAGGCTGGAGTGCAGTGGCTATTCACAGGCATGATC
The DNA here is from genome assembly GCF_028885625.2 of Pongo pygmaeus. NCBI lineage: Eukaryota > Metazoa > Chordata > Mammalia > Primates > Hominidae > Pongo > Pongo pygmaeus. The sequence goes on along the minus strand of NC_072385.2, from coordinate 64,218,448 downwards.
ATAGTGCACTACAGTCTTGAACTCCTTGGCTTACGTGATCCTTCTGCCTCAGCCTCCTGAGTAACTGGGACTACAGGTATGCGCCACCACACCCAGCCACCATTCATTATGTTGTATCTTAAGCCTTTGTGGGATCATTTTCCATCACCTTAGCATTTATCTCTGGGACTACAGGTATGTGCCACCACACCCAGCCACCATTCATTATGTTGTATCTTAAGCCTTTGTGGGATCATTTTCCATCACCTTAGCATTTATCTCTGGGACTACAGGTATGTGCCACCACACCCAGCCACCATTCATTATGTTGTATCTTCAGCCTTTGTGGGATCATTTTCCATCACCTTAGCATTTATCTTTGGAAGATTTTAGTGAGAGTCCCAGTTTTTATTCATCAGATAGCACATTTTTCCCATCAGTCTTCAAATTCGGTTTCATGCATTATTTTTTCAGCACTTTGAAATAGTTCCATTGTCCTTGTTCCCACTGGTGCAGTTGGGAAATAAGCTGTCAGTCTAATTATTGACTTTTTGTGGGTAGTCTTATCTCTCTGGCTGCTTTTTCGATCTCTTCATCTTTTGTGTTCAGTTTCAAAACAATGTGTTTAAGAATGCAATTTCCTTTAATCAGCTTAAGATTTGTGAAGCACTCTAAATTCTAGGATTTGCCTTTAATCTGGTCTAGAAAATTCTCTAAAAAGTCAAGAAGCTTTGACTTTTCTCATTTTCTATCACTCTCTATAGTAAATGCTGCATTCTGGATTATTTCTTCAGACCTATCTTTTTGTTCACTAATTCTCTCTTCAACTGGGCCTAATCTGTTTATCCATTCTAATTTCAATTGTTATATTTCATTTTCAGTCCTTCCTGAAATCTGCCTTGTCATTCTTTTATTGTCTTATTCCTTTGTCATACATTTGATTCCTTTTACTGCTTCTGATACAGTCAGCCCGTTGTACCCATGGGTTCTACATCCATGGACTCAACCAACCATGGATCCAAAATATTTGTTTAAAAAATATATAAAATTATAACAATAAAAAATACCAATTTTAAAATACAGTACAACTATTTACACAGCATTTACGTTATATTAGGTGGTCTGTTTTGTTTAGAGACAGGGTCTTGTTCTGTCATCCAGGCTGGAGTGCAATGACACAATCATAGCTCACTACAACCTTGAACTCCTAGGCTCAAATAATTCTCCTATCCCAGCCTCCTGAGTAGGTAGGACTACAGGCACAAGCCACCATGCCTGGCTAATTTTTTTATTTTTATTTTTCTAGAGATGGTGTCTCATTACGTTGCCTAGGCTAGTCTCAAGCTCCTGGACTCCAACAATCCTCCCGCCTCAGCCTCCCAAAGCACTGGGGTTGCAGGTGTGAGCCACTATGCCTGGCTGTATTAGGTATTATAAGTCATCTACAGATTGCAGAGATGGAAATAAAGCTTCCCTTCTTTCCTCTCTGAAGGTTTGCTGAAATGAGCTGATGACAGATTAACAGGAGAAAAGGCATACAAATTTCATATGCACATGGACATGGGAATCCCACAAATATGAGACTCAAAGCAAGGACACATGGCTGAAATTCAAACACCTTCTTTATAAGGAAGAGGAAAATGGGGTGGGGAGCTGTTTTGGAAGGGTAGTAAATAATTTCTAGGGAAAATTAATCAACCTGGGAGGCAGACATTCTTATAAATGATTATCTTAGAAAACTGAATATGATCAGCAAATTATAGGAAGGTGAGGGGTGGAACTACATTGTGAACAAAGGTTGCCTTATGCAAATAGTCTTTCAAGTAAACTCTCAAAGCTGCTCTCAGAAGAACAGATGAAAAGTCTATCTGGGCATGATGACAACTTTTAGTCTCTTTCTCTTCTCCAGTGGTTTATCTTTCCTGGTTATTTTATAAGATTCCTAGAAAAGGGGGTCTTAAGACAATTGCATTTATTTGGAAAGTAGTTTCCTTAGTCAGATAAAGAGATTCTAGAGAGTTTCTCTTCTTTTGAATGGGGGACAATTACATGAGGCCAGGAGTTTGAAACCAGCCTAGGCAAACATAGCAAGACCCCATCTCTACATAAAGGAAAAAAATCAGGTGTGGTGGCATGCACCTGTAGTCCCAGCTATTCAGGAGGCTGAGGCAGGAGGGCTGCCTAAAATGTTTGCAGTCTTGGCAAATTTGATTCTATCATTTGTAGTATCTTATCTTCCATGTGTATGATTTTGGATTTTGAGATTTTATGTCTTGGAATACTTATGGGAATGCAATTCTCCTGCCTTGGCCTCCCAAAGTCCTAGGGGATTACAAGCATGGCTTCAATTAATAAGTTTTAAATTGCATGCCATCTGAGTAGCATGATGAAACCTTGAGCTGTCCCACCGAGGACATGAAACACCCCTATGTCCGGTGTCTCTACCCTTATACACTACCTGTCCATTAATCACTTAGTAGCTATGACGGTTATCAGATCCAAAAAAAAAACAAAAAACAAAAAAAAAAACAGTATAAATATAAATAGGGATTGGTACTATCTGTGGTTTCAGGTATCCACTGGGGGTCTTGGAATATATCCCTTGTAGACAAGAGGGGATGACTGTATATAAGACTTTTCTATCAAGGGAGGTTGTGATTAAGCAAAAGGAATAACATCACACAGAAATGGACAGAGTAATTTGTGTAACTTCTTATCTCCTTTTCTTGGGAAGAGGGTGAGCGTGTCTTCATTTCAAAAGGGATAGCTGATTCATGGCAGGCAGAATCACGATAGTCTTTTTTTTTTTGAGTCGGAGTCTCACTGTCGCCCAGGCTGGAGTGCAGTGGCGCGATCTCCACTCACTGCAAGCTCCGCCTCCTGGATTCGTGTCATTCTCCTATCTCAGCCTCCCAAGTAGCTGGGGCTACAGGGGCCCACCACCACGCCCGGCTAATTTTTTGTGTTTTTAGTAGAGATGGGGTTTCACCATGTTTTTCTTTGGAACTTTAAACATGAGTTCAAGGGTGAGTCTAGATGTGTGTTGCAAAGGGTGTACTGTGCTGGACAATGTCTGCTGAATATTCTGCACTAATAAAAAATTAGCTGCATGTACTAGAGCATACCTGTGGTCCCAACAACTTGGAAGGCTGAGTTGGGAGGACAGCTTGAGCCTAGGAGGTCAAGGCTGTACTGAGCTATGATCATGCCACTGCCTTCCAGCCTAGGCAACTGGGAGAGACCCTTTCTCAAAATAATGATGATAATAATAATAATAATAATAATAATCAGCCCTATCTTCTAATAGAACTAGGAATGCACAAACTAATTTATACAAATCTGTCCCTGCTGGGAAGACAAAAATCATTTAAATTCCCAGTGTCATGTCAGCAAAGTCAATTCTGTATTCAGAAGCCAGCTTATTTTCACCACTTCAAGCACCAAAAAAAGACTACATATATGAAGAAGTTTCTAAATTAGTTTTTTTCAAACAAAGAAATGCTCTAAACTTTAGTAACACCACATGGGTCCAAGTTAACAACCAAGAACAAAAGATAGAAATCCTACAAAGATTCCCGACACTTCCTAGGTTTCTACGTAGCAGCAATGAAAGTAAATTAATAATAAATATTGGATTTACATTTTATTCAAAGGATAAATACAAAATTAAGAAAGAGTTCAAATTCAAAGAAAATATGCTTGATATTTCAAAACAATTCTACATACAAAGTACAACAGGAAAAAACCAAAAGCCCCCATAAATTAGAGTGGCTAGACACATTCAAGTCTAGCAGAAAGAAACTTGGAATTTAATGCAATGTTATTTCTCTTGCCTAGAAGCTAAAGCCTTAATTGTCTCAGATATCTTCCATCTCCTTATGGGCATTACTTGAAGATAACAATGGAGCAAGCTTTTTAATGAACTTGCCATAGTGAAAAACCAACGACAGATGCCACACTGGAAAGAGGACAACAACGTAACCTAAAAAGGAGCTACTGGCAGAAATAACAACTAGTAATACTGATAACATCTAGATCTTTGCAGACGTTTAGAGTACTGTACAATCTTAAATTACTGTTTATCAACCTTTGGGTCTCACAAATTAAGAATGTACTTTACAATCTTAAATTATTGTTTATCAACCTTTGGGTCTCACAAATTAAGAATGTACTAGTTAAGAACCAAGGAGTTATACCCAGTTCACAATACTGTTTCCTTCACTTGCCCTTTAGATATAATGGATCTGGAATTCTCAATGAGTGTTACATGGTTTGGGAATTCTGGTAATTTTCCTTCCATGACCTCCCTATACTTACCTCCATTTCCAAATATACAAAGCTGAGTGACAGAGGCAAAAATTAATTCCTAAAGGTCCAAAGGGTATACAATACCTGTCAAATTTGATATGTCTGGGCAGGACATGGTGACTCACGCCTGTAATCCCAGTACTTTGGGAGGCCAAGGCGGGCAGATCACTCAAGGTCAGGAGTTTGAGACTAGCCTGGCCAACACGGTGAAACCCCGTCTCTACTACAAACACAAAAATTAGCTGGGCATGGTGGCACGCGCCTGTAATACCAGCTAATCCAGAGGCTGAGGCAAAAGACTCGCATGAACACGGGAGGTGGAAGTTGCAGTGAGCCGAGATCGCACCACTGCATGCCAGCCTGGGCAACAGCGCAAAACTCCATCTCAAAAAAAACAAAAACAAAAAAAAGTAGCCTCTGGAAAAAATGACGCATGTTAGTGGGGCAGCCTTAGGCTCTGGTGCAGAAGAAGAGAGAGGGAGAGGTGGAGGAGGGAGGGAGAGAGAGAGAGAGAGAGAGACCAAAGACTGGGCTGAATTCTACAAGCAGGCAAAACAGCACATCTATCCATTCAAATCACCCTGGCATAACTGTCTCCTGAAAAACGTAGCAAGTGCTATAACCACTAGGGATAGACTCTAGCTTGCTGTTCATAAAAGGATTCTGTAAGGGAAGCTTTGCTCTATAATTAACAGAGTGCCAGATATTACAGAAACTTTAGATTGTCTTGCTACTCACTGACCTTAAATATTATCCTTTCTTTTGCAACTATCAATTCACTTAAAAGTTTTAATCATTGCATACCCTATAAACTTCCTATAAACAATATGTTATTGCAAAACGTTTTAAAAATGTGAGAAAATATCTGTGGAGTGTGGTATCAGAAAGGGCAGAGCCTTTGTTTTATCTAACGATTCTTTCCCAAACTGGGAAGTTTGGGTAGAGACAGTGGCTTTTGGTAATATTTAGGCAGTGATTTCTTATTCTTAAAATCAACAGTAATGAATAAAGTTTTGACATCAGAAGTGTTTACAACTAAAGTAGACACTGATTACGTTCTTAGTACAATACAATTTTTAACATAACTACAAATGTGTATACGCTTCAAATATTAGCAAATTGCTTCAAAATGAAATTCGAAGCAAGTTTTTGGTAATTTATTCACAGTTCAGGCTTACTCACTGGACTTAACAAGACATGAGGAAGAAATGACCAACTGGCTCAGAAAACTAAACATTCACTTCAAAAATCACAAAACTGAAACAAAGATGATTTTAAAATTTCCACTTCTCAAGAAGTGTAATTTAAACAAATACCAAAAGCTTTATTTAAGCAAAAACACATTCAACCACATAACATTCAAAAAGCTAACAGGATCATTTCTACATTCATTCTGAAAACAGTGTAGTAAGAAAGGTAATTTGAGAATTTTCAAAGATGTTCTCGCTAGCCATTATTTATGGTAATTACATACCATTTTGATGTCAAGCTATTACAGACTTAAAAGTTAATACAGCATAATTTTACAATCGTGCTTTCACTATGATTTTTATTTTAACCCTGGATATTATTGGTTTGAAGCTAATATTATCAGTCCTATTGGTTGTCACTGTCACAGATCTGAAGATATGTTTAAATTCATCAAGCTAGGAAGATATCAAAATATTAACAATCTTCAAGTATAGTGAGAAAAAAACTGATTTAAGTGTTAACATTTCTAAACTTGAGACTAACAGCAAAAACAAAGTAATCTGAAACCTGTTGTTTCCATGGGCAAAATACTCTGCCTGGTATTCTTGTACAAAAAATTTACTAAATATGTGAATATCATAAAATGAAAATATCATTCCCTTCCATTTCTTTGGCCTTCACAAATTCAATGTGACTATGATCCTTTTCAATAATACTTTCAATGACATTGTGCTTCTTTAGAAAAATCACTTAAGTTGTAGCATACAATAGTTAACATTAGTTCTTTTATTGCTATGGTATATGCTAATTTTTTTAAAAGGGGAAAAAAAAACCCAAAGAACTTCTTAAAATGTTTGTTAAAGCAAACATTTCAGTTGGTTTCCTTTCTTTGAAGAATAATAGAAATAAATGTCAGAGGAGTATTACTAAGGAGCCAGAACAAACAAACAAAAAAACAAAAAACTCCTTTACTCCCATCCTCAGAACTAACTCAGGACAAGAGATCTATATTCAAAAAGATAAAACAATCTCATGTCAGTAACTACCTCCTATGAAACCTAAGAGAGAAAACCTGTAATAGCTCTCTTAACCAACAGCCCCATCTGCACATCACCAAGCGCCAGTTCCCTTTGGGTAGCAGTAATGCTTGTTTTTCATCTTTGCATATTAAGGACTGTTGTTAACAGATTTATGGGTCATTTGTAGCTTACTTTGCAAATACCTTTCACTTCTTATGAAACACAATATGCCCCCAAACATGGACCATTATTCAAGTAGACAAAATCACTCACTCACAGCAGTTTAACAACCCACCTCCACTCCATCTTCCCATTCTCTCACCCTATGCCTTCCAATGAACCTAGTCTTTGTTCGTGATGAGTCCATCTGGGGACAAATACTGCCCTAATGATGATGTAATTTTCAACGTCTACCACAGTGACTTTCCCATAATAGGTATTAATAAACACTTGTTGACATAGTTATAATAAGCTAAAAATAGTTAACATTAATTTTTCTCTTTATCTTTTATTCTTATGGCATAGAATTTATTTTAAAAGACTGAAAAACTGATTCCAATGTAATAATCATTTACTGGGCCACATGCTAGATGACAGACATGCCTCCCTGCCTAAAAAGGGCTCAAAGGAACTCTCAGTTATACATGAGTGAATTAAAACTTTAAATGTACTACAAGAAAGAACTTTTTATATGAAGGATTCTTTATGTAGAGTATCTTTTTTGAAAAATCAGATTTTCTTATCCTGTATTACACTGGTTTTAATTGGGCATGCTCACTTTAGTGGTGTGCCTCATTACAATGTCTCTTTTGTGTTAAGAATTAACTTATAAAAGCATTTAAAAATCACTACATCAAATGGGATAGAGAGTAAGAAGACAGGAGAGAGAGGAGAAACCATGTTTTTTGTTTTGAGTCAGGAGGGTCTCACTCTGTCACTCAAGCTGAAGCACAGCGGCACAATCACAGCTCACTGCAGCCTCAACCTCCCAGGCTCAAGTGATCCTACTACTTAAGCCTCCCAAGTTGCTGAGACTACAGCGCAAGTCACCATGCCCAGCCAATTAAAAAAAAAAAAAAAAATTTTTTTTTTTTTTTTTTTGCTCTGTCACCAGGCTGGAGTGTAGTGGCGCAATCTCGCCTCACTGCAACCTCCGCCTCCTAGGTTCATGCGATTCTCCTGCCTCAGCCTCCCAAGTAGTTGGGACTACAGGCGCATGCCACCATGCCCAGCTAATTTTTGTATTTTTAGTAGAGACAGGGTTTTCACCATGTTGGCCAGGATGGTCTCGATCTCTTGACCTCATGATCAACCCGCCTCGGCCTCCCAAAGTGCTGGGATTACAGGCATGAGCCACTGCGTCCGGCCAAAAAAATTTTTGTAGAGACCAGGTCTCACCATGTTGCCCAGGCTATTCTCCAACTCTTGAGCTCAAGCAATACTCCCACCTCAGCCTCCCAAAGTGGAGGCTGGTATTACAGGCTGAGCCACTGCACCCGGCAGAGAATCCATGTTTGTTTGGAAAATATCACTTCTTTGTTCTTGATTTTGGTTTTTGATATTCAGTTTAGAACTTACCCTAGCTTTCAGTATGTTTGTGTGTGTGTGTACACATGTGCTTTATAGAAAGACACACACAGAGGGAGACAGAGATTATGCAGACTAATGACTGACTTCACATATTAGTTTTAACTTAGAATGCTGAATCATACTTTAAACTATAAGAAATGCTACAAACCCACACAAATTGTGTTTGTAAAATGTTAATATACAAAACATAAGAAATGACACTATACACACACTAGCTGACTTACACAAAATAATCTTAGAAACAATTAAAGTAGATTAATATAGCTATAATAGCCATATATTATATATAATGTAGTGACCCTATTTTATTCTTAAAAAGATCAGGTTTCTAGTCACCATGTATGAAAGTCCTTCCAAATTACCTCAAAATATAACAAATCTTTCTCTAACCCTAAGACACAAGCAGAATTCTATGCTTCTCTGGCAACAACAATAACTATTAGAAAATCTTAACCTCACCAAGAAGTTCAAACAAGAAAAGAAAGAAAAGAAAGGAAAAGACAGCTTACTTAAATAATTGTGCTAAATAGCTTACCTTCACAATTTAAAAGTAAAAACCTTTGAAAAAGAAGGACTGTACCAAAAACAAACACACTCTCCTATAGCCCTGAAGATCTGGCCAGAAAAGCTCCATTAAGAAATTATTACTCACAATTTTGGGGGTATCAAATAATAACATTCTACTTTAAATATTTTAATCCAAATTGTCAACTTCCATTTCTGACACTTACAAGCTGAACATACCCCAATATCACTCACTATTTATATCTTCTTTATTCCTAAATATATTTCAGGGGTAGAGCACAGAAAATACAGAGAGGAAAAATACCTAGGATATAATACTAAATTTGGTGCCTATCAGTGTAAAGCATACATACCTTTTTCTGAGCTTAGCCTACCACATATACTTAGAGTGAAATGATGAGGTCAACGACCTGCAAATCTTCCAAACAATCACAAATAACTTCTAAACTGGCACTAAGGGACTAGTTTTACGCAACAATACAGTGAAGGAAAGTTAAAATTAATTACAGGAAATTCTTCCTTGTGACAAAGTTGAAGAGAATACTGAATATATCAATATTAATTTAATAGCAGCTCTGTGTTGTGATTTTAAAGAACAAGATAAAATATGTCATTCAGCAGTCATTTAAAAAATAAAAGACTACAGATACAAGGAAATAAAAACCACTTTTAGGAGATGAAAACACAAAGAAGTAGGATACCCAACATGTACACATCCCATCTTCAAATTTAAAGTCATATTGTCAGTTGTCCAAAGCAGCTCAAATTTAAAGTTTGTGCTATAAAATTGTGCAAATATGTTAAGGATTGAGACCCACCAATGCACTACTGTAATATTTTGCTTCCTAAATTTCTTCCACCTACAGATAATAGACAAGTCTGAGAAACTAAGGCTAACCAAACTTAGATATAAATCCTACCAATAAAATTTCAGTTTTAAGTTTTACAGTTTGATTTAAAAACAAAACAGAAACAAATTTCAAAATAAATCGTATCTTCTCTTAAAACTTGGCAAACTTTCCCTAACTGTCCAAGTATGAGCATACACTGCCACTGGCTTTAGATACTCCAATTAAATGCACCACTCTTTCACTGGTCGGAATGAAGTATGGTGAAACAAGTACCAATTTTTAGAAACATATTGTCTTCTCAGATTGAAGTGGAGGGTCCAGAAATGCAACACGCAGCATTCTTTAAAGAAAATAATAGCTAGAATCTTTCTGATACAGATTCCAATATAGATTAAATTATTCAAAGTCCTCCGCAAATTACTGGGAAAATATAAGAGGTAACTTCACAAAAATCACATATTGAGTGGAATAATTATAACTGATATATAAATAAGGATTTACTAAAAAAAGGCTTCAAGGGGTGATATTTTAAATCAAGGTTTTAAATACAAAAGGTGTCTTGTGTTGCTTAATCGTACAGTTTCGTACATTTTGTATAGACATTCTTCACTCTACAGTCACAGATTTGGCAAGATTCCGTGGGAAATCAACCTGCAAAAAGAAAAAAAAAAAGCAAGATTTGAGAGATTATATAGACTGGGGAAGGGGGTGGTTACTATAAGCAAATTATTTTTGTTTATAAAAACAGAAAACAATACGTTCATTAACCATCTTTATTACAGACTACAAAGAATTAGGTTAGAAAATATAATCACATAATGTGTCCTGAAAAAAACTGAAATTGGTTAGGAAAAAGCATTCTAAAGGTGCCAGTTCACACAGAAAGAGCTACTGTGGTCCTCTACAGAAGTAGTAGCCCTCATAGGGGACACTAAAAACAAAAGCACAATGTTTTGGTTGCCACAATGGCTGAGAAACCAGGAATGCTACAAAGTCTTCAATGTGTGGGACAGTTCCAAACAAAAAAGTATTGTCCTACCAAATGCCAATAGCTGCCCTATTAAGAGATATGAGGTTATATTAAGAAAACAGGTGGAGACTACCCAAGGTGAGTCACGATCTTGGAGGTGAACCCCAACGTTCCTTCAAGTTCTATGGGTAAGAAGATGTTGTGATGTAACCTACAAATTGGGCCATGAAAATACAACAGGTGACAGATATATATTTGATAGATTTCTCAAACACTATTGTTAAAAATTTAGGAGAAAAAAATCAGAATGTATCCAGGTAAAAAACCATCCCAAGATTTCTGCAGTGATAGATGACTTACATCATAGCCTCTCAGCACAGCAAGGTGGAAAGCCAGCAACTGTAAAGGGATCACGCTGAGAATGCCCTGCAAGCAGTCCACCGAGTGGGGCACCTTGATTGTTCTTTTTGTGTTCTTAATGGTCTCAGTATCCTCCTTATCACAAATTACCACAGGCCGCCCCTAGGAAAGAAAATCACACACATACACAACATCACTGGTGGGCAAAGGCAGGGCTATAGCTTATGAATGTGCAAAAATTGCAATGCATAATCCATATGAAGCCTCACGGACAGACTTCTTTAAATTCCTGTGTAGTAAATCTGATTGGTATTACTTATAGTCAAGGAAACAGAAGCGTTATGGGATCCAGTAATTTGTTTAAACTCATGCAACTAAGAAATACCAGGCTTAGTACTTGACTGCAGGTTTGCCTAATTTCAAAGCTCAAGTTCATTACCACCACATCGTGCTTAGGGAATAATATCTTTTGGAATTTATATAAAGCCAATTGATCTGAAGAAAACTCAATTATATAATATTAAAACCTAGATGTTAGATTTCCCCTGAAATATATCACGTGTGTGTATTTTTTTTTTAATTTATTTTATTTACTTTTTTAGAGACAGGGTCTCACTATGCTACCCAGGCTGTATTCAAACTCCTGGACTCAAGTGATCCTTCTGCCTCAGTCCCCAGAGTAGCTGGGACTACAGTCATGTGCCACTGCACCCAGCTGAAATATATACTTAAAAATATATTAAAATACATTTTTAAATGTTTTAGAAGTATTAAATTAAAAAAGAGTAGCATATGTTAACTAAAAGAAGACAGGATGTGGAGACCAAGACCTCAGTTCTGGTCTTGGTTCTGCCCAATATGAGATCTACGACCTTGGTCTTCTTAAAGCTCTAAGCATCTGGGCCAGGCGGGGTGGCTCATGCCTGTAATCCCAGCACTTCGGGGGGGTGAGGCAGGTGGATCACTTGAGGTCAGGAGTTCGACACCAGCCCGGCCAACATGAAACCCCATCTCTACCAAAAATACAAAATTAGCCAGGCGTGGTGGAGTGTGCCTGTAATCTCAGCTACTCAGGAGGCTGAGGCAGGAAAATCACCTGAACCCAGGAGGCAAAGGTTGCAGTGAGCCAAGATTGTGCCACTGCACTCCAGGCTGGGTGACAGAGCAAGACTCCATCTTTAAAAAAAAAAAAAAAAATTCTTAAGTATCTGATTCCTCACATGTAAACCTCAAAGGCTGTATTCCAAAGTAAATGAGTTAACACGTGAAAACATGTTTTGTAAGTCATTCAAATAAGCTAGCGTGACTCCCCTCTTTGATCCCCAAGGTGTTCTCACAGTCCCCCGACTTACCTGCCGAGCAACCACTTGCTGAAGAGCATTCTGACACTTAGCATAAGTGTGATCTCTCATGATGATCATGATCACAGGCATCAATTTATCCACCAAAGCCAGAGGCCCATGTTTCAATTCACCAGCAAGGATGCCTTCAGAGTGCATGTAAGTAATTTCTTTGATTTTCTAATAGGAAAGAACCAGATTTGTCTTCAATCCACTTTTCAAAAATCCATGTTTAAGTAAATATTATAAAAAGCATCTGATATGTCAAGCCACTGTCTATCTATCCAAAAGTATTAAAGGACCACTGATCTATAAATGTATCTAACAAGTTAATAGATCACTATTTCTATATTATCAACAAGTAATTGGAAGTTTTAAAGCTCCACCAGGACTTTTTAAAGATTTTAGATTATCATGAACATATTCATACTTCTGGTTAACCCTTTTTTTTTTTTTTTTTTTAAGACAGAGTCTCGTTCTATCACCCAGGCTGGAGTGCAGTGGTGTGATCTCGGCTCACTGCCACCTCCACCTCCACCTCCTAGGTTCAAGTGATCTTCCCGCCTTAGCCTCCCAATTAGCTGGGATTATAGTCATGCATTACCACATCCAGCTAATGTTTTTGTATTATTAGTAGAGATGGGGTTTCACCATGTTGGCCAGGCTGGTCTCGAACTTCTGACTTCAAGTGATCTACCTGCCATGTCCTCCCAAAGTGCTGGGATTACAGACGTGAGCTGCTGTGCCCAGCTTGACCTCAATTAAATTTCTTATCTAGAGAACTTAATCTTTATTCATATTTGAACAAATTAACCCAAGTTACTTGCTAAATCCAAGTTTGTCATGCTAAAATCTACTCTTTTTGATTTTCACTTTTGAACAGAGTTCTCTGTTGCACTTTCTCAAAGTAAACAAACCACAATGCATAAATACAGAAGCACTTTCAAAAGTTCTACCTATTTCATTCATTTAATGTAAAAATATATGACTATGTGTCAGGTCTGCAGGTCAATGGACTGATATTAATTAAAACTGAGAAAACTTACCAGCGCCCCTTCAAGACAAGTAGCATAATGATAGCCTCGTCCCATTATCAGAACTGACTTCTGATGATAAAGTTCTGTTGCTAGTTTCTGAATTTCGTCATCCATGCTCAGTACTTCCTTAATCATATCTAAGAAGTAATATTAGCAAAAAAGGACAATAAACCAAACAAATAAAATAACAATATATTGGTAGCAAACAACAAAAGACCAGTGTTTCTATTCCTCTGTGCTATCAATCAGTATGGGTATTTTTTTAATACATCGGAGCAAACGTAGAAAGATCTTATTGACTAAATAGCTACAAGCCACAGCTTCAAGGATAAGAAGAGAATTTTACCTATTACCCACTCCCTTAGACAACAAAAGTATAATATATGAGTATCTTTGTACCAGGCAGCCGTTTCAATCCAAGCATGATCTCTTTGCGTCTTTCTTGCATGGAGATCCGATCATCACACATCATAAGGGCGAACATCACAAGGGATACAAACTGGCTGGTATAAGCCTGAGACATCACAAAAAAGCAGGACAATTAGTTGCAGCTGCATCTTAAGAATTTAGAACTTTTAATTTTAAAAAGCTGAAAATAAAATTCCCATTGGTTTTAGAGTATATATTCTCTATCTTTTAAAACTACGTTAGGGCCAAGCATGGTGGCTCATGCCTGTAATCTCAGCACTTTGGAAGGCCGGGGCGGGTGGATCGCTTGAGCTTAGGAGTTTGAGACCAGCCTGGGCAACATAGCGAAACCCTGTCTTTAAAAAAAATACAAAAATTAGCTGGGTGTGGTGGTGTGCACCTGTGGTCCCAGCTACTCAGGAGAATCACTTGAGCCCAGGAGGCAGAGGTTGCAGTGAACCAGGATTGCACCACAGCACTGCAACCTGGGACAGAGTGAGACCCTGTCTCCAAAACACAAAAATAAACTACCTTAGTAACAGTGAACTGAACCAGTACTTGGGAAATCTATCACTATTCTCCTTTTCTGAATCTTGAACAAATGACTCAACCTTTATTTCTTAGATACAAAAGCCAAACACCTTAAAATCCATTGAATGCTTATAAAATTCCTAATATCCCTAAGAAAGGAAGGAAAAGATGAGCAAATCAGCATGTGCCTAACCACATTTAGTTTTTGGTGTAAATCAAAAGGCAAGTGCTTGATAAACTCTCCTTGGGGTACTTGCACTGGTATTGCTGGATTTTTTTTTTAATTGCTCTTTGATTTCCACCTTTGCCTATTGCCTGTTCCTCACTCCCAGTTTTATGTTTTAAGTTTTCATTAAAAAAAAAAAAAAAAGAAAGAAAGAAAGTACAATTGTAGAAAAGTAAACAGAAATAATAATCTTTAATCTCATCTGTTAATAGAAACAATTACATTAATAATATGCTATTAATCACACTTGTGAATACTGCCTTAAAGTTTTTACTGTTTTTCTTTTCTTTACATAGTTAAGAAAATTATTTTCTTACAATTTTATAACTTGCTTTCACTCCTAAATAACAGTAGAAGTGTAATCCTAAAACCGAACTCTGTCAAGTTACATTATAAGCTTGAGCAGTTTTCATCTCTTTAGGCCTCAGATACCCAATCTGTTAAATGTACATGACACTTAAAAGATTATCATGACAATTAAATGAGACAAATGTAACATTCACTTCTGTATAATCCCTGATATACAGGCTCAAAACATACTATAAATTTTATTGATGACAGCTTCAACTAAAAGACAATTAGTTTCTTAGGATACAGAATTGAATGTATAAAACTCACAATCCTACTGCCAAGACTATTTTCATTCTTACTAACTTTATGTGACTGTGAGATGTGCCTGTTTTGTCAAGTTCTGTGAAATATTGAGAATTATCTCTTTAGCAAACTTTTACCATTTTGACTGCTGGACAATGAACCTTCACTACTATTTTAGCATACATATCTTGAATCCTAAAGCTAAGCTTTTTTTTCATGTTTGTTGACCATTTATATTTTCTCTTTTGACAACTGACTTTGCTGTTCCTCACCTGTTTTTCAACTTGAGTTTGTTTATTCAAATTGGTTTTAAGAAGGTAGTTATTGTTCAAAACAAAAAAATTAGACAAATGCTACATTAATGTTTGGGTGGTCAGATTCTACTTTGAAGTCTAGTTTGCAGATATGCCTACAGATTTTTAGAGTTTACCACTTTCTTATTCTGTATCATTAACGTAATATTTTAAATTACTATATATGTTACCATTTTTCTGGATTTAGTAATAAATCTGCATTTTTGGTTTGATGTAACAAGGGTTTTAATGTAATTTATGTTAGATTTTGCATTTTTTTATTACTGTTATATTTTAACCTGACTGAATGACTGATCTAATTGTATTAGTATTGTGAATAATCATGTGAAATGTTTTGAGACAGAGTACTATATTTCTGAATATAATTTTATGGTTTTTTCACTTACTAAGAACCTTTCTGTGTGGAAAACTAAGACAATTGCTTTCTGCTGTATAATCTGGCATTCATTGTAGATTAAAGCTTATTTTTCTGTGAATAAAACGTATTCAATAAAATACTATTCTTTAAAATTTAAAAAAAAAAGAAGGTAGTTATTGTTATGTCTCAAATATTTTTTCTCATCGTGGACTCGACCTTTTATATTGGTGCTGACTGACATAATTTTTTAACTTCTACGTAGTACTTTTAGACTCAGATAATCCTTCCACATCCTACATAAAACTAAGTATTATTAAATTTTATTACTTCTGTTGTTTTCATTGTTCCTTTTTATTTTTTTAACATTTTCCTTTTTAGTCCGTTTGAAATTAATTTTAGTGCAAGTTGAAGGAACACTAATTCTAACCCAAGATATGTCATTTCTTTACAAAACAATCTTTCCATTTAAAAATATGGCATTTTCATCAATTTGTGCTAGGAATTTAATGCTATTTCCCTCTATTTATCACTTGGGCCACACACTCTAAATTTTTACCCCTCTTATTCATTGTTTACTTTTTTCTAGTAAGTCTTTCTTTTTTTTTTTTTTGACACAGTTTTGCTCTGTTGCCCAGGCTGGATTGCAATGGCGTGATCTCGGCTCACTGCAACCCCAGCCTCCTGGGTTCATGTGATTCTCCTGCCTCAGCCACCCCAAGTAGCTGGGATTACAGGCGCCCGCCACCATGCCCGGCTAATTTTCTTGTATTTTTTTAGTAGAGACGGGGTTTCACTATGTTGACCAGGCTGGTCTTGAACTCCTGTCCTCAAGTGATCTGCCCAAAGTGCTGGGATTACAAGCGTGAGCCACCACGCCCAGCCTCTAGTAAGTCTTTCTTAATGGTAGTTCTGATTTTTTTTAATCCAATAGTTATTTTGAAAAACATTTTTATGTTTCAGATATTTGAGGCTTTTATTTACATCTCTTTCAGTAGGTTATTGTGCTGTTGTCAGTTACGGTGTTAGATATAATTTTAGCTTTAGGAAATTTATTCTGAGGGTTGTGTGTGTGTGCGTGTGGATTATATGCTGAATTTCTATTACTCTTCTCTTGATAAGGGATTACTCCATTAGTGATTTCCTGGCATGATGTGGATAATGAGACTCCCTCTATAATAAAATCACAGTCTGGTAACTCCTTATCACCCCAATAGTTAAATGAGACTCCCTGTTTCCTCCTGCTGGACTTCCCAGCCTCCAGCTGCTCACATGGTCCTCCACAACTGCCTCCCTGTACACCTATTATATTCCACCAGCAGACCGGAATCTTTTCCCATAACACTAAAGTGAATTTGGAGTCCTCTGCCTCCAAGACTAATGAGCACATCTATATTCTAAATTCCAGACTCTTCCAGTCTACTTCTTTCTACTGTGGTTTACTTTTCAATAAATCAATTAATCACAAAACATACTACCAGGTTAGAGGTATCTTGGACCCCTGGAATACTTAAACTGTTTCCAATCCAAACTGATCAGATAATGAGTATTCCAGCTCCTGTAGCCCATAACTAAAAATGTTATTCTACAAACTAGTGTTTATTTGTTTGAACTGAAACCATCTGAATACTAGTTTTTAAGTACAAATATTAAACGGAGCAACTTTAATCCATATGTTTTTCCATTGCATTGCTATTACAGTTTAATTTCTAATTTCAATTTCATATTTTTAATTTCATCAATACATACCAGGAAACCAATTATGAGGAAAAATAAGCTATACCCTACATTCAGAATCTACTGAGGTTTGAAAGAGTTTACCAGGAAAATGCTGACTCTGAAATTTTAAACTTGGTTTTTCTTTTTGTTCAGCCAAAAACAAAGTTACATTTTTATTTTTTTTAATCAACAAAAGTCAGCACTGTGGTGAAATTCTAAACACCTGCAACAACATATAAAAATTGCTGAACCTACCATTTATACCCATCAATTCCTCCAGCAGTATCAAATTGTCTATGGTCTGATACTATGAGAAACTCAGTAAGATCCCTCTAATCCTGACAGTTTCAGGCAAAGTTGAGAATTTACAGGCAAGATCACAGAATTCTTCTATGTGCTCCATCACTGGGCCCAGGGATTAGGATCAATAATCAACTTTTGGCTGGGCACGGTGGCTTACGCCTGTAATCCCAGCACTTTGGGAGGCCAAGACGGGTGGATCACGAGGTCAGGAGTTCGAGACCAGACTGGCCAACATGGTGACACCCAGTCTCTACTAAAAATACAAAAATTGGCCAGATGTGGTGGCAATTACCTGTAATCCCAGCTACTTGAGAGGCTGAGGCAGGAGAATCACTTGAAACCGGAGGGCAGAAGTTACAGTGAGCAGAGATCACACCACTGCACTCCAGCCTGGGCAACAAGAGCGAAACTCCATCTCAAAATAATAATAATAATAGTAATAATAATCAACTTCTTTCAATACCCATTAACATAAAAACTCTTATTTGCCACCTGGAATGGTCTGTGACTAAATAACCCAAAACTTATTGTAAGTAACTAAGCCCAAAATGTCTAAGACATTTGAATAAAATTACTTTAGAATCCAAGAAAAATGAAAGTAATACTAAATTGCCATACTTACTCAATTTTTTAAGAGTCATTTTTGAAAAAAATTAAAGTCTGTACTAAAAAGATGCTAATTTCTTATACAGGTGGTAACCATTGGGGTAATGGGTAAAAAGTATGTAAGACTTCTCTGTACTATGTTTGCAACTTCCTATATAGTTATTTCAAAATAAAAAGATATTTAAAAAAATGATTTGCAGAAAGAAAGAACTAATGATACAAATAACAACATGAACAAATCTCAAAAACTTCAGGCTAGGCTAGTCCAATAGTGGGTCATTAGAACTCATTAGGATTAGAGTTACTAAAGTTGGTATACAATACCTCACTGCTAAATTTAACTGGCTTTATTTAAAAAACAAACTTCAGGCTAAATGAAAGAAGCTACACACACAAGACGTGTTATACAATTCCATTTACAAGAATTTTCTAGAAAATGCCACAATACAGCAAGAGAAAACAGTAGTTCCTGAGTATGAGGCTGGAGGGTAGGAGTGAGGATTGACTATAAAGAAAAACAAAGGAGTATTTCAGGTGATCATCTTCTAAAACTGGATTGTGATAACAGTTGTACAGCCAAATGAATTTACTAAAACTGTACACTTAAAATTGGTGAATATGCTATGGTAGAAACTAGATGGTGGGTATACCAATGCTAATGTAAAATTTTTATTATTTTTTTTTAAGACAGGGTCTCACTCTATCATCCAAGCTAGAGTGTAGTGGTGTGATCATGGCTCACTGCAGCCTCAAACTCCTGGGCTCAAGGGATCCTCGTGCCTCAGCCTCCTGAGTAGCTGGGACTACAGGCACGTACCACCACGCCCTGCTAATTTTTGTATTTTTTAGAGATAAGGTCTCCCTGTGATGCCTCGGCTGGTCTTGAACTCTTGGCCTCAAGTGATCCTCCCACTTCAGCCTCCCAAAGTGCCAGGATAACAGTTGTGAGCCACTGCACCCAGCCTGTACGTAAAATTTTTAAAACTCTGCTGTATATTTGAAAATCATCATCCTAAAATGTTGAGGCAAATTAAAGTTCTCATAAACAAAGGAATGAGAAATGTAAAATATATATTTCCCTTGGCAGCTCACAATTCCAGAAACATTTTATGAAAAGATTAAGTCAATGGCATCCATCCAAACAATCCCATATCCCACATACACCACGTTGTAGCCCTTGTTTCACAATCTGTTATAAATAAAGAGTCTCTGGGATTCCAATCCCCCAATCAAATCCTTAAGTGCTACTAAAGGTGGCTGGTCATTTAATCAGCCAAAGGATGGAAACCCAAGCACAAACATGTAACACGTTTTAATTACCATATGGAGAAAATTCAAGTTTCAGCACTCTGTAAATTACAGTGTTAACAATATCGAAATACCCAAGAAATAAAAATCTCACTCAAGAGTTTTTATGCCTGTAACCCCAGCACTTTGGGAGGCCAAAGCAGGCAGATCGTTTGAGCCCAAGAGTTCGAGACTGGCCTGGGCAACATGGTAAAACTCCGTCTCTACCAAAAAATACAAAAATTAGCCAGGCATAGGTAGTGGCCTGTACCTGTAGTCCCAGCTACTCAGGAGGCTAAGGTGGGAGGATCACCTGAGCCTGGGAAGGTCCAGGCTGCAGTAAGCCATGATTGCACCACTGCACTCTATCTACTCTGGATGACAAAGAGGAGAGACTCCGTCTCCAAAAAAAAAAAAAAAGGTGGGGGCCAGGTATAGTGGCTCATGCCTGTAATTCCAGCACTTTGGGAGGTCGAGGCAGGCAGATCACTTGAAGTCAGGAGTTCAAGACAAGCCTGGCCAACATGGTGAAACCCCATCGCTACTAAAAATACAAAAATTAGCCAGGCGTGGTGGCAGGTGCCTGTAATCCCAGCTACCTGGGAGGCTGAGGCAGGAGAACCACTTGAACCCAGCAGGCGGGGGTTGCAGTGAGCTGAGATCGCGCCACTGCACTCCAGCCTGGCCAAGAGAGTGAGAGTCCGTCTCCAAAAAAAAAAAAAAGAAAAAGAAAAAGAAAAGAAGAATTTTTTTTTTCTTTTTTTTTCTTTTATTATTATTATTATTATTATTATTATTATTATACTTTAGGTTTTATGGTACATGTGCACAATGTGCAGAAAAGAAGAATTTTTATGTAAGAATCACAAACTTTCTACAAAAAATTCTCTATGAGAATCTTTGAGGGAAAAGAATTCAAATGCGGTTATGTACACATTAACATTGTCTTCCACAATCCTTTAATTAAACTCAAATCCACCAATATCCCAACATCTTATTAGATAATCAGCAAGAAATATCAAACTTAAGCAGAAAAATATTGAGAAAACAAAAATGTGAAATCATAAAAAGTAACACATTGGGCAACATAGTGACACCCCGTCTCAAAAAAAAAAAAAAAAAAAAAAACTAGACTGGTGCATCTGTAGTCCCAGCCACTCAGGCGGCCGAGGCAGAGATCACTTGAGCCCATGAGTCTGAGGCTGCAGGGAACTATGATTCCTGTCATTGCACTCCAGCCCCAGCCTGGGTGACAAAACAAGATCCTGTCTCTAAATAACAAACAAACAAACCTAAAACCCCAAAAAAACACTTGTGGAGGGATAACATCTCTTGTATTTATACAACTTTCTAAGATTTCCTATTTTTATTAGCCTCCTAAATTTATGCATATTCCAATTCCAAAGAGCAAAGTAGTCTTACTAGGCCTTCAAAAAACAGGACAGTACCTTTAAACCTCCCCAGAGCAATATCTAAAGAGAAAGATACTGTCATACAATACTCATTAAAAAATTTTTTTTAATTGCCAAATTTTAAATTTTTTTTTTTTTAGATGGACTCTCGCTCTGTCACCCAGGCTGGAGTGCAGTGGCACAATCTCAGCTCACTGCAACCTCCACCTCCCAGGTTCAAGTGATTCTCTTGCCTCAGCCTCCCGGGTATGCTGGGATTACAGGCACGTGCTACCACACCTGGCTAATTTTTGTATTTTTAGTAGAGACAGGGTTCACCATGTTGGCCAGGCTGGTCTGGAACTCCTGAGCTCAAGTGATCTGCCCGCCTCAGCCTCCCAAAGTGCTGGGATTACAGGCGTGAGCCACCATGCCTGGCAGTTGCCAAATTTTATACCAAAGGTGTATTCCTCCTTACAAACTTTCAGAGGTAGTATGTATATTTTTACATTATTTATTAGAAACCATAAATAGGTAAATAAAAATTCCAAAAATGGTTAAAGTGGATGTTTCTAATTTGTTTTCAAATTCCAGACTATACTTCATAAAAGAAAGGGATGTTATATACTTGTTATGTATCCTACTGTGCCCAGCAGGAGGGCAGTAAGCGACAGACAAGGATAGCCAGCAGAGACCTTTTCAAAATGGACTTACACTATATACATAAGTCCCTTTTAAACTCTATTAGGAAGAGGGAGAGAATGACAAATCTTTTATCTATCTGACCCTTAAGTCCTACAATAATTACAATGATTAGTAAAATGTGAGTTCTATAACTGCTAACAAAAATAAGATACAGACTAGTCTACAGACTAGTCTGCTTCACTGACACTATGATTAAATAATCATCAGAGAAATGAGTCAAGAATTTACCTTTGTACTGGCCACACCAATCTCAGGACCAGCATTAATATGAACTCCACAATCTGTCTCCCGTGATATGGAACTGCCAACTGTGTTTGTGATCCCCACAGTTAAAGCTCCTCTCTCCTTACAGTACCGAAGACCCATCAAAGTATCTGCTGTCTCACCTGTGTAAAAAGTAGGGACAACCATAACACACAGAACAGTTTTAGCATATGCTGTTTCCTAGGAGCAAAAACAAATTGACCACACTTTCAACAGTATTACTTGTTTTAAATAAAATACAAAACATCTGCTTAATAAATTTATAAAACTTTAAGTAATATGGCTTCTCAGGATCTCTTCCTTCTCTGTCACTGAAAATCCAGCTCTCTGAACATAAAAGGTGTTCATTTTTACTAATTCATAAAGAGTTATGTAACATTAAAATAAATCTGTGTTCGTCAAGTCATCTGCAATGCCAGTTTACCTTTAAATATCAGCTTTTGGCACGATATGCTAGAATTATTAGAAAGAATAACTTTCCTTCCCTTTAAGTTTTTAAAATTAACACACCTGATTGACTAAGGAAAAAGCAAACATCATCTCGAAAGACTGGTGTGTTTCTGTCCAGGAAGTCACTTGCTAGTTCCACCATCACAGGCAACTCAGTCAGCTCCTCAAGAACTTGACGTGTCTGCAGAGAAAAGATGACTTGGTCACAGAACTTTCCTTCAAATACTCTTTCATTGGACTTCTTTGGATTCAATGTATAGTTTTTGCTTTTTCTGATTACAAAAATGACACGTTAGAAAATAAAAACAACCCAGATTAAAATATTTTTTTAAAAAATCAAAATCCTACCACTTGAGATAAGCATGGCTAACATTTTACTATCAGTCTCTTTAGACAACTATCCATGTATACATTCTTTTTTTTTTTTTTTTTTGAGATGGAGTCTCGCTCTGTCGCCAGGCTGGAGTGCAGTGGTGCCATCTCGGCTCACCATAACCTCCGCCTCCCGGGTTCAAGCGATTCTCCTGCCTCAGCCTCCCGAGTAGCTGGGACTATAGGCGTGCGCCACCATGCCCAGCTTAGTAGAGATGGGGTTTCACCATGTTGGCCAGGATGGTCTCGATCTCCTGACCTCATGATCTGCCTGCCTCGGCCTCCCAAAGTGCTGGGATTACAGGCGTGAGCCACTGCGCCTGGCCACATACATTCTCATAAGGAAACATACCCACACATATAAAACATTTTGAGAAGTGGAAAAAGCATGGCTCTGAGTCAGCTTGTGTGTTATCTCTAACTTCCCAATTCCTAATCTTTAAAATGAAAATTCATGTAATACCCATGTCAGTGAGGGGTTTCAAATCAGATAACAGATGTACAAATATAGAGAGA
Organism: Pongo pygmaeus; assembly: GCF_028885625.2. Taxonomy (NCBI): domain Eukaryota; kingdom Metazoa; phylum Chordata; class Mammalia; order Primates; family Hominidae; genus Pongo; species Pongo pygmaeus. The sequence continues at coordinate 64,195,237 of NC_072385.2, read as the reverse complement.
AAAATTAAACACTTTAAAAGTACGTATTCATAAATATGACCATTTCCCAAAAGAAGTCAATATATTTTAGAAATCTTGTTTAAGAGGGCTCACTATTTTCAACCTTTGTGGCATGGGGCAGGCGGAATGAAGTAGGCAGCAGTATGCCTCTGTGCAAAAGGTAGTTTAACCTTCATTTCAGTAAATTTCCGTTCTAATTATTTTTACACTAAACATCGGAAAATCAAAAACAACAGAAAAATTATCTTTTAGGCAGCAAAAACTTTAAGCTCAACCAATGTATACATTTAGTGTTGCTTTAATTCTAACTCTGGAGCTCACCTATCCTGACAGCCTTTCACCAGTCTCTTCAGGCAAGTGGTCCTCCCCATCTCTCACCCATCTCAGCTTTCCTCCTTCTCAGCAATAAAGAACTTAAAGGTGCCCTTATTTCATAGCCCTTTTACTTTTGCTTGCCCACAAATTTGAACAGAATCGTTTTACTTGGATCCCCCAAAAATATTAAATAACTTTGATTTGGCATTTTTTAACAATACTACAACATCATGTAAAGAAAATCACTGAAGATAAAATGCTCCTATTTTTTATTATTCTTTTCCATTAATATATCTTATTATACATAATTAAGTTACCGACACTAAAATGCTAAATGTTTTCCCACAAATAAATGTAAACAAAACCTTTTCACCCAGTTTATAATATAAATGTTACATTGGAATCATATTCTTCAAAATAAAAAGATGGGGAAAGAAGAGAGAAAGATAGAAATCTGGAGGCTTACCAGATATTTAAAAGTAATAAACCCCAAAAAAGTAATCTCAAGATTTATCTGTGCTAATTAATAGTTTATTCTTTTAGTTGGGGCAACTTTTTTTTTTTTTGGTTAAAGATGGGGTCTTGGTTTGTTGCCCAGGCTGGAGTGTAGTAGCTATTCAGAGGCATGATTATAGGGCACCGTGGCCTCGAATTCCTGGTCTCAAGTGATCCTCCTGCCCCAGCTTCCAAGAAGCTGGAACTATAGGCACACACCACTGCACCCAGCTGCAAACAACTGTTTATAAATACACAAAATGACATATTTCCATCACAATAGAGTAACTTAATGCTATAAATTCCACTGAATGCCACTACAAAACCTAGAGAAAATTAAAATTATGAAAAGCATATTAAGTAGGCTATACTTAAATCATTTATGCCTAGTGTTCCATCCATTGGAACGCTAAGCTTGTGGGAATTATTTATATCCTACTGCTCAAGGTCATCACCAAGGTCTGATGATTTTTCACAAAAAAATTTTGCAACCTCTGGCATAAATGGGTTAAGAATGATTAGAGTGTAGTCAGTTATCATTCAGGATACAGATACTAAAAAAAAAAAAAAAATGCAAATGTGTCATGAAACAACAACAAAAACGTAAAACAGGATAAAATAAATGGTACTATTTTGTCTGATAAACCACAGGGGGATTTCTAATGTTTGTTAACTACAGTAGTCTTGGCATCCACGAAACAACAAAAAATCTTACATTAGAGAATTCTAACAGAGTATATAATTTCTGCCCCAATGTTGTCTTAGCAATAGATGAAGCATTTAATCAAATTTTCTATTTCTGAATAGAGGGCTCATTCAGTAACAGATCTAAGCCACCACTAACGTGTTTACGTCTTTCTTCTTCCTGTTTTCAAAATTTTTTTTTTTTTTTTTTTTGAGACAGGGCCTGGTTTTGTTGCCCAGGTTGGAGTGCAGCGGTGCAATCTAGGCTCACTGCAGCCTCACCTTCTGGACTCAAGTGATCCTCCTGCCTCAGCCTCCCAAGTAGCTAGGACTACAGGGAGTTGCCACTACACCCTGATAATTTTTTTTTGGTAGAGACGGGGTCTCACTATGTTGCCCAGGCTCAAACTCCTGGCATCAAGTGATCCTCCCACTTTGCCCTCCCAAAGTGCTGGGATTACAGGTGTGAGCCACAACGCTCAGACAAAACAATCACTTTTTTAGACCTCTACTCTTCAACATTACATGGACTTTCTGTTTAGGACCATACAATTTTGGGGAAGGAGGGGAGGAGGTATTTGGTGTAGTCTTAGAAAAGAGCAAAGCTTGTTGAGATGCAAGGGCAGGTGACCAGATAAGTTTCACTCACTGCTTAAATAAATGGCTCCTAATAAATATTTATGCCTCAGCAAATAAATAAATTATGACATGAACTTTGGAAATCAATCCTAAAAGCAGAAATTGAATGTAAAGGTCTTCTGTTTATAACAGTTGACATCAGCAGCACATAAACTGTCTCTTCCTAAGGAAACTACATGGGCAAATATTGGTCTTTTATTGGAATAAAAGACCCTCATATACCTATGCTTCTGCACTGACAATACACGTTTTTGATACTGAATTTCAGCTTCTAAAAGAACAATTTAAAGAATAAAATCTGATTAAAAAAAAAAGCAGACTACTTTTCTTTGCAGTAATGTGCCCACAAAGTAAAACTGCATTGAGGTTCACACATGATGCGGGCCATCTGTCTAGGGCAAGTGAACAATGCTAAGCAAAACCTAATGACAGCTCTTATACATGTAGGCAAGCTCCCTAGGCTACAAGTCTAGGACAGTAGAGAAACTCCCCCTCTTGGTCTTTCATGAAGTCTGCTGCAGGAGGTCTATCTGTATATCTAGGGTCCTTTTCTACAGATCTTCCACGGATAAATAATTCCAAGCAGCTGGTAATTTCTCTCCTTACCTTCTTTTTTTATCACAAAAGGGAAAAGACAACACATTAACAAAACATAGTTTTACACAGTATGTTATTAGACTACTACTTGGTCTATAGATATTCTCTAATATTCAACATAATTAAAATTTTAAAAAGCACTTACTGCTACACCAGCATGGTAACTTGTTCCACAAGCAATAAGAATTAAACGCCGGCATCTCTGGATCTCCTTTATGTGATCCTTCAAACCACCCAAATTCACTGAAATAAAAGTTTGTGTACATAATTATTTAGCAAAGAACCATGTAAACTAGGCAATCGCATTTTGTGAGTATCCACTGCCAATATGAGGAAGAATACTGCTGTTTTAAAGAATTAATATTCCTCTTGGAAAGCACAGTTCTCTGTAATTTTGAAAAGTAAATTAAATAAGTCACAACTTTACTGGCCCCCCCCAAACCTGTAACTGACCTTACTCACCTCTCTACATCCTCACACAATTACAGTATTTATTACATTCTATCTCAGTTATTTTTACATTCTTCTCTCTGAAAGTTATCTTAAAGGCAAAAGTAGAGGACACAGAAAACAGACCATTAGATGTAGAGGGCTGGAGCTGGAGGAGAGGTTGACAACAATAGGGTGCAAGGAAATTTTGGGAGTGGTGGAGCTGTTCTACATCTTGACTTTGTGGAGGTTATGATTATGACTATGTTGTAGAGGTCTGTCAAACTTAGAGTTATACACTAGGAATGGTGAATTTTATTATATCTAATTATGTCTCAATAAACCTGTCTGGGAAAAACATTATCTCAGTTATATTTATTTCCCCTCTGGTGCCCAGAAAGGTGCTCTGTAGAGTAACATAAACCCACTCTCCTCTCAGTCTTTGCCGTCCCCATTCCCCTAATGCTTCAGTCAAAATGCTTGATTGTTCTGATCCCTCCACATTTATCTTCAAACCCAGCATCTCTCCCTAGACGACAGCAACATTCTCCAGTTCTCTCTTCTGTTCTCCACCTCCTGTAGTCTGCTCTCCATATGCTACCAGAAGGATCTCTTACAGTGATCCTTTAAAAACATAAAGACCCTCCAGTGAAGTCTGTCCTCTTTTTCAGTTTCTATAGCTATTTACATGTTGTTCTCCACGTGTCTTGTCCAGAAATCCTTCCACACAGGCTAGTTTTCTATCTGTGAGAAATTCCCATTCAACATTCATTCAACAGGTCAACTAAAATTCCCTAAGCACCCACCAAGTAAATATAGTGGTCAAGGCACTGAGAGCTTCTGGACTCAAATAATTCCAAATCTGGCTGAGAAGAATGACAGGTACCTCCTCGTGGGCCTCATCCTGCTGCTCTCTCTGAACTATTTTCAGTCTGTCTACTCTGCCCCTGCTCTCTTCATCTCCTCATCTTCTTTTTTTTTTTTTGAGACAGAGTCTTGCTCTGTAGCCCAGGCTGGAGTGCAGTGGTGCAATCTCAGCTCACTGCAACCTCCACCTCCGAGGTTCAAGCGATTCTCCAGCCTCGGCCTCCTTAGTAGCTGGGATTACAGGCTGTGAGCCACCACACCCAGCTAATTTTTTTCTGTTTTTAGTAGAGAGGGTTTCACCATGTTGGCTAGGCTGGTCTCGGACTCCTGACCTCAAGTAATCCACCCACCTTGGCCTCCCAAAGTGCTGGGATTACAGGTGTCAGCCACTGCGCCCAGCCAGTCCACCTTCTTTTTTATCTTAGTTAGTTATACTATAAAACCAAGGTACGTGTTTTACTTTTTATCTTTTGAATAATTATATGTTCTCCTTTTTGAATTTCAATAATGAAAGAAGGTATGTTTCTCTATTTTAAAAAATTAGCCAAGTAGAAAACAAAACCAAACAAAATACAAAGTGTCACTAGCTTCCCAAATAATTTATAATCAAATCCGAACTACTTACTTTGGCCTTCAAGTCCCATAAGACCTGTCTCCTGCTTACTCTGACCTAATATCCTAGCACATCCCCTCTTACTCAGGCCACACCAGCCAGACTGGCCTTCTTGCTGTTACTGCACTAGACCAAGCCTGTTTGTGTACTTCTGCCTACAGAGTTTTCCACAGACCTTGGCATTAATTACAAATATTTGGGAAGAAAGGAAACAACAGTAAAAGGCTGAATCAGGGTCATGCAAAGGCAAAGACTCAATATAAAAGCAAAGCAAAAAAAAAAAAAAAAAAAAAAGGCAGACCAACTACCAGAAAGACCTGTATTGCAGATGATGCCAAAGAAGGACATGGATGTAAGACAGTGAGATTAGCTGGCCACGGTGTTTCCTTAAAATTAGTCCTAGAAATTTCTGGTGGCTGAGGAGAGTTGGGATAGTTCTGAAAGGAGCTGCTCAAAGCTCTAAATGTGATGCTTTTGAGAAAAGCCTGATCCCTTTGAGATGAGGTAGGCCATCACTACAGGCAAAAGAAAGAATGCCTGATGGACAGGGGAGGGGATGGAGAGCACTTAGAACAATGAATACATGGGGACTAGTTTGGTTCAATAAATGACTAACAATGTGACCTTTGGCAAACTGAAAGCCTCAATCGCCTCATCCTAACAACAAAAAAGATGACAGCTATCCTGTTTTATTACAGAACTTTTATGTACATAATACAGATATAAGTACTCTTTTTTGTTTTTTGTTTTTTTTTGAGACAGGTCTTTCAACCAGGCTGCAGTGCAGTGGTGGAGTCAGAGCTCACTGCAGCCTCGATCTACAGGGCTCAAGCAATCCTCCCACCTTAGGCTCTTCAGTAGCCAGGGCTACAGGCACCCACCACCACACCCAGCTAATTTTTTTAAAATTTTTAGTAAAAAGGAGGTCAGGCTGGTCTAGAACTCCTGAGCTCAAGTGATCCTCCCGCTTTGGGTTCCCAAAGCGCTGGTTACAGGCATGAGCCACTGCACCCAGCCAAAAGTACTTTTTAAAACCGTGAACTTCCCAAAGTTTGTCTCATTTTCTTCCCTTATAAAACAAATCTTTTTCCTGACCTCATTTCCATAAATACCATAAAAGAATTTACTGCTACTCTCCCAGTTCTTCCAGCTCAACCATCTTCAACAACCCCCTCTGTCTACAGAGGCAGATACAATTCCTCTGGTGGTACATGCCTGTAATCCCAGCTACTTGGGAGGCTGAGGCAGGAGAATCGCTTGAACCCGGGAGGCAGCAGTTGCAGTGAGCTGAGATGGCACCACTGCACCCCAGGCTGGGCAACAATAGCAAAACTCCATCCTAAAAAAAAAAAAAAAAAAAAAAAAGGGTGGGGGAGTGTTGTACTCTCACCTCTACCTTAAAAATGCAGGAGGGTATAGGTTATCCAAAGGCATCAGGCAAATACCTGAAAGACCTCTGGGGAAGTTCACACTTTTACTTATTTATATACTCAGAAAGGAAACCTAGGCCAGGCAGATACACGTAAGCTGCCCAGCAACGGGACCATGTCTCATTCTTCTTAGAACTCACAGTGCCTAGGACAGTCCCTGGTACACAATGGGTGACCTACACATAAAATTTACCATTTTAACTATTTTCAAATGTACAATTCAGTGGCATTAAGCACATTCACATTGTTGTGCAACCATCACTACAATCCATTTCTGTAATTTCATCATCCCATAACTGAAACTCCGTACCCTTTAAACAGTAACTCCCCATTTCCCCTCCCCACAGCCCTTGGTAACCATTAATCTACTTTCTGTTTCTGTGAATCTGACTATTCTAGATATCTTATATAGGTAGAATCATACACTAAAGAACTTTTTCCAAGATGGCTGGGCTCCACTGATGGCTGGCAGCTGTAGTTGTTCTACAAGGCTATTAAGGGCAATTAACTTTCAGGTTGTTAATGGCACCTCCTACTGTCAGAGACACTGAAATAATAAAATAATTCACATGTAATTACCAGTATAGTCATCAAAGTTGACTCTTCCTCTCATTGTGTTCACGACAGACTCTGGCTGCTCAAATATTTCCTTCTGCATAAATGAACTGAAGTTGCCTACAGTAATAGAAATCACATAATTAAAACAAAAACAAATCAAATAAAAGAATTTGTACACAACTAAAAGTCTCTCTCCTTTAATATAATCTTGATAAATAAAATATAACAAAAGGTCATGCAATAGACATGACTGCCTAAAAGATTGGGTGAACATATTTTACTCTATGTGGAAAAAAATAACAGTAAAAGTCACTTTTAATTAACTTCATACTTGAAATGTGCAGTTAAAACAAGTGAACGAGACAAGCTTTTTTTTTTTGAGACGGAGTCTTGTTCTGTCATCCAGGCTGGAGTGGAGTGGCGTGATCTAGGCTCACTGCAATCTCGGCCTCCTGGATTCAAGTGATTCCCCTGCCTCAGCCTCCTGAGTAGCTGTGACTACAGGCGTGTGCCACCACGCCTGGCTAATTTTTTGTATTTTTAGTAGAGACAGGGTTTCACCATACTGACCAGGCTGGTCTCGAACTCCTGACCTCATGATCCAACCACCTCGGCCTCCCAAAGTGCTGGGATTACAGGCGTGAGCCACCGCACTCGGTCAAATGGGACAAGCTTTAAGTTTTGGAGTGCAACCTACATTCAAACTGTAGTTCTATCCTTTACTATCTAAGCTGGGGAAATTATTAATCTATAAAATAAGAGACCAATTACTTCACAGTATGGATTGTAGTATGGATTAATAAAGCAAGAAATCTGACATATATAGAGAGAGAGTTATGCAATAAATGTTATTTCTTATTTTTACTTTTTTTTTGAGACAGGGTCTTTGTCACCCAGACTGAAGTGATCACCGCAAGATCACCGCTCACTGCAGCCTCGATCTCCTGGGCTCAAGCAATTCTCACACCTCAGCCACCTGAGTAGCTGAGACTACAGGCACATACCATGCCCGGCTCATAGTTTTATTTTGTTTTGGTTTGTTTGAGACAGAGTCTCGCTCTGTCGCCCAGGCTGGAGTGCAGTGGCACGATCTCACCTCACTGCAACCTGCCTCCTGGGTTCAAGCGATTCTCCCACCTCAGCCTCCCCAGTCACTGAGACTACAGGTATGTGCCACCATGCCCATAATTTTCTTTGTATTTTTAGTAGAAACAGGGTTTTGCTATGTTACTGAGGCTGGTCTTGAACTCCTGAGCTCTGGCAATCTGCCTGCTTCAGCCTCCCAAAGTGCTAGGATTACAGATGTGAGCCAGTGCACCTGGCCTTTTTTTTTTTTTTTTTTTTTTTTAGTTTGTAGTAGCGACAAGGTCTCACTATGTTGCCCAGGCTGGTCTCAAACTCCTGAGCTCAAGTGATCCTCCTACCTTGGCCTCCCTAAGTGTTGAGATTATAGGCATGAGCCACTGTGCCTGGCCAATGTTAGTTTTTATTCCTACCACAATCCCATCAGAAAGGAATAAAATAATCCAAATCATAATAATTATAATAGTTAACAGAAGCAAATATTACATACAACTAAGTGTGTCAGACACTGTTTTAAGGACTTTACATATAGCAGCTTTTTTTTTTTTTTTTTTTTTTGAGACAGAGTTTCGCTCTTGTTGCCCAGGCTGGAGTGCAATGGCGCAATCTCGGCTCACTGAAACCTCTGCCTCCCGGGTTCAAGCCATTCTCCTTCCTCAGCCTCCCAAGTAGCTAGGATTACAGGCATGCGCCACCACACCCAGCTAATTTTGTATTTTTTAGTATAGTCGGGGTTTCTCCATGTTGGCAAGGCCAGGCTGGTCTCTAACTCCCCACCTTAGGTGATCTGCCCGCCTTGGCCTCCCAAAGTGCTAAGATTATAGGTGTGAGCCACCACACCCAGCCATATAGTAGCTTCTTAATCCTCAAAACAACCTTAATGAGGCAGGCTCCATTATCCTCATGTTATATGTAAGAAAACTAAAGCACAAAGAGAATAAAAAGGAACAGAACATGAACTATTTTTATGTTTATAAAGTATCTTTAAAGTATCAAGTGTTAATAACCTCTTTTTTATAATGTTAGAAATAACAAATCATTAATTAGTTTGAAGACGATTGTAAAAACAGCAGATAATTTCTCTAAAGAATCATCCCTTTTCCTAGCGTTGTCCCTTCACTAATCATGTGGAAGATTCCACTTATCATTCATTACTAGATTCAATATGCTAGGAAAGGAAGTAGAATATATTCTTTCCATTAAGGACAGCAAGCTATAACATGACAAAAACTTTCACCCTTCATGATCTGCTGGAGTTCCATCTGGAGTGTTTGCACAGCTCGTCCGGGGTGATCTCCTGCAGTTCGTTTAATTCGATGGATAGAAAGACGTCCATCCACTACTGCTGCAACATCATCATCTTCTAGAAAGATGACGCGATTGGTGTGTTCTATGACAGCACTATAAAGTTTTCAAGGCGATATTAAAATCAATAACCAAGGATCATTATTACAAATGAAACTATCATTTGGATACAAGAACCAAATTTCAATATAAACTCTATCACTCTGCAGTATCTCGGAGAATTTTCTGGTTACTAATGCCAACCCCTACAGGAAAGTATGGGGAAGGTGGTCATTGTGGACAAAAAATAAAAGGATCTCTAAGTAATCTAAGCCAAAGAGATTAGATCAGAAAGCATGGTTGTTTCCTCCTCATTCTATCCATTACCAAGTCCTAAAATTTTAACTTCCAAATATTCTTCGTTTCTATGTCCACCACCAGACAAATTCAAGCTCCCATCAGCTCCTTGGCTGGACTAGTGCAGCAATCTCCCAATTAGTCCACCCACTTTCTCTCTGATCTCTCTCCATCCATCTTCCATTTCTGCCAAAATTGATATCAAAAGGCAACAACTCTAATAAAGATTTCTCCTTCACTCAACAAACCATCTGACAGCTTCTCTTTGGCTCCTAGAGAGACAACAAAGTGCCTTACCGTAATCCCTATACCTCCTTCTCCAGCTTCATCTCACACCAAGCTTCCTCTCACTCTCTCTATTCGGGCCACACTCAGAGCCATCCTAACTCTCACAGGCTGAGCCATTTGCAAAGAATGAATGTTCCTCCCTCTACCTCTTAACCTAATTAACTCTTTATCTCTCCTTAACTCTCAGTTCAAACATCATTCCCTTAAAGAAATTTACCCACCGAGGGTAAATCACTCTGTTACTAGCATTCTGCAGCTCTTGTCACAGTTGGAATTCTACACTTGTGTGATCATTGTTTAAAATTTGCCTCCTCACTAAGGAAGAGCTCCTAAGGAAAAGTAATATTTTTATTTTTACTCACCATTATCTCCTGAGGCTAGCATATGACTTCACTCAGTGTTCAATATGAATGTATAAATGAATGAGAAAAGGCTGGTATGTTTCTGTAATTCCAGTGTATTTAAGCCATAACTGTCAACTGTGTAATCTTAAACATCTTAGCCCTGACTACACACCTTACACACCTGTAAAAACATTAAAGAGTAAAGCTTGTTTTCCCACTGAGATAATATATTCCCTGATGTCCTAAATGGCATTATTTTCTTATTTTTATTATTTTCTCTTATTTTCAGGTACAGTGGATGACTCAAATACTTGTTTGCAATTTCGGTGATTTTATTTTATCCTCATTACTATTTCACTTATAAATGCATGTAAACATCCCCCTGCATTTTCTCTCTAAATATCTTAGTCTACTACTATCCCTTTATAAAAGTGATTATGCTGCAAATTAATTCTAAATGTAAAAGATGAGTATCTACATTAGACTAAAACTACAATAGTTTAGCAACTATAACTATTGGGATACTAATTAAGCCATTTTACTCTTCAATCTAGAATCTCCTCCCTTCAAAACCTGGATAAGGCCCCTGAAATAAGAAGGAAAAAAATGTAAGAGCTCTAAAATAAATACACTGGAACAAGTCTCAAGCAGTATATGTGTTCTTGGTAAACTGACCTACATACTTTGAAATGACAGAAAAAGTGTCCTTATAGCCCCATCTCCAAAATGGTCACCTGTATTTCTTTAATTTAAAAAGTTCTCTCACAGAGCACTAGACTGATACACAATGACTTCTTGGGCTTCCTGCAGAAGGAGAAGTTTTACTAAAAATCTTTGAATCAACTAAGGAAGCTCACCTTGCATCAGAAGCAAAGTAATATTCCACTGCTTTTTCTTCCACCGGGAAAAGGCAGGTTGTGCTGTCCACACGAGAGAGATTGCAGCTTCCTTTCTTGTCTTTGCCTAAAGCATATAGTTAACATGAATTGGCAAACATGCAGAAAATCATGTCCAATGTAGAAATATGCATAATTTTCTACAAAATCAAGAAAAAATCATAGCAACACAAAACAATTTTAGCAAATTTAAAAAGCCAAGTAGATCACCTTATTTTCATGCAATAAGCCAATAAGAACAGACAAAAAGTGTACAGTGAAGTAGCAACTATCAAAGAGTGCGTGGCAGGTAAAAGTGCTACATTATATGTTTTTTTAATATAATATTTATTTTCCAGGTAAAAGTAATTCCTTAATATTAACTGGTTTTTTTAATCAAAAGTATGTATAAATTAATTTTAACTTTATACAAAACAATGATCTTAACACATTAAGGTTTGTGTACCTATAATGATAACAAAATTACATTTAAAATATCAAAATTGTGCAACGAAAAATAAAATGAACACAGTGGTTCACGCCTGTAATCCCAGCACTTTGGAAGGCCGAGGCAGGTGAATCACTTGAGGTCAGGAGTTCAAGACCAGCCTGGCCAACATGGCGAAACCCCAACTCTACTAAAAATACAAAACTTGGCTAGACGTGGTGGCAGACGCCCATAATCCCAGCTACTTGGGAGGCTTAGGCAGGAGAATCACTTGAACCCAGGAAGTGGAGGTTGCAGTAAGCCGAGATCACACGCCATTGTACTCCAGCCTGGGCAACAGAGCAAAAACTCTGTCTCAAAAAAAAAAGAAAAAGAAAATGAAGGCTAGTGGCAAATTAATTTTTATTGTATCATAACAAAACCTCACTAGATTTTAGCAGCAAGTCAGCATAACAAATTAAGTTGTAGTCTACACTAATTCGGATTTTAAAACAAAACAGATGCATATCACTCTCTAATTATGGTGTATCATATGTGGCACCCACTGTTAGAGACAAAATTTATAAACCAAGAAACTCTCCTTTCTTCAACTTGGGTTTTCTTACACTTCCTTTAAGTCAGGATAAAGTAGGGTCTTTTTGCAAAACTAATATCCTTTTAATTCTTGTATTTCAGAATTATGACACCTCTACTTAATTTGTCAAGACATTAATATTAATTTTTTCATCAAAACTGGAATGCTAAAGTTTTATAAATTGGCCTAATACAGGAAAAAAATCTATTAGTTGAAGACCACATAAATGTCCTAGAGACAAAAATGCACCTTTCTTCAAGGCCAGGACATAATAGAACTTAGAACTATGGACACAATAGCCAGAGAACATCACAAGTATACTTATAAAAACTGCTGTTTCATCTATCCTCTTAAAATGCACATATAAAGACAGACTTGATAATAATTATTAGAAATGTACATTCAAATGTGCTATTTATCCTGAGCTGATCATTATACATTGTACACATGTACTGAAATATACACCACATAAATATATAATTATATATCTATCAAAAATAAAAGCCAAAAAAAGTACATTCAAAGTTTTCTACCATCTGTGATTATTTGATGTTTTAGTGATGAAAACAAAGTAACTTTTCCTATTCATATTTAACAGCAAAGATGCCAAACTGAAAAATAAATGTAAGATGACATCCAAGAAAAAGTAACATTATAGAAAAATAACATATTAGTGTTTGCCAGGGGCTGGGAATGAGACAAGGGTTGATGACAGAGGGCAGGTTGAGGGAACTTATTGAGTGATCAAACTGTTCTGTATCTTGATTGTGGTGGTAGTTATGCAATTTCGCATCTGACAAAATTGGTGAAACTACATGAAAAAGAGTAAATATTACTGTATGTTAAAAAACAGAGGCCAGGCACAGTGGCTCGTGCTTGTAATCCCAGCACTTTGGGAGGCCAAGGCGGGCAGATCACTTGAGGTCAGGAGTTCAAGACCAGCCTGGCCCATGGTGAAACCTCGTCTCTACTAAAAACACAAAAAATTAGCTTAGAGTGGTAGAGTGCGCCTGTAGTCTCAGCTATTCCGGAGGCTGAGGTGGGAGAATCGCTTGAACCTGGGAGGTGGAGGTTGCAATGAGATGAGATTGTGCCATTGCACTCCAGCCTGGGTGACAGGGCAAGACTTTGTCTCAAAAACAAAAACAAGAGTGAATTTAAAAACACATAAAAAGAGAGCTCAGCATTTAAAAAAAAATAAATGCGACCAGGTGTGGTGGCTCAGGCCTGTAATCCCAGCACTTTGGGAGGCTGAGGCAGGCGGATCATGAGGTCAGGAGTTCGAGACCAGCCTGAGCAACATGGTGAAACCCCGTCTCTACTAAAAATAGAAAAATTTGCTCGGCGTGGTGGCGCGTGCCTGTAATCCCAGCTACTCAGGATGCTGAGTCAAGAGAATCGCTTGAACCGGGGAGGCCAAGGTTGCAGTGAGCCGAGATCACGCCACTGCACTCCAGCCTGAGCAACAGAGCAAGACTTCATCTCAAAAAAAAAAAAAAAAAAAAAAAAAAACCAACTACCTTTGCTTATAAAATGTCCTAATAGGCTTGAGTTTCACTGTTTTTTCTCCAAATATTGATAATTTCATTCTTCAAATAACAAAGTATATTTAGTTAAAATATGTTAAAAAATTTGAGGCTGGGGGCAGCAGCTCACACCTGTAATCCCAGCACTTTGGGAGGCCGAGGTGGGCGGATCACCTGAGGTCAGGAGTTCGAGACTAGCCCGGCCAAAATGGCGAAACCCCGTCTCTACTAAAAATACAAAAGTTAGCCAGGTGTGGTGGTGTGCACCGGTAGTCCCAGCTACTCTGGAGGCTGAGGCACGAGACTCGCTTGAACCCAGGAGGCAGAGGTTGCAGTGAGCCAAGATCATGACAATGCACAGAGCGAGACTGTTTCAAAAATAAATAAATAAGGTAAAAGAATTTGAGATATCAATGTCTGTTTAAATGAAAAGAACACTTCTGGGCTGGGCACAGTGGCTCACACCTGTGATCTCAGCACTTTGGGAGGCTGAGGCGGGTGGATCACTTGACTCCAGGAGTTCAAGAGCAGCCTAGGCAATATAGCAAGACTCCATTTGGACAAAAAAATTTAAAGTTAGCTGGGAGCCAGGCACAGTGGCTCATTCCTGTAATCCCTGTAATTTGGGAGGTTGAGGTGGGAGGATCCCTTGAGCCCAAGAGTTTGAGACCAGCCTGGCCAACACAGCAAGACTTCCTTTTTACAAATAAAAAAATTGGCTGGGGGTGGTGGCACATGCCTGTGGTCCTAGCTACTCAAGAGGCTGAGGTGGGAGAATCACTTGAGCCTAGGCAGCCAAGGCTTGAAGTGAGCCATGACGAAGCCACTGCACTCCAGCCTGGCTGAGAGAGCAAAACCCTGTCTAAAAATAAGAATTAGCTGGGCGTGATGGCACACACTTGTAGTACTAGCTATTTGAGAGGCTGAGGCAAGAGGATCCACCTGAGCCCAAGAGTTCGAAATTGCAGTGAGGTATGACCACACCACTGCACTGCACTCCAGCCTGGGCAACAGAGCAAGACCCTGTCTCCCCATGCCGCTCTATAAAAAAAGTAATATAAAGTTACATCGAAGTAAATAAATAAGAAAAACAAAAAATAAACTTTACACATAAACAATATAAAAGAACAATCACTACAAATTCAAATAAAGCCAATCAAGATAGCAAATGTAAATCCAACAGTAATATGTCATGCATAAAATAAAGATCATTTAAACATATTTCAGTTAAAAGTTAACCTAAATGATTCAAATAACTACCACTTAGTCAATCTATAATAACCTAGCACACAATGCTTTTCCTAATCTAAGCATATATCCTACATGATTTTAAAACAAAGGAAAAAATAATTTACAACTTCAACTATTTTCTCAAATTTCAGAAATTTTAATGAAATTATTAAAAGCACTTTCTAAATGCCAAAAGCAGACACGCAAAATATACTCTGCAAATTAGAAAAATGTCAAAATACGCTTCCCCACAAAATAAGCACATTTTTAGAGGCCCAGCACATTCATTCACTCCAAGAACAAAAGAATTAGTAAAGAATAAACAAAAGAGGATAAGATCCTCCCCAACCATGCAGAGTGCATTTCCCACCTCTTTCTCCCTGTGATCCCCACCGTGTGAATTTTGATCCAATCTGAGTCCTAGCTAAGGATACACAACAGAAAAAAATTCTAATCATCAGAGAACTCACAAAAACAAATCTTTTTCATGTCTAGACAGAACTATATATACATGTGCACCTGACCAAAGAGGCATTTATTCCAACTTAAGGAAAATAATTCTTCATATCTACTGCACTGCATTTGTAGAGGTAATTTTACCTGTTCTGTAGAGTATAGGAATGTGATCAGTAGAAAGTTTATGTTCACTCCGTACACCAATCAACAGAGGGCTACCTCGCCTGTAAATTGCAAAAGCAGTTAGAATTAAACCATTTTTATAAATAATGGACTAATGATATAAAATTTAATGGGCCAATACTCTTCAAATGTTTAAATTATCCCCCCAAGCTCAACTTCAGATATAAGAACTAGATAAAAAGAATTAAAAAAAAAAAATCTGTATTGGGCCAGGTGCAATGGCTCACACCTGTAATCCCAGCACTTCAGGAGGCCTAGGCAGGCAGATCACTTGAGCCCAGGAGTTCAAGACCACTCTGGGAAACATGGCAAAACCCCGTCTCCAAATTAGCCAGGTGCGATGGCACGTGCCTACAGTCTCAGCTACTCGGGAGGCTGAGATAGGAGGATTGCTTGAACCTGGGAGGTGAAAGTTGCAGTGAGCCAAGATCGCGCCACTGCACTTCAGCCTGGATGACAGAACGAGATCCTATATCCAAAAAATTCTCTATCAGGGGTCAGCAAACTGACCTGCAGCCCCAGGGTTTATTTTTATAAATAAATGGTTTTTGTTTGTTTGTTTGTTTTTTGACAATGGCCTTGCTCTGTCTCCCAGGCTAGAGTGCAGTGGCGCAATCACAGCTCACTGCAGCCTTGACCTCCTGTCCTCAAGTGATCTCCTTGCCTCAGGCTCCTGAGTAGCTGGGACTACAGGCATGCACCACCACACCCAGCTAAATTTTTTATTTTTTATAGAGATGGAGTTTTGTCATGTTGCCCAGGCTGATCTGGAACTCCTGGGGTCAAGCAATCCACCCACCTCAGCCTCCCAAAGTGCTGGGATTAAATTATTTCTTTTCTTAATTGACAAATAAAAATTGTATTAAATACAGTTATTTTGGAACATACCCATGCCCATTCTTTTACTTATTTTCTGTAGCTGCTTTCACACTACAACTGCAAAGTTGAGTAGTTGCTACAGAGGCTACATGGTCCAGAAAGCCTAAAATAGTTACTATCTGGCCCACTCCAGAAAAATTTGCCAACACCTGTTCTGTAACAATGTATTTTAATTTTTTTCCTTTGTAATGTTAAATGGAATCTTCCTTTCAATTGTGCACAGAATGCCAATATACGAACGTGTAGCACCTTCTCCTTAGTCACCCTGTTTTCAGATTAAAAATATCTCTCTCTTACCATAATATCTTAGGGCGCCTCACTTAGGACTTCATGATCAGGCCTAAATATCCTAGCAAGAAGTAGTAATGGTACAATTATCTAGGAATCTGTCTAGAATATATGTTTCAAAAAATACAGAGAAAGCTAATATTTTAACTTTATTAGATAATATTCAATATCCAAATTCACAAAGTAACCTTGGTGCGCCCAACAAAGACAAAAGGCCAATTAAATGCCAAAATATATTTGCTTTCTTTTTTTTTTTTTTTTCCTCAGACGGAGTCTCGCTCTGTAGGCCAGGCTGGAGTGCAGTGGCACGATCTCGGCTCATTGAAACGTCTTGCCTCCTGGGTTCAAGCGATTCTCCTGCCTCAGCCTCCCGTGTAGCTGGGATTACAAGCATGTGCTACCACACCCGGCTAATTTTTGTATTCTTAGTAGAGACAGGGTTTCGCCATGTTGGCCTGGCTGGTCTCAAACTCCTGACCTCAGATGATCCGCCTGCCTCGACCTCCCAAAATGCTAGGATTACAGGTGTGAGCCACAGCGCCCGGCCTGTATTTGCTTTCTTCAGGGATTCTGTTAAATGGAAGAGTGGAAGCAACAGACAAGAAGGAGCATGCGAAAATATGCTCACATGAATATATCTAATAAAGGGCAGAACCTTTATAATAAAGGGTCATGTATAGTCTAAGAATAAACATGTAACTCAAATATGTTGAAATGCCTTAGTCATTGTTAGAGTTATATGTACCTTGTGCCAACTGCTTGCCCAGGAAAATGAACACTTTTAAATACGAGTGCAAAAGCACCTTCCTATGGAGGGAAAAAAATGCATTAGCAATATTTACTATAATCAATTATCAAGTCAGAAATGCCTAGAACATACTGGCTTCATCACAGAAATTTTTTGTTCACACAAATGCTCTTTTGTACCAGTTTATAAACAAGTCTAAAGTTTAAGTAAACACTTACTCCTAAGCTTTGGTGTATTCAAGACCCACATTTTTTTTTTTTGAGATGGAGTCTCACTCTGTGACCAGGCTGGGGTGCAGTGGCACGATCTCGGCTCGCCGCAACTTCTGACTCTCTGGTTCAAGTGATTCTCCTGCCTCAGCCTCCCAAGTAGCTGGGATTACAGGCACGCACCACCACGCCCAGCTAATTTCTGTATTTTTAATAGAGACAGGGTTTCACAATGTTGGCCAGGATGGTCTGGATCTCTTGACCTCATGATCTGCCCACCTCGGCCTCCCAAAGTGCTGGGATTACAGGCGTGAGCCACCACGCCCAGCCAAGACCCACTTTTTTAACCAAGCCTACACTCAAAATATGCTCGATAGATAACAACTACAAAAACAGATCATTTAAAAAGTCATCCTTTGTACAGGCTATGCACACTTCTCAACCTATATATCCTATCTCCATCATCTACCTATCTATATCGTCATAATACTATGAATTATCAGAGGAACGACAGAATTAGAAAAGATCCTAAGATCAAAATCCAAAACCTATTCTCTGCCCTAGTAATTGTACACCACTGTTAACTTCCACTCCTTCTGACCTTGATATTAGAGATATAAATATATACAATTATTAACATGCACACCATACAACTCCATCAACCCGAATCCTCAGGGACAGGGCTTACAGGAATCAAGAAGAGATAAAAGAGGAACATGAAGTAGGAGAGGGAAGAACCACCTTGGAACACAAACTGGATTATACAATGAATAAAAGGCAAGCCTATTAGAAACAAGAAAAGGCTGGGAAGGCACACTACTCCACTCTGCCTTGGGTAAAGGAAAGGAATAGGCCTCTACATTCTCCATCTTCCTGCTTCCTCTTTTTGCTACAGATATAAGATTTGGGTGCAGGTGGGAGAGAAGTGAGGGTTGGCCCATATTTGGGAAGCAAAGGACTTTTAAGTGGGAAAGCTAGAGTTATGAGTGGGGAAGGGAGATGTAAGTATCACTATGGATTTGGACATCTGTAGATCTTTGATGTCTTTAATCTTTAATTAGGAATGTTGGATGGAATCAAAAACAATACTGCTTTTCTCATGGGCTTGGAAATGCTTTTCTATAGAAGTTCAGAGCCAAGGAAGAGTCCCCAAAAGGAAAAATAAGTAGTTGACTTTGTTGGCTCAGAGACAAGCAGGCATTATCCCAGAATATAAACTGTGGTAGCTGTGAAGCTACTATTGTGCTAAGTTATTGGTTGAGAAGAACACTCAGATGAGCAACAAGCAAGGGAATAACTAATCCTCCATTGTGTGTACTGTGTACATGTCCACGTGTGGTGCGTATGGATGTGTGTATATATGCATAGTTTTTAGACACACTTTGATTTTGGATTATTTTTCATTTTCATGACATTAAACCAGAATGAAGTAAGTAGAATTTTAAGTGGAGGGTGGGGGGGGGAATCAATAAATCAATCAGTTTCTCAAAATTATTCAACTTGAATAGTTATGTGAGAAATAAAAGCCAAAAATACTCAAAAAAACAGCACAGTTCCTGCTTATCAAACTTAATTTCCAGAAAGTTTCTCGGGATTAATGTTGGCATAATTATCTTTAAAAGTGTGGCTTAATACCAATTGTTGGATAACTCTCTCCACCAAGGTAGTAAAGCTGGTATCTTGACTTTCCCGATTGTCATACATATACTTAACAAGCTTGGCAATTGTCTCTGTGTCTGTTTCAGATTCGAAGTCATAGCCTTTGCTTTCCTGTAAGTAGAAAGAAAAAAAAGATACAATTAAAGAAATATTAATGATAAAAAAACCTTTTCTACAGAATTGTTCCGTCAAAAATGCTACTAATTTCTAATATTCTTTGAACACCATATCCCATTATTCAAAATTAAAGTCACCATCTCATTAGTGACTCCAAAACTGTGGTACTCTGTGTAACTGAACATACACTTAACTTACTGCCTAATAAATAGCCATTAGCTGTATGTGGCTATTTCAATTTAATTAAAATTAAATAAAATTTAAAATTCAGTTCCTCAGTCACACTAGCTCAACAACCACATGTGGACAGTGGCTGCTATACTGAATAGCCCAGATACACTGTCTTCCAACCCTGGAGAAAGTTCAATTGAACAGCCCTAAGAAAGCACTCATGCAGGTCAGCACTATGACCACTACTATACAGTACATAGCTGTTTAGGACATAAAATTTTCATTTAATTTGTCCTGATTCTTCTTGTATTAATATATCCTAGGAACTTTAAAGCATGACTCAGAATGCAAAAAATGTATCCACAATATTCCAATTTTATTTGAGCCTTTTGTCATGTATATTACAGTCAAATACTAATCATTTCCTTTTCATATTAAAAAACAGAATTGTTCCACTGTTATCAAAGAAAAGTCCAATAAACCACCATGCCCTTGGAATTGTCCAAGAAATTACTTGATGACACATACATGGTGTTTATTGCACATCCCAACAACCAACCCCAATGCTCTCGTTAGAAGTATTCTCAAAGACTGGGGTCTTTTGAGGTCACCTTACTTACCAAAAACTTTTTCAAGTCTTTGTAGTTGGTGATGATTCCATTGTGAATAACGATAAATTCTAAAAGAGGTAAAAGTGTTGAAGACAAAAAAGTTAGAAGTCTGATAAATCTAAAATAGCTATTACTGTAACTGGATTTTTCTCAAGTCAAAAATTTGTAACATGCTACATATACTATTTATGTTATTTATAACATAATTACGTCTACTTCTCATTACCATCAGCAGCATTGTTTATGTGGCATAGCTGAAGCACACAGTGCAGGGGAGGTGGGTACAGTGGGGAAATAAACAGGAAGTCTAGAGATAACAATTTCAGTTGTGGCTAAACTAGTAATTAAATGTTACCATGTGAAAGGAGCAAGTTTATTGGGTCTGTTGCCTCATTTGCAAAATGAAAGAGCTGAACTAAATATTTTTCTTGTTTCTCTGTTCATTCATTCTTGAGTAAAAGTTTAAAGAGAAGTCCTTTCAAACCAAAACAATAATCTGATTTACACCAAATGAATTTAAGAACTAGAATTAAGGAATTTGCTAAGAAAAACCAATCAGTTCTACAGTTAAATTTAGTTGTTTGAGATCCAGATAAGTCACAGAATGTCAGAAAAATAAATGTTAAAATATCATTCCAAGAGAAGATAGACATGATCTCGGGATAATTTTCATCTTTTTTAACTAACTTTGAAAACTATAAGAACAGATAATCAAGAGTTGACAATATCATTATTTGTAGCGACCGCTGGTACATAAAAACTACCAATCCGGCTGAGCACGGTGGCTC
Organism: Pongo pygmaeus; assembly: GCF_028885625.2. Taxonomy (NCBI): domain Eukaryota; kingdom Metazoa; phylum Chordata; class Mammalia; order Primates; family Hominidae; genus Pongo; species Pongo pygmaeus. The sequence goes on along the minus strand of NC_072385.2, from coordinate 64,174,492 downwards.
ATGCCTGTAATCCCAGCACTTTGAGAGGCCGAGATGGGCGGACCACCTGAGGTCAAGACCATCCTGTTCAACATGGCAAAACCCTGTCTCTACTAAAAACACAAAACATTAGCCAGGAGTGGTGGCACGTGCCAGTAAACCCAGCTACTCGGGAGGCTGAGGCAGGAGAATCGCTTGAATCTGGGAGGCAGAGGTTGCAGTGAGCCAAGATCCCACCACTGCATTCCAGCCTGGGCAACAGAGTAAGACTCTGTCTCAAAAAAAAAAAAAAAAAAAAAAAAAAAATCCTAACAATCCTGGATTTATTATCCAGAGTTCATTTCAGTTAGGAGAAAAATTACTGCTAAATTAAATTTTATATTAAATTATCAAAATATTCTTTTTTTTTTTTTTTTGGAGACACGTTGTTGCTCTGTCACCAAGCTGGAGTGCAGTGGCTCAACCATGACTCACTGCAGCCTTAAACTCCTGGGCTCAAGTGATTCTTCCACATCAGCCTTCCAAGCAGCTGGGATTACAGCTGCTTACACCACACTCAACTAATTTTTTTATTTTTCTGTAGAGAGAGTCTCGCTATGTTGCCCAGGCTAGTCTCCTGAGCTGAAGCAATCCTCCCACTTTATCCTTCCAGTGTCTTGAGATTACAGGCATGAGCCACTATGCCAGGCCAAAATGTTCTTTTTTCTTTTTTGAGACAAAGTCTTGCTCTGTCACCCAGACTGGAGTGAAGTGGCACGATCTCGGCTCAATGCAACCTCCACCTCTTGGGTTCAAGCGATTCTCCTGGCTCAGCCTCTCGAGCAGCTGGGATTACAGGTGCATGCCACCATACCCAGCTAATTTTTGTATTTTTAATAGAGACGGGGTTTGCCATGTTGGTCAGGCTGGTCTCGAACTCCTAATTTCAGGTGATCCACCTGCCTTGGCCTCCTGAAGTGCTAGGATTACAGGCATGAGTCACCACACCCGGCCCCCCACAATGTTCTTAATATACATAAAGATCTGATATTTTGGCTGACAGTAATTAGAAACCAAATAATAAACATTTTCACTAGATTTTTGAGAGATGATAGCAACCACAAAAATAAATTTATAAAAAACCTTGCCGGGTGCAGTGGCTCATGCCTGTAATCCCAGCATTCTGGGGGGCTGAGATAGACGGATCACCTGAGCTCAGGAGTTCGAGACCAGCCTAGCCAACAGTGAAACCTTGTCTCTACTAAAAATACAAAAAATTGCCGGGCGTGGTGTCAGGCGCCTGTAATCCTAGCTACTTGGGAGGCTTGAGGCAGAAGAATCGTTGAATCCGGGAGGCAGAGGTTGCAGTGAGCGGAAAGCATGCCATTGCACTCCAGCCTCGGCGAAAGAGCGAGATTCCATCTCAAAAAAAAAAAAAAAAAAAAAAAAACTTAATGCTAGAACAAAGAGATTAATAAATAAATAGCTAATTTAAAGGTCTTAACTTGAAGCCAAATTCTCAAAACATAATCTAGATGTAAGTTTTCGGGAATCTTTCATAAAGGCCTTGTCAGTGTCAAAAGTCTAAATTATTGCTAGCATCATGATCAAATTCAATAGTAATTATTGAAGCACAAGAAGCCTAAATAGGCAGCTTCTGAATTAAACTAAAAATCAGAAAGGGCTGGGTGCAGTGGTTCATGCCTGTAATCTCAGCACTTTGGGAAGCTGAGGTGGGAAGATTACTTGAGTCCAGAAATTTGTAACCAGCCTGGGCAACAAAGCAAGACCCCTATCTCTACAAAAATAAAATAAATTAGCTGGGTGTGGTGGTGCACGCCTGTGATCCCAGCTACTCAGGAGGCTGAGGCAGGAAGATCACTTGTGCCCAAGAATTTGAGGTTACAGTGAGCTATGATCCCACCACTGTACCCAGCCTGGGTGGAGGAGTGAGACCCTGTCTCTAAAATAAAAGGAAAAAAAATGGGGAGGGATAAATACACACATACACAGTTTTGTATGTATTCTGTATGTATTTGCTTCTTTTTTTAAAAATGAAAGAACAGACTCAATAATTGGTGAATGTTACCTACAAGGGGAATAAGAGGAAACAGAAGAGTCTAGACTTGTTTTGTTGAGACAGTCTCACTCTGTCACCCAGGCTGAAGTGCAATGGAGCAATCATGGCTCACTGCAGCCTCAACCCCCAGGTTCAGGTGATCCATCTGCCTCAGCCTCCTGAGTAGCTGGGACTATGGGCGCATGCCACCATCAAGCTAATTTTTGTATTTTCTGTAGGCACAGGGTTTTGCCATGTTGCTCATGCTGGTCTCAAACTCCTGGGCTCAGGCAATCCCTCCATCTCAGCCTTTCAAAGTGCTGGGTAGACTTCTTTTAATATGTTTTGTTTTAAAGATGTGATTTCAGAATTATGTAAATATTTTAAATAATTATAAATAACATTTATTTTTAAAGAATATCAATCCTTAAAAATAAAAAATAGGCCAGGTACAGTGGCTCACTCCTGTAATTCCAGCACTTTAGGAGGCTGAGGTGGGCGGATCACAAGGTCAGGAGATCGAGACCATCCTGGCTAATACAGTGAAATGCCGTCTCTACTAAAAATACAAAAAATTACCCGGGTGTAGTGGCACACACCTGTAGTCCCAGCTACTTGGGAGGCTGAGGCAAAAGAATTGCTTGAACCCGGAAGGTGGAGGTTGCAGTGAGCCAATATCACACCACTGCACTCCAGCCTGGGCGACAGAGCGAGACTTCGTCTCAAAAAATAATAATAAAAATAAAAATAAATTTTCTAAAACATATTAAAGTAACACGTAGCACAACTGCATGGAGAAAGACTATTCCAAGTAACTCTAAAACACAGTAATTTGATTATACATTTCTAGAGAGATATGCCCTAAGGACAAAACTGATAACAAAAGTTCTCAGCCAGGAGCAGTGGCTCATGCCTATAAACCCAGCACTTTGGGAGGCCGAGACGGGAGGATCACTTGAGGTCAGGAGTTCAAGACCAGCCTGGTCAACATGGTGAAACCCCATCTCTACTAAAAATACAAAAATTAGCCAGGCATGGTGGACAGACAGGGTCTCATTCTGTTGTCCAGGTTGGAGGGCAATGGCGTGAGGTGTGACCACGGCTCACTGCAGCCTCTACCTCCTCCCACCTCAGTCTCCCGATCCTCCCACCTCAGTCTCCCGAGTAGCTGGGACTACAAGCATGCACCACAATGCCTAACTTATTTTTTTATTTTTTGTAGAGACAGGGTCTCACTATGTTGCCAGGGCTGATCGTGAACTCCTGGACTCAAGCAATCCTCCCAACTCAGGCTCCCAAAGGGCTGGATTACAGGCATGAGCCAGCACTCTCAGCTCCGTATACTCTACTACTTCTGAATGTTTGAAATTTTCCAGATGAAAAATAATTAAAATAATGAAAATCTAAGAGCCTTCATTCTGCCCCCATTATTAGGTTTCCACAATCATTCTAAAGCACAAAAAATCTTTCCGTACCATTATTTTTATCAGAGCGCTGGGGGTGGCTATTGACAGGACTGGGTTCTCCATGTGTTGCCCAACGGGTATGAGCTATTCCAAGGTGTACATCAAATTCTATATCCAAATCCATATCTTGTTGTTCTGAAGAATATGAAAAGAAAAATTTCAATATTAAATCATGCTGCAGATAATGCTATAAGCTATATTTAAATACAATTATTACAATGCTGCTCTCTTGGAATATACAATCACTGAAACTAAAGATCAGGCAAATTCAAAATAGTGATTAAAAGACTTAGGAGGCCGGGTGCAGTGGCTCACGCCTGTAATCCCAGCACTGTGGGAGTCCGAGGCAGGTGAATCACCTGAGGTCAGGAGTTCAAGACCAGTCTGGCCAACATGCGGAAACCCCGTCTCTACTAAAAATACAAAAATTGGCCAGGCATGGTGGCACGTGCCTGTAGTCCTGGCTACTCCGGAGGCAGAGGCAGGATAACCGCTTGAACCCAGGAGGCAGAGGTTGCAGTGAGCTGAGATCATGCCACTGCACTCCAGCCTGGGCAACAGAGCAAGACTCCATCTCAAAAAAAAAAAAAAAAAAAAAGACTTAGGAACACATTGTAGGTCTGTATCAAGACATCTCATGTACCCAGTAAATTTACACACCTACTATATACCCACAAAAATTAAAAATAAAGATAAATAAAGACTTAGGAGTTTATGCAACTGAAATATTGAAGGCAAATGGTTTCAATAACCAAAACACTAATACAGAGTTAAAGCAAACATGAAAAAATTTTAATAATGGATAAAGTTAGGTGAAGTATATATAGGTAATAATGTACTATTCTTTCAAGTTTCCTGGAAATATGAATACTCAAGAGTTAAGAACAAAAACAATTTAATGTAATTTTTTAAATCTATATTTAATTCTTGCCTTAAAAAATCATTATCAATTTAATTAAACATGTAAAAAATTCATTTTCCCAATGACACATGACCTTATGACTGCAATTTCTTTGGTCTCTGGTGAGTGTACACACGTCTCACAATATAAACTGCAATTATGGAGTGCCTCCAAAATCAAATAGGTATTTGAGAACCAAGCAATGCTATGAAAGTACGGGGCTACTGGGAAATTGGCATAGGCCAATGTTCCTTTATCTTGAAAAGTAGCTGATTTGGCCGGGTGCAGTGGCTCATGCCCGTAATCCTAGCACTTCGGGAGGCCAAGGCGGGCAGGACACAAGGTCAGGAGTTCAAGACCAGCCTTACCAACATGGTGAAACCCCATCTCTACTAAAACTACAAAAATTAGCCGGGTGTGGTGGCGCATGCCTGTAATCCCAGCTACTCGGGAGGCTGAGGCAGGAGAATCGCTTGAACCCAGGAGGTAGAGGTTACAGTGAGCTGAGATCACACCACTGCACTCCAGCCTGGGTGACAGAGCGAGACTCCTTCTCAAAAAAAAAAAAAAAAAAAAGTAGCTGAGTCTTAATTTATTTTTCATATAAGCTATCTTTTCTTGGGGCTTCTTAAAAAAAATGGACAGCTCCAGTTATTAACTAGTAATGCTCTTAATTTCCTAAATATAAAATTAATTTGGCTAAGAACCCAGATAACAAAGTTTATCAGAGTTAGGTCTAAATTAAGAGCAAACTGGCCGGGCACCATGGCTCATGCCTGTAATCCCAGCACTTTGGGAGGCTGAGGCAGGTGGATCACCTGAGGTCAGGAGTTCAAGACCAGCCTGGCCAACATGGTGAAACCCTGTCTCTACTAAAAAAATTAGCTGGGCGTGGCAGCACATGCCTGTAATCCCAGCTACTCAGGAGGCTGAGGTAGGACAATCAATTTAACTCAGGAAGGGGAAGTTGCAGTGAGCCGAGATCGTGCCACTGCCCTCCAGCGGGGGCGAAAGAGCAAGACTGTCTCAAAAATAAATAAATAAATAAATAAAACCACAATGGTATATTCTGTTGTACTATTACATTTATAATATGTTGTCAACCTAGCTTCCACCAGAATTTGAATTCTACAAAAACAGCAGCCTACCTTATTATTTTTGAATCCTAAGCACTCAAAGGTATACATGGCAGATACATTTTTGTTGGATGGCTCAATCTATCAATGAATAAAATCAGGCATCTATTCTTTCCTGGCTTAACTGTGTTCTGAATAATTAAGGCAACCTGATAAATGACCTCAAGAAAAGTACAATTTACCATTATTCAACAGGCTAATGCAAGAAATGAAAACATCTTTGACTACTTTTTTTATTTTTTTTTTGAAACGGAGTTTTGCTCTTGTGCCCAAGCTGGAGTAAGTGCAATGGCGCAATCTTGGCTCACTGAAACCTCTGCCTCCTGGGTTCAAGCGATTCTCCTGCCTCAGCCTCCTGAGTAGCTGGGATTACAGGCACACAACACCACGCCCGGCTAATTTTTTGAATTTTTAGTACAGACAGGGTTTCACCATGTTGGCCAGGCTGGTCTCGAACTCCTGACCTCAGGTGATCCGCCCACCTCAGCCTCCCAAAGTGCTGGGATTACAGGTGTGAGCCACCACGCCCGGCCTCTTTGACTACTTTTTTAAGCTAATTATAATTAAAGCAGTATCTCCTTGCACATGCTGGCAAGCAATATTGGAGAAAGTCTCAAGATTCTATATATTGAATACATTTCAAATTCATGATAATTACCACACCTTTATTTCACTGTTGCCATAGGAACATTACCAAATGTCTAGTAAGAAAAAAATTATTGCTATGACAATAAGCACATTTCTCACAATAAATATTTCATGTCATATAAATTAATCATGACTTTGAATCCTTGACTCTTCCTTATTGTCTGTTACCCGTTTTAAAGCCCTTTGCTGAATCTTAAGTCTAGATTAATCCCCACACTCAGTTTCTCTTCTCCCATCTACTACCAAGCAATACTGAAGAAAGTCAGAAAATTCTGTAAATTAAGACCCTTTCAAATTCACATACCTATTTCACTATTGCAACTTAAGAAACGTATCCAAATTCCTTATTCATTAAACTGATAGCTCAATCCAGTTCCCTGACAGTTCATCATATCTTTTCTATTCTCCGTAAAGCTCAATCCTACCTGCAATCCCTCAATTTCCACTTCACTCAGTTTTTGTCCTCTCACCTGGTAATTATCTGCTTTAAGTTTGTCTTTCATCTTTGATTCCTAAAGTACACTCTTTCCTTTAAAGGCTAACTCCTTGCCTGTGCCTTGATCTTCTTGGGCCGTAGTGCTTCAATAATTCCCTCATTCGCATCTTCTATCTTACCCTACCTCTACTCCCACGGCTCCTTGCCCTCTGCCTGCCTTTTCTCAGATGTCATCTTCCCTTTTTAAAAAAATACTTCAAACATATTTAAATTTGCTGGGAATAATGAACACCCAACTACACATACTCAGAGTTAACGAAACATCTAGTCATCTGTGCTTTACATATTTTTTAAGATCTAAAATGTAAAAAATCAATGTGGTATATAGAAACTTGAAATAAATAAATGTAAAAAACGCAGTTGATACCTCCTTTATATCCCCATCCCATTCACTTCCTCCTCAGAGGATTCTCAAGTTGACACAGTCTTACTATTCATGCCTTTTAAACTATGATTATGTTAACATGAGACCATAAATGATAGTACCGTTTTGTGTTTTTAAATGTCCTATACTTTACATACCAGGAATTATCCATGTTCCCATACGCAGAACCAGATTCAGTACACTTCTTTCAAAAGCTACATATGGTCATTCACTATCATATACAACTTATTTTTCGTTGTTGTTGTTGTTCTTGTTTTGTGGAGACGGAGTCTCACTCTGTCACCCAGGCTGGAGTGCAGTGGCACGATCTCAGCTCACTGCAACCTCTGCCTCCTGGATTCAAGTGATTCTCCTGCCTCAGCCTCCCGAATAGCTGGAACTACAGGCATACGCTGCCACACCCGGCTAATTGTTTGTATTTTAGTAGAGATGGGGTTTCACCATGTTGCCCAGGCTGGTCTCAAACTCCAGAGCTCAGGCAATCCGCCCACCTCGGCCTCCCAAAGTGCTAGGATTACAGGCGTGAGCCACCACACCCGGCACACACAACTTATTATATCATCCCATTCCCTTACTTATAGACATTTAGGCTGTTTCTAAATTTTGCAACAATGAATCTTGTTGTCATGTCACCTTGTTCACTGTGTTTCCTTCAAGTATATATCCAAGAGCGGAAGTGCTTAGTCTCAGGGTACAGGCATTTCCCATGCATAGATGGCCAGATTGCTCTTTAAAGTGATTTACCAGTTACAAATTCACCAGCAATATCTGCAAGTTTCCATTTGTAGATAATAAATTCAATCAATACTTATTTTGCATGTATTGTAGGGTAAGATTAGCTAGGGGTTGGCCGGGTGCAGTGGTTCAAGCCTGTAATTCTAGCACTTTGGGAGGTCAAAGAGGGTAGATTACCTGAGGTGAGGAGTTCAAGACCAGCCTGGCCAACACGGCAAAACCCTGTCTCTACTAAAAATACAAAAATTAGCCAGGTATGGTGGCTCACGCCTGTAATCCCAGCACTTGGGAGGACAAGGCAGGCGGATCACGAGGTCAGGAGATCGAGACCATCCTGGCTAACATGGTGAAACCCTATCTCTACTAAAAATACAAAATAATTAGCCAGGTGTGGTGGCGGGCGCCTGTGGTCCCAGCTACACAGGAGGCTGAGGCAGGAGAATGGTGTGAACCAGGAAGCAGAGAGGAAGCAGAGGTTGCAGTGAACCGAGATTGTGTCACTACCCTCCAGCCTGTGCAATAGACCAAGAGTCCATCTTAAAAAAAAAAAGAAATTAGCTATGAGTAAAGTAGACACTCAAATAACTACACTTCAAAAACAAACCAGCTGGCCAGGCACAGTGGCTAATGCCTGTAATCCCACTACTTTGAGAGGCCGAGGCAGGCGAATCACTTGAGGTCGGGAGTCCAAGACCAGCCTGGCCAATATGGTGAAACCCCATCTCTACCAAAAATACAAAAATTAGCCAGGCATGATGGCACACGCCTGGTAATCCCAGCTACTCGGGAGTCTGAAACAGGAGAATCGCTTGAACCTGGGAGGCAGAAGTGAACCAAGATTGCGCCATTGCACTCCAGCCTGGGCGTTACAGTGAGACTCCATCTGGGGAGGGAAAAAAAAAAAGTTTACCATGAAGAGGCATGTTTCAATATGTTGACATTGAAAAATGGTGATTCTGTTCACAATCTGCCTTTCTAGCCTCCCATATTTGTCTACCAATACTGTAAATAAAAAGGACTACTATCATTCCATCAACATGCCTGCCATTACTATTCTTATCTTGCTATGCTATTTACTCAGAAGGTCCTCCCTTCACATCTTCACTGACCAAATATAATTAACACCCATTCCCTATGTATTCTCAGTCTCGTCAACTTGTGGGAACTCTCCCCTGAATCTGACAGCAATGTCTGTTCTCTCCTACAGAACCCACTATAATCAGCCTGGTATACAGGATGCAGAACACATAGTAGATATTTATACTACTGTTTTTGAAGTGTAGTTATTTGGGTGTCTGCTTTACCCCTAGCTAATCCTACACTACAATACAGGCAAAATAAGTATTGATTTAATTCGTTAAACAAGTACTACAAAGCTAAACGTATGGCTTATGTGGGAAAAAAAAAAAGACAAAATCCATCATTTTCCTCTACCTGTACTCTTTCACAATGATTATGATGGCATTCATATGAGTAGGTACATAAAATACTTGCGGTTTCCTGGGTTTTGTGGAGAATTTTAAAAATATTTTTTCAATCAATCTACTTCAAAGTTTGCTTTGTTTTCAAGTTTCTTGTGAAAAAAATAAAATGTGTAAGAATAATGTTATGATCTAAATACCGAGAAGTAAATCCTCTTTGATGGGGCATACACGTCTGACAACTCCTTGTGCCAGAGAAGAAAACTGTGAGGGAAAACATGATACTTACCAGATTATATCAGACCTACTCAAAGGTGCAATGTCAAAATTAACTACATCCAAGCTAGGCATTTAGTCCAAACTGAAGACAATTAGCAAGTGAAGACATGTGTATAAGGGCATCACTAAAAATACCTTTTGTCCTATGAAAAGCTCTTCCTCAGGAATGGTGGCTCTGAAGATACTTTATTTAATATTCAGAGCTTACGCTGAAGATAATACACCTAACTAATTTCCTTCCCTAGTTGCGATGATTATTTTTCAGGCTCAGGTACATTTTAAAACTAGTCCAGTCAGTAACAAAACTACTTTTCTTTCCTCCCTTCAATGTTACAGACCATTATCATTAAAATGGGTCCCAAAATATGGGAGGAGGGAATAACTTAGCGGAGAACGGGGAGGGGAAAAGGAAGAGAAGGGGAAAGGGGACAAAAATCAAATTAAGTACGTTACTGTGAACTTCTTCATCCAGTGCCTTAACTTTTCCTTTCTTCTTAATAAGCTGGATTTTGCAGGCATTGGCTTCCCAATCTTTATCATTGCCTCCATCAAATCCCACACCTAAACCATCATGAGGTAAAAAAGCAAGATTTAGAAACTGGCTACTGATAAAATTATTAATGTGAGGCAAAATTTTTAATTAAAAATATATTCTCATCTAATTAATTCACTAATTTATTAATTCAATTACCTACTGAAAACCTATTGTCTGTCAAGAACCAGGATAGCCACTAGACATAAAAACAAAAATAACTCCATTCCTGTCCTCAAATTTCTAAGTCTATCGAGAAGACAGACAAGGAAAAAATAATTCAGCGTGATTATGGATTATAATAAAAATACTACAGGTTACAATTGGGATACAATGGAGAAATGCAAAAGATGGGCACCCACCTCAGAAGGTAGCTAAGGAAAGAAGGTCATAGAACACATCTCTTAAGAGTCTCCTTAAGTTGCTAAGGAATTTGAAAAAGCTACCCTGAAGATACTGGGAAAACACTGTCCTCTAAGCACAGAAGTGATTCGGCAAAAATGTTTAGCAAAGCCCTTCTAGGAACAGTGTAGGGAAAGAACTGGAGGGAGAGAAACGGAAGGAAGAAACCAGCTGTCAAAAGCTACAGCTACAGTAAAGCAAAAATGAAGAGGACCTGAACTGAACAGTGGTAATGCAGACAGAGATAAATGATATTGAAAAGTGGAATTGACTGAATGTAAGTGAGAAAGCAGGAGAAGTCTGGAATACCTCAAAGGACTTGTTGAATGGCTTGAAGGACTTGTTGAATGATTCTCAATAAAAGGGACATAGAAAAACAGAGTGGGCATGCCTGTAATCCCAGCTACTTGGGAGGTTGAGGCAAGAGAATGGCTTGAACTCGAGAGGTGGAGGTTGCAGTGAGCTGAGATCACGCCATTGCACTCCAGCCTGGGCGACAGAGTGAGACTCATCTCAAAAACAAACAAACAAAAAACAGAGTGGGGAGTGGGGTGAGGACTGCAATGTATTCAGCTTATTTTTCTTTTCTTTTCTTTTTTTTTTTTTTTTTTTTGAGACAGGTTCTTGCTCTGTCGCCCAGGATGGAGGGCAGTGGCACAATCTCAGCTCCCTGCAACCTCCACCTCCCAGGTTCAGCAATTCTCCTGCCTCAGCCTCCCAAGTAGCTGGGATTACAGGTGCGCACCACAATGCGTGGCTAATTTTTTTTTTTTTTTTTTTTTTTTTTTTTTAAGTAGAGACGGGGTTTCACCATGTTGGTTAGGCTGGTTTTGAACTCCTTACCTCAAGTGATCCATCCACCTCGGCCTCCCAAAGTGCTGGGATTACAGGCGTGAGTCACCACGCCCGGCCTCAGTTCAATTTTTGAACATGCAAAGTTTAAAATATCATGGTCTATCTAGGAAGAAACTTGTAGGAGGCCCAGAATACAGCTTGGGAGATACATCTGGATTAGAAGAAATACATCTGGATTAGAAGTAATACAGCTGGATTAGAAGTCACCAACATACTCTCACAAAAAAAAATTAAAAATAAAAATAAAAAATATTGACCAGGCGTGGTGGCTCATGCCTGTAATCCCAGCATTTTGGGAGGCCGAGGCAGGCGGATCATGAGGTCAGGAGATCGAGATCATCCTGGCTAACATGGTGAAACCCCGCCTCTACTAAAAATACAAAAAATTAGCCAGGCATGGTGGCAGGCGCCTGTTGTCCCAGCTACTCGGGAGGCTGAGGCAGGAGAATGGTGTGAACCCGGGAGGCGGAGCTTGCAGTGAGCTGAGATCGCGCCACTGCACTCCAGCCTGGGCGACAGAGCAAGACTCCATCTCAAAAAAATAAAAATAAAAAATAAAAAGAATAAAACAAAGAAGTTACCAATATATATTAACAGAAGACTGATGGGCCGGGGACAGCGGCTCACGCCTGTAATCCCAGCACTTTGGGAGGCCGAGGCGGGCAGATCAAGAGGTCAGGAGATTGAGACCATCCTGGCCAACATGGTGAAACCCTGTCTCTACTAAAAATACAAAAATTAGCTGGGTGTGGTGGCAGACGCCTGTAATCCCAGCTACTCAGGAGGGTGAGGCAAGAGAACTGCTTGAACTCGGGAGGTGGAGGTTGCAGTGAGCCAAGATCACGCCACTGCACTCCAGCCTTGTGACAGAGTGAGACTCCGTCTCAAAAAATAAAAAAAAGATTGATGAAGTCAGAGCTCACCCATGAAGACACCAAATAAGAGAAGTGGGCCTAGAAAAGAATCTTGGCTGGGTGCAGTGGCTCACGCCTATAATCCCAGCACTTTGGGAGGCCAGGGCGGGTGGATCTCTGAGGTCAGGAGTTCAAGACCAGCCTAGGCAACATGGTGAAACCCCATCTCTACTAAAAATACAAAAATTAGCCAGGCGTGGTGGCGCACGCCTGTTATCCCAGCTACTGGAGAGGCTGAGGCAGAAGAATCACTTGAATCCGGAAGGCAGAGGTTGCAACAGTCAGCCGAGATCGTACCATTGCACTCCAGCCTGGGTGACAGAGCGAGACTCACCTCAAAAAAAAAAAGAATCTTGAAGAACATTAATATTTGAGCTGTAAGCAGAAGAAAGGAGCCTCCAAAGCAAACAGAAAAGAAGTAATCTTAGCATCTTAGGAAGAGAATAACATGTACTGTCAAAGAAGCTAAGGAAGGAGAGAATTTTAAAAACAAAGGAGTTGAGGAACTGACTTTCCATTACTAAGTGAAGTCAAGGAAGACAAATGCCCATTCCATGTGGCAATGTTAAGTGTACAAAAAAGAGTTAACACAGCAAGTGTGAAACTGCTATCCTTAGAAAGGCCTGTTTTCAAGGTTGGCCCTTCACTGGTGTCTAGAAACTTGGTTTCTGGAAGGATTCCTACCACCCTAACCAAAAGTGTCTCACTACACAAACTGTGCAAACAATGTGGTTTATGCTGAACATCTGCTCTTATTTTGGGAGTCTAGAATTTTGGTACATGCTAGGCAGAGGGTGCCTATGTGACCAACCCCCAATGAAAACCTTAGGCACTGATCCACTGGTGAGCAGCTTGTGCCTAGCTTTCTCAAGACTTCAATTCCTGCACCTTCTCCCTTTGCTGATTGTGCTTTGTATTCTTTTGCTATAATGAAACATAGCCATGAGTACAACCAAATGCTGAGTCCTGTGAGTCCTCCTAGGGAATCGCCAACTCTAAGGATGGTCTTAGGAACCTCTGACAGTTGAGGGAAGGAGCTAGGGTAGAAGATAAAGTTGCCAGAAAGTTATGTTTATGTGTAATTTATTTAAGATAGAAGAGGCTAGAATCAGTGGCTTGCCTGTAATCCCAGCACTTTGGAAGGCCAAGGCAGGAGGATCACTTGAGGACAGGAGTTTGAGACCAGCTCAGGCAACACAGTGAGACTCTCGTGTCTACAAAAACTTTTTAAAAAGTAGCTGGGCATGATGGCACACAGCTATAGTCCTAGCTACTCAGGAGGCTGGGGAGGGAGGATTGCCTGAGCCCAGAGTTCGAGACTGCAGTGAGCTATGACCGCACCACTATACTCCAGCTGGGGTGACAGAGTGAAACCTTATCTCAAAAATAAATAATAAAAATAAGAAAAAAGAATCCGAGGCAAGTTTATATGCCAAAGCATGAAATCAATGGATAAAAATTAAAGTTATAGGAAAGAAAAAAGAATTTACAGAGTAAGACCTTCATGAATTTTGTTTTACCACAATAATGCCCCATATAATGTTTTTACAATAATATTGTTAATAGATCATCATAAGCAATACTCCACATAAATGGTAACACTGTTGAGATTACATAAATAAATCCTTTAAATATGATAAAAGACAAAAATTCTTCCAATTTACACTTAGTCAAAACAAAACAGACTTTAATAGTCTAGTCTCCTAATAATAATAAAAATAATATCTATTTAAAGAATCATGCAAAATCCATAGTATTTTTTTTTAAAGTACCAGCAGAATCATATCCTCTGTACTCCAGTCTCTGAAGGCCTTTGATTAGGGTCTCTAGGATTTCTCGTCTCGTTCGAGGAACATGGTAGTTTAAGTAAGCAAATATACCTGCAAATAAACAAATATTTAATGAAAAATTCTGATTTAAAAAATCAAAATTAGCATAATTATGTCAAGTATGTGAAAAAATGTGAAGTTAGATTCCGTCTTTCAAACATTTCAAACCGTTTAAAGGCAATGGAAGTTTTTCAAGGGGGAGTTTCTCATAAGTATAAAAAACTAAAGTAAACATGTCAAAATACATGTTTATAATTTTTTCTTTTTTTTTCTTTTATTATTATTATTATTATTATTATTATTATACTTTAGGTTTTATGGTACATGTGCGCAATGTGCAGGTAAGTTACATATGTATACATGTGCCATGCTGGTGCGCTGCACCCACCAACTCGTCATCTAGCATTAGGTATATCTCCCAATGCTATTCCTCCCCCCTCCCCCCACCCCACAACAGTCCCCGAAGTGTGATGTTCCCCTTCCTGTGTCCATGTGTTCTCATTGTTCAATTCCCACCTATGAGTGAGAATATGCAATGTTTGGTTTTTTGTTCTTGCGATAGTTTACTGAGAATGATGATTTCCAATTTCATCCATGTCCCTACAAAGGACATGAACTCATCATTTTTTATGGCTGCATAGTATTCCATGGTGTATATGTACCACATTTTCTTAATCCAGTCTATCATTGTTGGACATTTGGGTTGGTTCCAAGTCTTTGCTATTGTGAATAATGCAGCAATAAACACACGTGTGCATGTGTCTTTACAGCAGCATGATTTATAGTCCTTTGGGTATATACCCAGTAATGGGATGGCTGGGTCGAATGGAATTTCTAGTTCTAGATCCCTGAGGAATCGCCACACTGACTTCCACAAGGGTTGAACTAGTTTACAGTCCCACCAACAGTGTAAAAGTGTTCCTATTTCTCCACATCCTCTCCAGCACCTGTTGTTTCCTGACTTTTTAATGATTGCCATTCTAACTGGTGTGAGATGGTATCTCATTGTGGTTTTGATTTGCATTTCTCTGATGGCCAGTGATGGTGAGCATTTTTTCATGTGTTTTTTGGCTGCATAAATGTCTTCTTTTGAGAAGTGTCTGTTCATGTCCTTCGCCCACTTTTTGATGGGGTTGTTTGTTTTTTTCTTGTAAATTTGTTGGAGTTCATTGTAGATTCTGGATATTAGCCCTTTGTCAGATGAGTAGGTTGCGAAAATTTTCTCCCATTTTGTAGGTTGCCTGTTCACTCTGATGGTAGTTTCCTTTGCTGTGCAGAAGCTCTTTAGTTTAATTAGATCCCATTTGTCAATTTTGGCTTTTGTTGCCATTGCTTTTGCTGTTTTAGACATGAAGTCCTTGCCCATGCCTATGTCCTGAATGGTAATGCCTAGGTTTTCTTCTAGGGTTTTTATGGTTTTAGGTCTAACATTTAAGTCTTTAATCCATCTTGAATTGATTTTTGTATAAGGTGTAAGGAAGGGATCCAGTTTCAGCTTTCTACATATGGCTAGCCAGTTTTCCCAGCACCATTTATTAAATAGGGAATCCTTTCCCCATTTCTTGTTTTTGTCAGGTTTGTCAAAGATCAGATACTTGTAGATATGTGGCATTATTTCTGACGGCTCTGTTCTGTTCCATTGATCTATATCTCTGTTTTGGTACCAGTACCATGCTGTTTTGGTTACTGTAGCCTTGTAGTATAGTTTGAAGTCAGGTAGTGTGATGCCTCCAGCTTTGTTCTTTTGGCTTAGGATTGACTTGGCGATGCGGGCTCTTTTTTGACAGAGAGAGACGGAGTCTCGCTCTGTCACCCAGGATGGAGTCCAGCGGCGCGATCTCAGCTCACTGCAAGCTCCGCCTCCCGGGTTCACACCATTCTCCTGCCTCAGCCTCCCGAGTAGCTGGGACTACAAGCACCCGCCACCACGCCTGGCTAATTTTTTGTATATTTAGTAGAGACGGGGTTTTATTATGTTAGCCAGGATGGTCTCGATCTCCTGACCTCGTGATCTGCCCGCCTCGGCCTCCCAAAGTGCTGGGATTACAGGCGTGAGCCACCGCACCTGGCAAAGAAGCTTATAAAGCTGGCTACTTATTTTCCATGACTGCCATTTTTGTCAAATGAAATTTAATTTTTTTAAAAACCAATTAACAGATTCATGGTTTATGTCCTATATACAGAGCATTTCGTTTCAAGAAAAAAATTTCTAAAGTAATTTAAGCAACATATATAGGCCCTAAAATCTGTACCAATGAGATTAATTTTGCTTACTTCCAATAACCATGCTATCAGTGACATTTAGGAATAAATGATATGAAAAATACTCACCCCTTAAATAATTACGTAAAATAGTAAAAACTGACCAAATATATAACTATCTTAAAAGATAATGGCTTGAATTACTTGTTCATCACATTAGCAAATGACAACCACATAATAACTATTGAAAATTCACAGAAAAAGAGCAATAATTTGGAAAAATAAAGCTAGAAATCAAAGGAGTAATACAACATGAACTGAACCAGATAAGCAAAGAAGTAACAGAACACAGGTAAGGGAAATCCACACTTTTAGAAATGGCAGCATGGGCATTATCTGAGGTTTTCCATGGCTGTGCTTTGGCCAGAGTAGACACAGCTTTAATGTATCAAAACTGAAGACTAAAATATATAAAATATATAAAAATACAAGTTCAAGCTGCTTATTTTAAAACTTCCCTTTTTCTTAACTACATTTCACTGTAATTCTACTGATTCATAAGAAGTTTAAATTAATTCTGTGAGATACAACTCCCAAAAAACTAGTCTTCATTTCCATCTGAAAAGAGATATTTACTTCTATAGAGTGTGATCCTATTGAAATATTTCAGTATACAAAAATGGCGCATTGTTGATACTCAACAGGAAAGCCATAACATATATGCTGATCACCATGATCAATACAGTGCAATTTTCTCAAATAAATTATTATGCCCTAAAAAAGAGAAACTCACACACTAAAATCCAAAATAACCTGAAACAACGGTTTCAACTCTCCCCAAAGAAGTAGTTCCAGGCCAAAGACTTACAGAAATCTCATATTTCATTCAGATTAAAAAAAGATACACACACACCTTACATTTTTATTTTTTAAGCTTTCTTGTAATGTACAGTCATCTTACTTTCACAGCACCACCACCCTATAAGGGAGGGTAGAACATCTATCTTACATAATTCAAAAATAGAAATTGAGTTAACTGATATCCCAGAGATACCCACAAATAGCATTCCCAACCTCAAAGCACAGCAATTAAGATAAGGATAAACAACATGCTGCTTAAGGATATTTCTAAGGTAAGAGTGGTAGCGGCACAGCAATGTACAGCTTCCAACTTTCAATGGCTGCTCATGATATAAACACTAGAGGGCAGTAGAAGAGTCTCCAGACCAATCTGCACCCATTTAATTCAGAAGAATGAGTCCGGGGTTTTTGTTGTTACTGCTGTTCCTTCATAAAGTATTTGTAATATGAATAAATCAATAACCCAACTGTAAATCAAACTTTGCACTCTTCACCTATGGGTCACTGATCTTTGAGAAAGATTAAACACCTGCAGGTAACTATCAGTTAAGTATTTTAACCAGGTCATTAAAAGACAATACACAGAACACAAACCTTTTCTAAAACAATACTTTAATACAAATGCAGGCCAGGTGCAGTGGCTCACGCCTGTAATCCCAACTTTGGGAAGCTAAGGCAGGTGCATCACCTGAAGCCAGGAAATCAAGACCAGCCTGGCCAACATGGCAAAACCCATCATTACTACTAAAAATACAAAAATTGGCCAGGCATGGTGGCGTGCACCTGTACTCCAGCTACCTGGGAGGCTGAGACGGGGAGAATCACTTGAACCCAAGGAGGCGGAGGTTGCAGTGAGCCGAGATTGCACCGCTGCACTCCAGCCTGTGAGACACAGCGAGACTCCATCTCAAAAAAAAAAAAAAGTGTGAAAAAAACTGAATCTGAACTAGTTCCCACCACTGTGACTACATCAGCTACAGTCCACTATAGGAGGATACAATCTAGCTTATTTGAAAACAGAAGCCTGTCGAGGATTGTTTGCAGTCTGTCCAGAGCTGCCAAATTCTAATAATGCAGCACATCCAGAAAAACTCACTCCTAAACTTTCTCTTTTTTAAGAAATCTAAGTCTGACAGTAAAAGTAAAAATGTAAGCCGGATGGTAAAAATGAAAGTTGGTAAAAATGTAAAAATGTAAGCCGGATGGTAAATGATTTAAAGATTAAATATGTATATGAATTTGTTAAAACCATTTAAATGCTAAAGATATAAAATTGTTTTTAAGACAATTTATAGACTCTACTTTTTTTTAAACATTAATGCGGCAGGGCTGGGTGGCTCACGCCTGTAATCCCAGCACCTTGGAGGCCAAGGTGGGTGGATCACATGAGGTCAGGAGTTCAAGACCAGCCTGGGCAACATGCTGAAACTCCATCTCTACAAAAATACCAAAATTAGCCAGGCATGATGGCAGGTGCCTGTAATCCCAGCTACTCAGGAGGCTGAGGCAGGAGAATTGCTTGAACCTGGGAGGCAGAGGTTGCAGTGAGCTAAGATCATGCCACTGCCCTCTAGCCTGGGCAACAGAGCAAGACTCCATCTCAAAAAAAAAAAAAAAAGATTAAGTAATGCAATATTAAATTCACTGTTTTTAATAATGTAACTCAACAACAGCATTCAACTTTGATAATACTTCTCACTTCAATCTCCTTGGTTTATAATGGCTCACTATATGAATCTTGAGAGCTTAAAAACATTTTGGCTGGGCAGAGTGGCTCATACCTGTAATCCCGACACTTTGGGAGGCCAAGGTGGGCGGATCACGAGGTCAGGAGTTCAAGACCAGCCTAACCAACATGGTGAAACCCCGTCTCTACTAAAAATACAAAAAAAAAAAAAAAAAATAGCCGGCTGTGGTGGCACATGCCTGTAGTCTCAGCTACTCGGGAGGCTGAGGCATGAGAATAGCTTGAACCTGGGAGGCAGAGGTTGCAGTGAACCTAGACTGCACCACTGCACTCCAGCCTGGGCAACAGAGCAAGACTCCATCTCAAAAAACAAACAAACAAAAAAAAGTAATAGAGCTAGAAGAAGGAAGGGGATTAGCTTCAGACATACCTGATGAGGAAAATGGGAGCTAAGAAGTTGAACCTGTCAGTTTCATAGCCCTGTCCCTTGATAGCACTACTAGCCCAAGACATTCCACCTGCGAGTATACTGGGTTAACTGTAATCTTGGGGTGCCCAAGACAATATGGGCAGCAATTCATCAGGTATGCAGGGCATGTTCACAAGGGAGGCATTCACAACTCACAATGATGCTTGTTAGAGCAGAAATTGTTAGTTTGACCTCTATTTTCAGTTCTTTGACTTGTCTTATCAAAACTCCCAATAAACAGTCTTTTTTGTTCATTTTTTTGAAACAGAGTCTCGCTTTGTCGCCAAGACTGGCGCCATCTCAGCTCACTGTAACCTCCACCTCCCAGGTTCCAGCAATTCTCCTGCCTCAGCCTCCCAAGTAGCTGGGATTACAGGGGCCACCGCCATGCCTGGCTAATTTTTTGTATTTTTAGTAGAGATGGGGTTTTGCCATGTTGGCTAGGCTGGTCTCAAACTCCTGACCTCAGGTGATCCACTCGCCTCAACCTCCCAAAGTGCTAGGATTACAGGTGTAAGCCACTGCACCCGGCCTAAACTCCCAATAAACAGTTCTTAAGTAAGGTAATGACAAAAGCCTAAAATCAACT
The DNA here is from genome assembly GCF_028885625.2 of Pongo pygmaeus. Lineage (NCBI taxonomy): Eukaryota > Metazoa > Chordata > Mammalia > Primates > Hominidae > Pongo > Pongo pygmaeus. The sequence goes on along the minus strand of NC_072385.2, from coordinate 64,154,668 downwards.
TTCCATCACTCTTCAGTAATTGCTCTAAGAGCACACACAGTAGCTGTATAAGCACAGATTCTCTACCGCCAAATCAGCATGCACGTCACAAGTGTAAGCTTTCTTACTAATGGAATATACTTGGAATAAAATAACTCCCTAACTGAAGCAGATGCTTGAACCTACAGGCATCATTCTCAGAAAATGGCAACTTAAATTCAATGACAAAAAAGCACTTATGAGCACCTTGCTAACAAAATTTCAGAAGCAATCTGGATCACAGACTAGACACACCTGGTTGAAAGCAATGTAGCTGCAAATAAAGACTGTTAAACCTTATTGAAAAGAAAACTGACTAGTCAAATTATTAAAATTCCTATGCCTGGTTGCATTTATGTCCTTATGAATACGAAATTTTATTTTTATATATTTTATCATTTGACAGCTGCAATATTTTGGGACCCTAAACATTGTAACTTATCAGTGTTAAGTGTTCAAATTCATTCTCTAAACTTCAAACTTCTGAATCAAAAGCCACCTACAATGTCACTTAAACTCTAAATTTGTTTTATTTTTCTTATAATGCTAGTCACAAATTAATTCATCATCATCATTAAAAATTCAAAGTAGGCCAGGAGCAGTGGCTCACGTCTGTAATCCCAGCACTTTGGAAAGAGAGGCAGAGGATTACTTGAGCTCAGGAGTTCGAAACCAGCCAGGGCAACATAGCAAGACCCTGTCTCTATTAAAATTTGAAATAAATAAAGATTAAAACTACACAGATGCTACAGAATTAATTGTGAAAATCTCTCCTTTCTGTCTCCACACAGGTTCCAACCCCTTTCTCCGAGATAACTACTGTTAATCCCATACACACAGTCCCAGTCCTTCAGCTATAAAGTTTTCTACAGGCCAGGCACAGTAGCAGATGCCTGTAATCCCAGCACTTTTGTAGGCCAAGGCGAGAGGATCACTTGAGGACAGGAGTTTGAGATCAGCCTGGGCAATACAGGGAGACCCTGTCTCTACAAAAAATAAAAAATTAGGCATGGTGGTGCATGCCTGTAGTCCCAGCTACTTGGAAGGCTGAGGTGGGAGAATCACTTGAGCCCAGGGGTTCAAGGTTGCAGTGAACTAGTCAATATTATAATTATGGAATCACATTCTACATTTAAGATTTATTTAAAATTAAGTATTATTTGAGATACATTTTCTTTTTTCTTTTCACCAGGGGTTTGCTCTGTCACCCAGACTGGAGTACAGTAGCACAATCCCAGCTCATTAAAACCACCACCTCCTGGACTCAAGTGATCCTCTCATCTCAGCCTCCCAAGTAGCTGGGACCACAGGCACATGCCAATGTGCCTGTTATTTATTTATTTGTTTATTTATTTATTTATTTATTTATTTATTTTTAATTTTTGAGATGGAGTCTTGCTCTGTCACCCAGGCTGGGGGGCAGTGGCGCTATCTCAGCTCACTGCAACCTCCACTTCCTGAGTTCAAGCGATTCTCCCGCCTCAGCCTCTCGAGCAGCAGCTGGGATTACAGGCGTGTGTTACCACACCTGGCTAATTTTTGTATTTTTAGCAGAGACGGGGTTTCACCATGTTGGCCAGGCTGGTCTCAAACTCCTGACCTCAGGTGATCTGCCCGCCTCAGCCTCCCAAAGTGCTGGGATTATAGGCGTGAGCCACTGCGCCTGGCCAGAATTAAAGTCTTCATTTTCTTTTTTTGTTTTTAAAATATAGAGATAAGGTCTCAATATGCTGTCCGGGCTGGTATCAAACTCCAAGCCTCAAGTGATCCTCCTGCCTCAGCCTCCCAAAATGCTGAGTTTACAAGCATGAGTCACTGCCCCTCACCCATCTTCTTTTCAACAGTTTAACAACATATATATTAAATACTTCTCATCCTTCCTTGTAACCTCAAGAGAGACATATTACACATACTACTCTCTGAAGCTAGCCTCTCCCCTACTTGTAACCTTTTTTTTTTTTTTTTTTTTTAACAGTCCTGCTCTGTCACCCAGTACCCAGGCTGGAGTGCGGCAGCACAATCATAGCTCACTGCAGCCTCAAACTCCTGGGCTCAATCCTCCCACCTCAGTCTTCTAAGTAGACTGGACTACAGGTACGCACCACCATGCCCGGCTAATTTTTTTTTTTTTTTAATAGAGATGGGATCTCACTATGTTGCCCGGGCTGATCTTGAACTCCTAGCCTCAAGCAATCCTCCTGCCTCAGCTTCCTGAGTGGCTGGGATTACAGGTGTAAGCCAAAACACTGGCTACTTATAACTCTTTTTTTTTTTTTTAATTGAGACAGAGTGTCACTCAGTCACCCAGGCTGGGGTGCAGTGGCGTGATCTCAGCTCACTGTAACCTTCACCTCCCAGGTTCAAGCAATTCTCCTCCCTCAGCCTCCCAAGTAGCTGGGATTACAGGTGCGTACCACGACAGCTGGCTAATTTTTGTATTTTTAGTAGAGATAGGGCTTCGCTATGTTGGCCAGGCTGGTCTCAAACTCCTGACCTCAAGTGATTCGCCCACCTCAGCCTCCCAAAATGCTGGTATTACCAGAGGGAACCTTGCACTTGGCCTTACTCCTAACTCTTGATGAGTGTTTCTCCAACTTTGTAAATACAGAACCCTTTTGTTAACACCAAAATATTCTGAGGCTCCTTCACAACAATGGGTTAAATTTTTATTATTCAATGATCTAGAACAATCTTTATTCAACTTACAGACAAAGTTATAAGCATATGAATAAGCAATGAACACCCTGTAACAACTTCAGGGCTCCTAGGTCAGGAACCACAGCTCTAGAATTCAACTTCTCAACACTCCCAGGGGACCTCAATCCCAAAATCCTCTTCTTTTTCGTATTACTTGCAGCCCTCCTCCTAAACACAAACTGAGACCCTTCTGCCTTGACATATGCAATTTCTCTAATAATTTATTCATAACCATATCCAATTAACTTCTCTGCAGTATTACGTATGAATGACCTTTTTCTACTTTTACAGACTCTGTTCAAGGCAATATACTACTTTGGAACTCTTCTGCCTTTAACCACTGTTCTTAGGTCTGTTTTCCTGGCACTTCTATCTCCTCCTTCAACCCCTCTGGTAGTAGTTCTCGAACTATTTCCGCCTCCATTCACTGACGGGTAACATATGCCATTAATGATTACCTCTCACAGTATACTAATTCTCTACAAGTTGAGTAAAAGTCCTGCCCCATCACCCAGAACATTCCTGAACCTAATACTGATACCCAAAGCCCAGAGCTCTCCAGTCTCTAAATTTCTACTCATTCCTCTTGTGGTCTATGACATGGCAATGAACAAGGACTGTGTATTTTCACCTGAAGCTGTTGCATGTGCATTCATTTTCTTTCCTCTGATCAGGCAGCAATTCCTTGAAGGCAACTCTCTTATTTTAGTCATCTCTGCAAAGGGCAAAGTGCCAAGTATAAAGCCATCATTTCAAGTATCTGCAAGTATCTTCTAACACTTTCTAGGTACCTGAAATATACGGTCAAAAAATTCTCAAACCACAGAAACAGAACACTATTTCACCAGATGCTAAAAACGAATGAAGTAAAGAAAGGTTTCATAATTAAAGGTTTAAGAACTACCTGATTAAAGTTAGGTATACATTTAGAACTTTCTGGAACCTTTAATCTTGCTAATTGTGAATCTCCAAGAGCAGAATTTCCCAAACTTGTGTTACAAAACCCTTTCCCGCCTTCTACTGCTCATTACCAGAACCTATTAACCTCCATTTCCAGGGGACAACTGAAGAAACGCTTATTAAGCAATTATTTTCTCTCACAACTTCTTCATATCCAGTATATGTAAGGATATGTTAATAGTACTGGTTTTATGACCAATCCTAGCAGCCAATCTCAGCATCCCTCAATTATCCCCAAAGCCATTAGACAGTATAATTACAAAAAACTTTTGAAAAATTCATTTTAGGATACTTTAAAATTGCAAGTTCCTTTACTGCTTTTAAAAAGGATCTCATTTGCAAACATTCCATTTTATTTATTTATTTATTTATTTATTTTGAGACAGAGTCTCACTCTTGTCGCCCAGGCTGGAGTAGAATGGCACTATCTCAGCTCACTGCAACCTCCGCCTCCTGGGTTCAAGAGATTCTCCTGCCTCAGCCTCCCGAGTAACTAGGATTACAGGTGTGCGCCACTACGCCCGGCTAATTTTTTTGGATTTTTAGTAGAGACGGGGTTTTACCATGTTGGTCAGGCTGGTCTCAAACTCCTGACCTCAGGTGATCCAACCACCTCAGCCTCCCAAAGTGCTGGGATCGCAGGCGTGAGCCACCGCACCCATCCCCAAAATTCCATTTTATATACACCGTCGAATCAGAAGGGTATAACCTCACATTTATAAAAACAATAGCAAAATCTGTTAAAAGCTAGGGATAGCTTAAGTGACTTGACACTCAGCAAAACCAAAAATAATACAAATAAAAAGGACAAAGTATATTCCAAACTACCAAGAAAAAGGAAGATAAAATAAATTTGGAAAATAGACACACTGTTCTTCTCTGGGAGATTCTCAATGCTTATTATTAATACATTAAAGACTCCAAGAAATCCGCCAATCAAAAAACAAAACAAAACATTACCACGCGATTTAATATGTTGCTTCCCAAATTTACTGGACCATAGGATCTTTTTTCCTAACACTTATTAACATCCCAACACAAGCTGGTAAACATATCAATTTTATCAGTATATCTGATTAAAAAAAGCATATCAGAATCTTCAATCCTCATTCTTCTGCTTCAACATTGTACAACGTTGAAATAAAATAATCGTTTAGGAAAATTTAACTAGGGCCGGGTAAGGTGGCTCACTCCTGTAATCCCAGCACTTTGGGAGGCTGAGGTGGGTGGATTACCTGAGGTCAGGAGACCAGCCTGGTCAACACGGCGAAACCCCACCTCTACCAAAATGCAAAAATTAGCCAGGTGTGGTGGTACACCCCTGTAATCCCAGCTATTCGGGAGGTTGAACCCCGGAGACGGAGGCTGCAGTGAGCCAAGATCGTGCCGCTGCACTCCAGCCTGGGCGACAGAGCGAGACCACGTCTCAAAAAAAAAAAAAAAAAAAGAAAGGAAGAAGAAAGAAAAACTTAACTAGATAGCAAGTAATCAGAAAGTAAGCTTCCAGATTTTCCCATCTAGTCTAATTTTCACTCCATTTCTCTGCTCAGGAATTTTAGTTCAATGACTAAGATGTAGGAGGAAAATAATGACACTCATCTTATCTTTCAGAATTTACATTAGAGAGAAAATAAATTCTGAACCCTATCCCTAGAATCAGGCAAAACCATGGTATGACTTAAAAGCAGGACCTCAGAAATGCCTCAAATATTCACTTTTTATTTCTTCAATACGTTTCCTCAGCAGTAAAACTCTGTGGAATGGAGACACAAACTATGTGAAAACTCCCAACATTTAGTCTCCACCCTAAAGGTATCTCCCTTATCTGAACCTGATTTCCATATCTATTTATTTATATTTATCATTTTTGAGATGGAGTTTTGCTCTTTTTTGCCCAGGCTGGATTGCAATGGTGCGATCTCGGCTCACTGCAACCTCCACCTCCTGGGTTCAAGCAATTCTCCTGCCTCAGCCTCCCAAGCAGCTGGGATTACAGACGCGTACCACCACGCCCAGCCAATTTTGCATTTTTAGTAGAGATGGAGTTTCACCATGTTGGCCAGGCTAGTCTTGAACTCCTGACCTCAGGTGATCCACCTGCCTCGGTCTCCCAAAGTGCTGGGATTATAGGCGGGAGCCGCCACGCCCAGCGCTGATTTATTTATTTATTTATTTATTTTTTTTTCAGTAAGTACTTCGACTACGTTTTTTTTCCTGGAACATGATGAAATGACCTGCAACCAGAATGTTGAGTACTTGATGAGGCACACCCCTCATCATTCAGGAACAGTTAACTACCAAATGAAGCACACTGGAGATTGACCGGTTTGCAAATTCACTACTTCACAGCTCCAAACTAAATGCAAAACCATTCTACTAAGTAGACACTGCAAAAGTCTGATTCTGAAGTCAGCTCTACTCTAATAATTTCAGTAAGCTATTTATAGGTGTTTCTGTTTTTATGTGGGTTTTTTTAATCTACTCTAAATTTAAACCTGCTCCTCATTTTCAGAAGCTGAAATGAGCATAAAGTTAAATACAGGAAATATATACACTAACGAGTACAATCCACCCCTGTTCAGTTCCTTCGTGTAAAAGGCTGCAAATAAGAAGTCTCCCAGAGAGTTTTCAATTCTCTTATAATGGTACTTCCCTTAAAAAAAAAAAAAAAAAGTGTTCTTTCTTCCAGGGATAAAGTCGGTTGTAAATTTCAATAAGAAAGGTAAGAATACAATTATTTTTACTGGCAATAGCCAAGTTAACACCAATTTTAGAGGATATCAGTCATGTCAGACACGATTCTCAAAATCTCTTTCACTAACACTTAGGTAATAATAAACGACTCTCAAAACATGGAATAAAAGGGCCTACCCTTAATTTTTTAAGGCTCTAGGAAAGATATTTGTTAAACTTTCCATAGCTAGTATTTTTAATGGGTGCACATGCAAGGAATAAATGATATTTTTCATAGTTGGTATTCTAAAGGTGTATACATCCAAGGCATAACTGATATATTTCAGAGCTGGCATTTTTAATGGGTGCACACGCAAATGATAAATTATGTATAACCTATCGCCACAGACATTTGAAGGCCTCTTCCACCAGAGGATCAGGTCTAAGCCCATTAACCAAGTTATTGATTAGCAATGGTTTCTGTTGAGACAAGGGATGGCAGGAAGTATCACGTTTAATGCCACTACCGTGGCTCTAGCTAGCGTCTGTTTTCTACTGGGCCTGCCCGAAAACAAGTAAAATATTTTTTGAAAGATTTTTAGAAAAATGCAAGGTAAGTTCAAGAGACCTCGCCCGAGGTTCCACAGGTTGCCTCACTCACCTGGTGGGCCCTTTTGAAGGCAACCCCCCTCCACACCTCAATTCCCTCAGCCCTCTCCTCCTTTTTCAATAAAGGCGTTTCTCTCCCGTCTCGGTTCCTTCTCCGCGCCAAGGCGCCCGCTGGCCCCCGGCAAAGGGGGCCCGCCTTCCTCTCAGGTGCCTTTCTCCCGGCCGCCACCCCCTCTCCCGCCCGTGGATGCCGGCCCCCGCCCCCGCAGCCACCACTGGACGCCCCTTGCCCATCACCCAGACTTCGCACCCTCCACACTCCCGCTTCCGCCCGTCGCCTTGGGCCTCAGCGGCGCCCGCGCCGCACCCCAGCGCCGCCCGGCAACACGCCCCCCGCTCCCGGCCCCCTTACCACACATGATGCCGGAGACACGGCCCGCGAGGCCAGAGGCGAGTGGCTGGCGGGATCGGGGGTGCACACACGAGCTTCGGTGGGCAATCTGCGGGCTCGGGGACCGGGGTGGCGCCGACACGACTCCCTCGGGGATGCGACGGCCAAGGCAACGAGAGCCTTCTCCGCCTCCCGGGCTCCGCCAGCAACCGCCGCCGGGCCCCGCCCCTCGGCACGCAGCGCGCCGCTGCCGGTAGGCCCCATTGAACCGTTCACGCGCCGCTCACGCGCAAGTCCCGCCTCCCAGCGCTGCCCCGCCCCCCGAGCCCACGCAGGCGCTGGACTGCTGGCGGCGGAGACGTGGCAGTGACTCGTGGCCGCGTCCGCCTAGAGTTCCTGGAGACGCCCGCCCGGGGGCGAGCCGCGGGAGGGACCGAACCGAGAGAGAGGGAGAAACCCAACACCTGGCAGGGAATGACGGAAAGAGAAGGATGGAATTGTTAGCAAAGCAATAGCCCGGGTGCGCGCCCCGTGCGGCCCCAGGCCACACGCGCCAGCACTGCACGAAGCGGGGAAAGAGGAGGAAGAAAGCAGGAAGTCTGAAAAGGGAATCCTGGGGGACATAAGGCTGAAAAAAAATTGCAAAGAATTAGGTTGAGGTGGGAGGAGAGAGATAACAAAATTCTTGACTGCAAAGCCCCAAAGGTCAGCCTCTCTGGTGATAAGCAATTCAATTCCCTGTGTAATATGCTTGGCCCCTAAAAGCCCTCCGCATCCATTGCCTCCATAACCCTCAGTTTATTGTGGAGGGGTAGAGGAGGAATGTAAGGCTCAACTGTCTGACTGAGCCTGGACGTAAGGAACTGCTGGCCCACCTCCTCCCATGGCCCACCTGAGACCGCTGGGAATTCCCTAGCTTTAACAGCCGCGCGTTTCACTTATGAACGATTCAATATGAATTAATGCGCCCAGTCTGACAAGAGAGACTTGATTAGAGAGGGATGATGTTTCTGAGAATTTATTACCTGGGCATTTGCTTTAAACAGCCTTAAATGGTATCTTTAGTCAAATGTAGAGTAATCAGAACTCTATAATGGCTCTAGAGTAGTATTAAAAACGTACATGGCACACAGAATTCCTGGAGTGCTGACTGCTGTTCATATGTCTGGTCTTAGCCGTCCTTCCAGCCCTATACACTCTCAACAGGCTCAACAGGTAGTTCCTCAACTGAGCCAAGATTCTCAAATCTTTTGCACACTTCGGTTACTCTGCATAGAATCCCCACCACGTCTCTGTTTAGATGCTACCTCTTCAGGAAAGCCTTTTTTATCTCCCCCAGACAGACTTGGAGACATGCATTAACCTCTCACTCTTTGAGCTACTCACTGTAAAGAAATATGCTTTGATGTTATGATTTTCTGTATTTTCCCACTGGGCTATAAGTTTCTTGAAGCTAGAACTAGATTTTTCATACCCAACACTTTTAGACCACAGCACAAAGTAAAAGATCAAATTTATTTTGGAATGAGTGAAAAAAAGTCCTATTTTCTTAGCGGAATTAACCTTCTATGGCTGGTTATATGATTAAGTGAACATAAGGCTTTCCGTTTTTCTTACGGGGAAAAGTGCCTTTTTTCACTTGCCTCAGAGAGGCTGAAAAATGTCACATTTAACTAAGCAGAGTATTTCTCACCTAAAAGCCCTTTTGACATTTCAATCCCTTAAACAGGTCCCTAGATCATCCAGAGCAAAGTTAAAAACAAAAACAAAAAACAGTGAGCTTTTTGGTAACAATACATTTCTTAATTCAAGAAACAAAAGACTGTGGATATACATCTAGCCTAAGAACCCTCATCTAAGGCTCTGGTGAGAATTCCGTTGTATTACCTAGAAACCAAGGTATGGTTCCAATGCTTAAGCAACATCTTTGTGCACTGGCAGCAAACCTGTCGATGCCACAAAGAAAATGTCAGCAGTACTACCAGAGTTCTCATGCTCCAACTATAATAATCTATTTAACCCTTTGCTTTCCTCTTCTGCCTGCTACTCCACCACAATGACTATCAATTTATCTTATCCATCTCCACTCAACAAACTATTTTGGAAGATATTTATGAATCAGTTGAGAAGAAGAAACTAGTGTTACAGGTCTTTTAGAATTTGTCTAAATACAAATTTTTAAAAGTTTTCAGTAAAGACTGGAAAGTCCCCAACTCAAAAAAAAAAAGTTAAAAAAAAAAGTAAATAAAAAAATAATTTGACAAAAGAGAAGAAACTTTGAAGGACAGTATTTTCCCAACTCAGCCTTGAAGAACCTCACTAACCCAACACAACAAAGAACCCTTTTTAACCATGTGCCAGTTAAGATACACACTTTGGGTGCCTGACCTCCCTTTATACAGAGCTCTGCCCTAGCTGGACCTTTGGGAATAAGGCCTGAAGGAGAAGAAAATAAATGATCTATGAAGGAAAGGGGACATCTGGGTCTAATTCAAACATCTGAGGGAATGGATTTTCTCTCCTGATCAAAACATCTGAACGACAACAAAAAAAGTAATGATGGCAAGGGGGTGTCATTCACCATCTCTTTATGTAAGTCCATTTCCCTGTTCATAGATTCAGTCCCATTGGATCTGATGGCTGAAGGCCATCAGAGCTTCCAGTTGCCATTACTAACGCAACGAAGAACCTTAATTGAAATAGCTGTAGTCATTTTTATTAACCCTTATGTGAATTCCAGTAATAAACAGCAATAAAATTATTAAAATAAGAATTCCTTTGCATAAGAATATGGGGAGCTGGGGCACATATGTCCTACTTTTTAGGGAGCTTTGTGGAGAAATCTACCCCAATGGACAGAGAAGATGGTAGCAAGTATCAAAGGAAAAAGAAATAGGTTGAGCCCCTGAGGCCTATGAAAATAAATGAGGACAAGAACAAAAGGCACCAATCAAGGCCTCAGAAAGACCCTTTGAGTGAACCACTTTAGCCTCCCACAATTCATCCCACACACTTTGGTTCCAGAGGGACCTGTCAAAAATACAAATGTGATCCAGTTTTTCCTTGCTTCCAATTTCGTGGGTACTTTTCACCCACATGATGAGTACTAGGTTTCCCAATTCAGTGGCAGCACTCCCACAGAAAGAGCTTTCACAGAGCTCTTCCAGGATGCAGCTCTCACAAATTTATTTCTCACAGTCATGGTGAAAGATGTGCCTAGAGGGCAGAGCTTTCACTGACAATAAATAGAAGCCCACTCAAACTAGAGGAAGAAGGGGATTTACTAGCTCACGTAATTGGAAAGAACAGGAATACAAACAGCTTTCAGCACATCTATACCCAGGGACAGAATGTTGCCAGAACTCTTGAACTACCTCTCTGACCTCATGGACAGGGAAATAATCCTCAAATAGCTCTGCAATCACAACTTTATAGCTTGCAGCCCAAAAGGAGAGAGAGGCTATTCCTCCATCCTTACTTTTTATATTCTAGACAAGGATTCTGGCCAGTCCAGTGTGAGTCACATGCCCCACTCCTGTGGCAAAGAAGGCAAGACATTGTGATAGGACAGCTCCACCAGAGCGCTATAGAGTCATACAGCCACATACGGCAAGAGGAAGCAGTTCTTCAAAGAAAAGGGGAAGGTGTTGCTAAAAGAAGAACACCAAGAAGGCACACAAAAAAATATGTCCACCGCATCAAGCAAATATGACCTGATTGCCCCCCAGAAAACCTGAGGCTTGAGGACAAAGGATGCTAACTCCAACTAGAAGTTGTGTCCTCCCCAATACTCCTCTCCAAGGTGGCTCCAAATTTTTCCAGTACGCAGAAGCTGGGGCAGAGTTTTCTAGCTCTGCGAGAAAGAAACTCATTCTACTGCCAAGAAAGTCAACAAATTGAAAACCATGAGATTAACTGGTCCTACCTTTAACCTACTATTTCTGTCCTGTTGGATGTGAACAGAGCCACACTAAGGGGTGGACTATTCAGGGAGCTGCCTAGAACTGAAAGATCACTTGAAACGTAAGGACACAGAAAAAGTACTATTTTCTAGGGTTTCTTTCAAGGGATACAAAAGTTGCTTCTGTATATCCTGTAAGCCCCTAGGGAATAATCACAGATAACACTGATATGGCAAAATGGAGTATATGGCTGGGATTTCCCAAGAGGGGTGTAGATTCCCTCTGGACTGGAAAGCAACTAGCTTCATATTCCTGCATAAAAAAATGGACACACATGTACATACCACTGCTTTTGTATACTGTGGATCTAGACTCTTGCCCACTAGTAAGTACCTATGAAAGCAAGGAAAGCTTCTCTCCTCCCTCAAGTAGGAATACTCAAGAGGGGTATGGGCCCAACTTCCTTAAGGCAGAATAGTGTAGCTATAATGTGCATAGGCCTTGCAGCCAGAATGCCAGAGTTCATGTTCCTAGCTTTTCCACTCAAGTTGCATGGCAATGGACAATGTACTTTTCCTTGTGCCTCCATCTTCCAGTTTACAAAAATGGGGACAATAGGCCGGGCACAGTGGCTCACGCCTGTAATCCCAGCACTTTGGGAGGCCAAGGCGGGTGGATCACTTGAGGTCAGGGACCAGCCTGGCCAATATGGTGAAACCCTGTCTCTACCAAAAATACAAAAATAGTCGGGTGTGGTGGCACATGCCTGTAATTCCAGAAGAATCGCTTGAACTTGGGAGGAGGAGGTTGCAGTGAGCTGAGATGGTGCCACTGCACTCCAGCCTGGACGACAGAGCAAGACTTCGTCTCAAAATAAAAAGGCGGGGACGGTGGGGGGCCGAGGAGGGACAATAGTTAACTATCACATAGGATTAAATGACTTCATAAATGTAAGGTGCTTAGAACAGTGTTTGTGAAAACCTCAGGCTTGAGGACAAAGGATGTTTAATGAATAAATGAACACTGAATGTTCAATGAACATTTGCTATTTTTATGTATGTTGCTCTCATGTGACTATGTCATCCTGCATAGGGCTTCATCCTAATTTTGGTTAGCGAAAAATCCTCAGGCCAGGCGTGGAGGCTCACGCCTGTCATCTCAGCACTTTGGGATGCTGAGGCAGGTGTATCACTTGAGCCTACGAGTTGCAGATCCACCTGAGCAACATGGTAAAATCCCGTCTCTACAAAAAAAAAAAACAAAATACAACGAAAATTAGCTGGGTGTGGTAGCACGCACCTATAGTCCCAACTACTTGGGAGGTGGAGGTGGGAGAATCACTTGAGTCTGGGAAGTCAAGGCTGCAGTGACCCATAATCACGCCACTGCACTCCAGCCTGGGCAATAGAGTGAGACCCTGTCTCAAAAAAAAAAAAAAAAAATTCTCCAAGTGCCTGGCTCTTTTTTTTTTTAATATTTTATTTTTATTTTTTATTTTTATTTTTATTTTTTGAGATGGAGTCTCGCTCTGTTGCCCAGGCTGGAGTGTAGTGGCACGTTCTTGGCTCACTGCAAGCTCCGCCTCCTGGGTTCATGCCATTCTCCTGCCTCCACGCCATTCTCCTGCCTCAGCCTCCCGAGTAGTCCGAGACTACAGGCACCCACCACCATGGCCGGCCAATTTTTTTGTATTTTTAGTAGAGATGGGGTTTCAGCGTGTTAGCCAGGCTGGTCTTGATCTCCTGACCTTGTGATCCACCCGCCTCAGCCTCCCAAAGTGCTGGGATTACAGGCATGAGCCACCGTGCCCGGCCCCTGGCTTACTCTTGACCAATAATCTTAGTTTCAAATACTTATTGAAGCATCCTATATTTACAAAGTGTTTTCAGGATATTTCATGTAAAATAATTTATAAAAGCTGGACATGGTTGTGCATGCCTGTAGTCCTAGCTACTTGGGAGGCTGAGGCAGAAAGATGGCTTGAGCCCAGGAGTTTGAGGCTGCACTGAGCTACGATTGCACCACTGCAACTCCAGCCTGGGCAACAGAGTAAGACCCCATCTCTATTTTAAAAAGAAAAATATAAAATAGATAACAAAATGTTTTATACATTTTGGGGTTTTCTTGTATTTTTTTTAATTTTTGTTTTGGCTAAACACAACTAATAGTGACTATTAGTCTTTCCTTGGGATTAGATAGGGAGAAATTCAGTATAAATATTCCAAAATAAAAACCATTACCTGATTAAACTTAATCTTTGAATAGTGGTTCAATTGATTTAAAAATACATGTTAATTTGTTGTTGTTGTTGTTTGACATGGAGTCTTGCTCTGTCACCGAGGCTGGAGTGCAGTTTCGTGATCTCGGCTCACCGCCACCTCTGCCTCCTGGGTTCCAGCGGTCCTCCTGCCTCTGCCTCCCGAGTATCTGGGATTACAGGCGCCCACCCCCATGCCCAGCTAATTTTTGTATTTTTTTAGTAGAGACAAGGTTTTACCATGTTGGCCAGACTGGTCTCGAACTCCTGACCTCAAGGTGATCCACCCGCCTCAGCCTCCCAAAGTGCTGGAATTACAGGCGTGAGCCACCACGGCCGGCCTGTTTTCATTTTAAGGTTGACATTTGGCAGTTTACCACAAATGAAAAATCGGTAAAAGTATTTACCAAGTCCTCCATCATTTACCAGTCTCTCAGAATGCAGTCAGCTTCGAGTTACAGAATACCTGATAACAGTAACTAAAACAAGAAAAACATTCATCTCACGTCATATAAACTCTGAAAGTGAGTAATTCTTAGTCTGGCCAAAAGGCCAACAATGCCTCAAGGATCCAGACCCCTTTTTTCTCTTTTTTTTTTTTCTGAGACAGTCTTGCTGTCACCCATGGTGGAGTGCAGTGACGTGATCTCGGCTCACTGCAACCTCCACCTCCCAAGCTCAAGTGATTCTCAAGCCTCAGACTCCCTAGTAGCTGGGACTACTAGGTGGCATGTGCCACTGCACCAGGCTAATTTTTGTGTTTTTAAGTAGAGATGGGGTTCCACCATGGTGGCCACACTGGTCTCAAACTCTTGGCCTCAAGTGATCTACCCGCCTGGGCATCCCAAAGTGCTGGGATTATAGGTGTGAGCCACCGTGCAAGGCCAAGGACGATCCACACCCCTTCTTTGCCCTTTGCTTTCCTCAGTGGATCACCTTTTTAGTCATAATTACAAGTTGACTGTCATTGCTTTGAACATCACACTCTACAGTGTACCAAGCAGGAAGAAAAGGAATGGATGGAGGAAAAGAAAAGAGCCTTCTTTCCAGAGATTAACTCACATACACACTCTCTTAACCAGGAAAGACAATCTTTCCAGAATTCTCCAATGGACTTTCTCTTCCAGTTTACTGGCCAGAGCTAGGTCATATGGCTACCCACAGACTAATTATTGGAAAAGAAAAATGGAGTTAAAGTGACTGGTTTAATCATAACTTATCCCCTGGGACTGAGGTGAGACCTACTGAGAGTGCCTTCCTTAACAAGAAGTGAGGGTGTATGTTGGGTAGGCAACCAAGAGTTTCTGTGGCACTCTCTATACTACCACTGCCTACTTGTGCACCATTTTCACTTTATACTCAAGCCATACTTAGCTTCTTGAGGTTCCCAAATACACTTCATGCTTACAATTCTGATTATACTGCTCTTTATGCCTAGAATGTTCTTCCCACACCTTCCTCCTTGTTCTTCATGGCTGTTGCTTTTGTAGAAAATCTTTCCAATACTTTGGCCTCTCAATTGAATAATTTCCTGTTTTTTGTTTGTTTGAGACAGACTCTCGCTCTGTCACCTAGGTTGGAGTGCAATGGCACGATCCCAGCTCACTGCAACCTCCACCTCCCAGGTTCAAGGGATTTTCGTGCCTCAGCCTCCTGAGTAGCTGGGATTACAGGCACATGCCACCTTGCCTGGCTGATTTTTGTATTTTTAGTAGAGACGGGGTTTCATCATTGGCCAGGCTGGTCTCAAATTCCTTACCTCAAGTGATCTGCCCGCCTCAGCCTCCCAAAGTGTTGGGATTACAGGCATGAGCCACTGTGCCAAGCCAATTTCCTCTCTTCTAATAAACTAATCCTCCACCCAATTCAGCTACTTATTTCATGGCCACATACAAGATCTGCCATTACTTGCATCTCATCCACAATGTCAATTTCCTGTAGCTTCAACTAAAAGGCAGGTTAAGTTGCCTTGCTTATGAAGCAATTCCCAGTGTCTAAATTACATGATATCTCAAGGAATGAATTCTCCAACCCTACTATTTGGTTCAGTGAACCAAAGGATAAAAGTAAAAATTTCAATTCCCAGCACTCACAACTGCTAGAGTTCTTCCTGTTTCCATCACTATCTTAATCTCCTTATTTTGAGGGACTAGAATTCCAGAGATGCAATGTATCATTACTATTTTTCCCATCTTTCCTTTCCCTGTATTTTCTGTTAACTGCAGTCTCTGAATTACTATAGAAAAATGAGAGAGAAGGCTAAATCACTCTTTTGGCTACCTGAAAAAGCAGTACCCCTAGAGTAGAAAGATAACGGTGCACATTTCTGGCATGGTACAGATTTTGGATCTCTGAGTCAGAAGCCAGTGGAAGGACCAAAGCAGCTTCTTCTCTTTTCTTCAGCAATTCTGATTGATAAGGTAAAGGCTGGGCATGCTGAGGCAGTTTTTCTAATTCGGCCATCTCCATCTTAAACAATAGAAACTGTGTCCAGATTCTGGAAGTTAGTTTTCAAGTTTTTCGCTTTTTTTTTTTTTTTTTGAGATGGAGTCTCGCTCTGTCCCCCAGGCTGGAGTGCAGTGGCGCAATCTCAGCTCACTGCCACCTCCGCCTCCCGGGTTCAAGCAATTCTCCTGCCTCAGCCTCCTAAGTAGCTGGGATTACAGGCGCGTGCCTCCGCACCCGGCTAATTTTTGTATTTTTAGTGGAGACGGGGTTTCACCATGTTGTTCAGGCTGGTCTCTAACTCCTGACCTTGTGATCCACCCGCCTCGGCCTCCCAAAGTGCTGGGATTATAGGCATTAGCCACCATACCAGGCCATTTTTGGGTTTTTTTTTGGTCTTAAGCAGTTCTTTGCCACTTAATTGGGGGCTAGTAGCCAGATACCATTTTTAAAACAGAATTGTTTAGCTGTTTCTTAAGCTAAAAACTTCAGTAAAAATAGTTTTAGATATTTCACAAAAAGCCATTTTAGAATATTCTAAAAAGCATTCTGTTTCTTCCTGTATGGAAAAAAGTAAATAAATTAGATGGGGGGAAATGTATTTTAAACTCCTTCACACATATGCAAAGAAGGAGCCATGGGAAATGAGGAACAAAAATAAAAATATCCTTGGATAAAATCCACGTGTACAGAAGATGATTCAAGAGGTTATAAATAACTCATATGAGGTAAAGCAAACATGCAATATTTATATATCATTCTCTGAAGAAAGAGCATATTTTATTAATCTTCAAGTTCCTCAGCATATTAATAAAAGCTTGATATATATTATCAACAAGTCTGACTGTTATGCCCAAAGAAAATCCAGATTATTTTAAGGTGAGTTTGCTTCTTTTTCATCTGATTCATCATCCATAACCTAAAATCAAAAAACAAAGACAATTTAAGAATTAAGAAAATGATTAGATTTTGCTATTTTCCTGATTTTAATATTACTTCTTTACCTGATAAACTCTATAATGAGGCATGACAAGCCAGTAAGGATAAATCTATCAACAGCCCCAAAGAACAAGGTTTGAATCATAACCTGGTATCCTAAAAACATAAAAGCAACCCCGTCTCTACTGAAAATACACAAAAAATTAGCCAGGTGGGCGCCTGTAGTCCCAGCTACTCAGGAGGCTGAGGCAGGAGGATGGCGTGAACCTGGGAAGCAGAGCTTGCAGTGAGCCAAGATCGCGCCACTGCACTCCAGCCTGGGCAACACAGCAAGACTCTGTCTCAAAAAAAATAAAATAAAATAAAAGCAAATTAAATATTTGGAAATTAATTAAAGCCTTGATCACTTCTCCTTGTCTCAAAGAGGCTACCCATAGCAGAGTCTCAGCTGGGCAGAAAAGACTATAAATAATTAACTGGGGCCAGGCGCGGTGGCTCACGCCTGTAATCCCAGCACTTTGGGAGGCCGAGGCAGGCAGATCACGAAGTCAGGAGATCAAGACCATCCTAGCTAACACAGTGAAACCCCATCTCTACTAAAATTACAAAAAATTAGCCGGGCGTGGTGGTGGGCGTCTGTAGTCCCAGCTACTCAGGAGGCTGAGGCAGGAGAATGGCGTGAACCGGGGAGGTGGAGGTTGCAGTGAGCCAAGTGCCACTGCACTCCAGCCTGGTGACAGAGCAAGACTCCGTTTCAAAAAAAAAAAAAAAAAATTAACTGGTATTCTCTAGCCATAAGACTAATATAAATGACTTTTTCTTTTCTTCAAAACCATCTTATTTCCTTAAATATATTCTGTGAAGCTATACCCAATTGTTATTATAAAAACATTTATTTTTATTAAAATGAATCCCCAAGGAAAGTAAAAAACAAAACAAAACCACCATATTAGGAACTAATTATTTTAGTCTTACTGAGATAAAAGATCATTTTAAGCCTCAGGAAAATGTTACAACAGCTATTATCTTTCCAAGAGTTAATGTATTACTAAGATAACAGACTAACTCCATTGGAGAAGGAAAAAGTTACATAAACCTAAGAATGTTTTTTTCTCCTCACCACACCTACTACAATTAGATGCCAATTCAAGTTTCTAATCTGAAGGCCAATTCATCACCCCACCCTGGACAAATGAATAAAAATGTTCCTCAGTCAATCCACCAAAGTATCAACTAACGTAATTTTTTAAGGCATATAGATGATAATGGAACAAAATAAGGTTTTTAAAAAAAAAACTACGCCAGGCACAGCGGCTCGCGCCTGTAATCCCAGCACTTTGGGAGGCTGAGGTGGGTGGATCATCTGAGGTCAAGAGTTCAAGACCAGCCTGGTCAACATGGCGAAACCCCCATCTCTACTAAAAATATAAAAATTAGCCAGGCGTGGTGGTGCGTGCCTGTAATCCCAGCTACCTGGGAAGCTAAGGCAGGAGAATCATTTAAACTCAGGAAGTAGAGGCTGCAGTGAGCCAAGATCGTGCCATTGTACTCCAGCCTGGGCAACAAGAGTGAAACTACGTCTCAAAAAAAAAAAAAAAAAAAAAAAAATCTAGATTCTGGCTCTGATCTGAGACAATCAATAGAAAAAGAATTCTTTCATAGGATATCTTTTCGGTTGAGTAAAAATTGGTATTTATTTCCAAGAAATTAATATTTTACATCCAATTTCAACAATACCCAATCCAAAAAATTTTGTCAACCAACTCATATTTTAGGCAGAATTATTCCTTAATTTGGAATAATATTCCCAAATACTTAATACAAAGCATGTATAGGACATTTGTAAGGCACACAGCTAGTTGTTGCAGAGGAACACAAAGACTTGGATATGATTTCAAGTCTCTTAGGGAGCTTCCACATAAACATAAAGCTAAAACAGATACAGAAAGCTACATAAACATAAAGCCAAAACAGAAGCTTTGGACCTGTCAAAGAAGAACTTAATTCCAAGTGGGGGACAGATAAAAACTTCAAAGAGGAGATGTCATGTACTGGACCAAAACGATGGTGTGGAGGCTAAAGCAACTCCATCTTGGATGCTAATCTGCCACATCGACTAACCTCAGTTCTAGGAATGCCTCTAAGATTTCTACTTAATTCTGCCTTTAGGTCAAAATAACCTTGATGTTATCCTAAACAAACACATACTTAGCATAAATCTTGCCCTTAAGCAAATTATAGGCTATTAGGCAAATAGCATTCTTGTCTTTCCAGAGGGGCTGACTTCAATTGTCCTACACATATCTTCTGAAGCACATATACCCATTCCTCCTGGTATATAAGCCCTGAGTCTAGGGGGTAACAATGCGGGAATCCATCATCTTGCAGCTGCCCGATAAATGGCTTCTGTTCCTCAGTCCCTATTAAATGTTTCTTTCTGACCAACTGGATTTGCCAGCCTCTGTCTTCAGCCTCTCAGCTCTCTAAGACTTTGGGGATAGGTCTATATAGACCTGCTCACTGTGGAACAGATCAATTTTAATACTACCCAAGGATGAGTGATTCCCAATGGAGCCCTTAAGGGCACAGATTTACCTGAGGTGGTCAGGCGCGGTGGCTCATGCCCGTAATCCTAGCACTCTGGGAGGCCGAGGCAGGCAAATTACCTGAGCTCAGGAGTTTGAAACCAGCCTGGGCAACATGATGAAACCCCGTCTCTACTAAAATACAAAATACAAAAAATGGTGGCATGTGCCTGTAATCCCAGCTACTCATGAGGCTGAGGGATGGGAACTGCTTCAATCTGGGAGGTGGAGGTTGCAGTGAGCCGAGATATCGTGTCACTGCACTCCAGCCTGGGCAACAGAACAAGATTCTGTCTCAAAAAAAAAAGAATGAATTACCTGAAATTCTGTGGGTTGGAAATTTCTAATTTCCACACATCCCTTCACTCCTTGATAATCTCTCTCCATAAGGCCATGCTTTTTGGTTGAGAATCACTGCAGTGAGAGTCATTATTACTGATGACAAGGTACTGTGTTATACTCCTTAGGTATGTTGGCAAAAAAAAAAAAATGTTGATATTGTGCTACACATAAAGCTCTAGAATTCTACTCAATATAACGACAAACTATGATTTCTTAATGGGCTTCTTGCTTGCATATTTAAGAATACCTAGATTAGGCCAGTTGTGTTAATCCTTAATCCCAGCATTTTGGGAGGATCACCTGAGGCCAGGAATTCAAGACCAGTATGGGCAACATAGCAAGACCCCGTCTCTACAAAAAAAAAAAAAATTGGTAAATATGATGTAGTAGAGTTCTTCCACTAAAGATTTCTAAATCTCATCTATAAAACACTGCGTTACATTTTAAACCTTTTTCATAACTTTTGTGCAATCAGGGCAGCAATATGCCCTCTGAGTCTCTATAGCCTTGTGTGCAAAATGGGAATGACTTAATGCACTGTGTTATTAGAAGATGAAATGAGCAAAAATGCCTGGTACATAGTCGGTTCTCATAACACTAAAGTTACTTCATTTTTTTTTTTTTTTTTTGACGGAGTTTCACTCTTGTTGCCCAGGCTGGAGTGCCATGGCGCAATCTCGGCTCACCGCAACCTCTGCCTCCCAGGTTCAAGCAATTCTCCTGCCTCAGCCTCCCGAGTAGCTGTGATTACAGGCATCTGCCACCACGCCCAGCTAATTTTGTATTTTTTAGTATAGACGGGGTTTTCTCCATGTTGGTCAGGCTGGTCTGGAACTCCCAACTTCAGATGATCCGCCCACCTCAGCCTCCCAAATTGCTGGGATTACAGGTGTGAGCCACTGCGCCTGGCCCAAAGTTACTTCTAAAATAAGAGACTTCAAGTCTGATAAAAATTGCAACACAAAAATCTAGCCCTTGAAGAAAAAGCTAGGTCATGAACTTCTTTTCAAATACTTGCCTTAACATCTATTTCCAGCCTTTGTATCTACAAAGAAAAAGAAAAAACGAAAAAAATCTAGACTGTCATATAATATTGGCATACCTGTTCTACGCCTTCTACCTCCGGAATATAAAACTGCAGCATGTTCTGAATTCCATTTTTCAGAGTAATGATTGAACTAGGGCAGCTGGTACAAGAACCCTGGAGTTTCAGCTGTACGATGCCATCTTCAAAGCCTTTGTAGATTACATCCCCTCCATCTTCCTGCACAGTTGGCCTGTGAGGTCAAAGAATATTTATGACATATTCTTTAAAATACAAGTTTTCATTGAAAAAATTTAATACAGCTCAGAGCTTACATTTTATATTAGTAAAATTCACAAAGTTAAAGCTACTTTTATAATACAGAATAATAACTGTGGCTAAGTTCTATTTATAATTAAAATTTTTTTTTTTTACTCTCAGGTAAAATACCAAAATTCACTCACACAAATATTTCCTCCACTTACCACATTTGATCTTGCTTACTAATATCTTTTTAAGGCTGGGCATGGTGGCTCACACCTATAATCCCAGCAATTTGAGAGGCCAAGGTAGGAGGACTGCTTGAGCCCAGGAGTTGGAAGCTGCAGTAAGCTATTATCACACCACTGCACTCCAGCCTGGGTGACACAGAGAGACCCTGTCTCTAAAGAAATTTTTTTTTTAAATAAAACAATATTTTAAAGCACTTAAGATTTCAAATTTCCTAATAATTATTGTGATTACCTAAAATATACTCAGTCACTTCTTTTGAGTGAAGGAAAAGGGAGACTGTCACATGCTGGCTTCATTTTCAGGTAAACTTTTCATTGGAATACAACATTAATACAGAAAAATGCTTAAATCATGTATGTACAGTTCAGTAAGTTTTCACAAAGTGAACACACATTTATAACCACCCAAACCAAGAAACACCACCAAACCTTCAGAAGTCCCCTTTGGGCTCCTTCCAATCACTCCCCACAACCAAAATGCAGCCATTATTCTAATTCATATCACCACTGATGAGTTTTGCCAGTCTCTGAACTTTGTAATTTACAAATACAAATTCTATTTATAAATCACATAGAATTACTCTTTTGTATCTGGCTTCCTATGCTCTTTGTGAGATTCATCTATGTTGCTGAGTATAGTACTAGGTCATTTACTCTCACTGCTGCATAGTATTCCATTAAGCAAATATACCAGAATTTATTTATCCATTCCACTGTTGACAGACATTGAGGTTAATACTAGGTTTTGGCTTTTACAAATAGTGCAGTTATAAAGATTCTTAGAAATGTCTTTTGGTATGCATATATATTACTACTGGGAATATACCTGAAAGTGAAATTGCTGAATAAAGAGTATGAATATGTTGAGATTTAATAAACACTGCCATATAGTTTTCCAGTTATATAAACTTACATTCCCACCAGCAGTGTATGAGAGTTTCTGTTGCTCCACATCCTCACCAACAATTGGTGTTGTCAGTCTTAACAGTTTTAACTATTCTACTGGATTTGTATTAATATTTAATTGTGGTTTGAATATTCATAATAACTAATGAGATTAAGCATTTTTTCTTGTTTAGTGGCTACTTGATTATTTTTTTCCTTTTTTTTTTTTTGGAGACAAGAGTCTCACTCTGTTGCCCAGGCTGGAGTGCAATGGCACAATCTCAGCTCACTGCAACCTCTGCCTTCCGGGTACAGGTGATTCTCCTGCCGCAGCCTCCCAGATAGCTGGGATTACAGGCATGCACAAATACCCCCGGCTAATTTTTTGTATTTTTAGTAGAGACAGGGTTTCACCATGTTGGCCAGGCTGATGTTGAACTCCTGACCTCAGGTGATCCGCTCACCTCAGCCTCCCAAAGTGCTGGGATTATGGGTGTGAGCCACTGCACCCAGCCACTATTTGATTATCTTTTGCGAAGTACCTGCTCCAGTCTCTGATTGTCTTTTTCTTACTAATTTGTACAAGTTATTTATATATTCTGTTATATAAACACTGTAAATATCTTCTAATCTGTACATTGCCTTTTGACTGTAAATGGCACTTTTCAACAGTCTCGCTTTGTCACATAGGCTGGAATACAGTGGCATGATCACAGCTCACTCACTGCTACCTAAAACTCCTAGGGTCAAGGGAGCCTCCCCTGCCTCAGCCTCTTAAGTAGTTGGAATTACAGGCACAAGCCACTGTGCCCAGCCAATGGCATCTTCTGATGAAGAGAGAGTCACAATTTTACTGTAGTCCAATTTATATGTATTTTCCTTGATTTTTATCTTATATATATATATATTTTTTGAGACGGAGTTTCACTCTTGTTGCCCAGGCTGGAATGCAATGGCACGATCTCGGCTCACTGCAATCTCCGCCTCCTGGGTTCAAGGGATTCTCCTGCCTCAGCCTCCCGAGTAGCTGGGATTACAGGCGCCCGCCACCATGCCCGGCTAATTTTTTATTTTTTTAGTAGACACAAGGTTTCTCCATGTTGGTGAGGGTGGTCTCGAACCCCCAACCTCAGGTGATCCACTCGCCTCGGCCTCTCAAAGTGCTGGGATTACAGGTGTAAGCCACCGTGCCCAGTCTTCATCTGATTTCTTGTGTCCCGTTGGGAAAAAAAAAAAATTGCCTACCTGAAGGTCATACAAATATTCTATTTCTTTCCTTTTCTCTTCTCTTTTCTTTTCCCCTCCCTCCCTCCCTCCTTCCTTCTCTTCCTTCCTCCCTCCCTCCCTCCCTCTCTCTTTCTCTTTCTCACTCTCTTTCATTGTAGAGATGGGGTCTCACTATGTTGCCCAGGCTGGTCTCAAACTCCTGGGCTCAAGCAATCTGCCACCTCGGCCTCCCAAAATGCTAGGATTACACGCATGAGCCACCATGCTTGGCCCCTATATCTCTTCTAAGTGCTCTATACTTGATTTTGTTTGTTTTTTCACATCCAATTTGACAACCTTATTTTTGTTCATCAAACTACCGTCATTTAAATGCCAATACTTTTGTGTTTATATTACCATTTACTGTTTCCTATTTTGCATTATTTTGGATTGATGAAGTATTTTTTATTCTATTTCTCCCCTCCATAGGTTTGATTCCTTTTTTTTTCTTTTTTTGGGTGAGACAGGGTCTTGTTCTGTCTCCTTGACCAGAGTGCAATGGTGTGATCACAGCCCACTGCAGCCTCAACCTCCCAAGCTCAAGCAATCTTCCTGCCTCACGAACAGCTGAGACTACAGGTGCACACCACCACACCCAGCTAATTTTTTAATTTTTTGTAGAGACAAGGTCTCACTATGTTGCCAGGGTGGTTTCTTAACTTCTGAGCTCAAGCAATCCTCCTACCTCAGCCTCCCAAAGTGCTGGAATTATAGGGGTGAGCACCATGCCCATCGTCTCATGCTTCTTTCCTGTATCTTCTCTTCTCTCCCTGTGCTTCAGGCTGAACATTTTCTACTGACTTAAATTCCAGTATACTAATCTCTTCAACTATGTCCAATCTAATGTTAACCTAATCTAATGAGTTCTTAAGTTCAGTTATTATAATTTTAGTTCCAGGGTTACTTTTTTTTTTTGAGATAGAGTCTCACTCTCTCGCCCAGGCTGGAGTGCAGTGGTGCAATCTTGGCTCACTGCAAGCTCCGCCTCCCAGGTTCATGCCATTCTCCTGCCTCAGCCTCCGGAGTAGCTGGGACTACAGGGCCCCGCCACCACGCCCGGCTAATTTTTTGTATTTTTAATAGAGACAGGGTTTCACCGTGTTAGCCAGGATGGTCTCAATCTCCTGACCTCGTGATCCACCCGCCTGGGCCTCCCAAAGTGCTGGGATTACAGGCGTGAGGCACTGCACCCGGCCTCCAATTAATTATTCTTAATTCACAAAAATTATAGATATTTCCATGTACAACATGATGTTTTGAAGTATGTAGGCCGGGCGCAGTGACCCACGCCTGTAATCCTGGCATTTTGGGAGGCCGAGGAGGGTAGATCACCTGAAGTCAGGAGGTCATGACCATCCTGGCCAACATGGTGAAACCCTGTCTCTACTAAAACTACAAAAATTAGCTGGGTGTGGTGGTACATGCCTGTAATCCCAGCTACTCAGGAGGCTGAGGCAGAAGAATCGCTTGAACCTGGGAGGCAGAGGTTGCAGTGAGCCGAGATCGCACAGCACTCCAGCCTGGGTGACAGAGCAAGACTCTGTCTCAAAAAAAAAATCTGTATACACCATGGAATGGCTAAATCAAGCTAATTAACATGCACATTACCTCGCATACTTATTTTTTGTGTCAAGAACACTTAATAACTACTATCTTAGCAAATTTTTTTTTTTTTGAGAAAGAGTTTTGCTCGTCGCCCAGGCTGGAGTGCAGTGGTGTAATCTTGACTGACTGCAACCTCCGCCTCCTGGGTTCAAGCGATTCTCCTACCTCAGTCTCCCTAGTAGCTGGGATTACAGACGCCCACCACCACGCCTGGCTAATTTTTGTATTTTTAGTAGAGATGGGATTCCAACATGTTGGCCAGGCTGGTCTTGAACTCCTGATCTTAGGTGATCCACCTACCTTGGCCTCCCAAAGGGCTGGGATTACAAGCGTGAGCCACCACGTCCAGCCACAATTTTCAAGAATACAATACATTGTTACTAACTATAGGCTTACTTGGCTGGGTGCAGTGGCTCACGTCTGTAATCCTAGCACTTTGGGAGGTTGAGGTGGGCGGATCATGAGGTCAGGAGTTCAAGACCAGCCTGGCCAACATGGTGAAACCCTGTCTCTTCCAAAAATACAAAAATTAGCTGGGCGTGGTGGTCCGTGCCTGTAATCCCAACTACTCAGGAGGCTGAATCTGGAGAACCACTTGAACCCGGGAGGCGAGGCTGTAGTGAGCTGAGATTGTATGCCAGCCTGGGCGACAGAGCAAGACTCCATCTTAAAAAAAAAAACAAAAAACTATAGGCTTACTTTTCTTAACTTCCCTGCTCTCTAGGATCTTGGTCCTTGAAATCAAGATTTCATTGGTAACCCAGAATTTTAATTTTTGTCTTCCATCTAAACAAATTTTCTGAAAGCCCAATGGTTTCTCTGATTCTTAGCAGCTGCCCTCTGCCCAGCTGCTTCTACCCTAGCTATGTAGCAAGGAACAGCAAATGCCTGAAGGGAAAACTCAGTGAGCTTCCCTTCTCTCCGGGATCTTAGCACCTCAAATTTTGCTTGCTCTGGCAGCTATCTAATGCTTTCAAACGAATTCTTTTTATTGTACTTTATTCAGCTTTTCTGGGAGTTCTCAGCATGACTATTGGTCTGCTACAAGCAAAAGTAGAAGCCTGCTGTTCTCCATTCACTTAAATTTATTCTGTATGGGCAATATACTGAAAACAGGTACTCATTCTCTCTTCACAACCTTCCCAAACATTAAGTCTTTTTTTTCTTTTTAAGAAATTTGGTATTATAACAATATCGAATCTAAATTGAGACTGTGAAGAATACATTTCTTCATTGAATATGTTTAAATAAATTGGATGTTTTAAAATTTTGAGTAAATGTAGAGAAGATACAGGCTTTAAATTCATTTGTCATGGTTACCTGTTGTGGTTTACATTAACTTGCACTTATTTTGAAAATCTACTATAATCTCACGGCCAACTAAAACTATATTGCTATAATGAAAAATGCCTCCAAAGCACTTGAATTTGGGTAGAGAGAGGAGCACGTACCGTATTCTAGTATCTAACAATTCCTTAATCATTGCCACAACTTCATCATCTTCTTCAGATCCTAGAAATAATTACATATAAAAACATCAAGAGTAGAAATTTTATAGCCATGCAAGTACAAGTATTAAAACAATGATTTTAACTACATGGTTCATTAAAAACATAAAACTATAGATAGAACATGTAACTTGGTATGGAGATATATTTTGGGAAATTGATGAGGGAATCATTCGATTCTCTGAAGAAAAATTAGGGAATACCAATCAACTCAACATTTGATGATAAAGATGAGTACACTAAAACATCTTGATATACTAATGATGTTAGGGCTTGAAATTTTAAGCCAGCAAATATGCAGACATTTTCTGTTCTCAAGGATTGAAATTATCAGAGAAAAGAAACAGAATTTTGATGGAAACTTTGAGACAAAAAGGCACACCTACTTTGTAAGTTAAGTTACATCCTCAGTTTCTCAATTTACTGGTTTTCAAAATGCCAACCATACTAAATATATAGATGTAAGCCTTCTGGAAATTTCTGAAATGTTCTTTTTTTTTTCTTCTTGAGACAGCATTTCACTCTGTTGCCCAGTGCGGAGTGCAGTGGTGTCATCACAGCTCACTGCAGCCTAAATCTCCTGGGCTCAAGCAGTCCTCCTGCCTCAGTCTCCCAAGTAGTTTGGGACCACAGGTGTGAGCCACCACACCCAGGCAATTTTTTTATTTTCTGTAGAGATGGGGTCTTGCCATGTTGCTGATATGGTTTGGCTGTGTCCCCAGCCAAATCTCATCTTGAACTGTAGTTCCCATAATCCCTACATGTTGTGGGAGGGAGCTGGTGGGAGGTAATTGAATCATGGGGGTGGTTACCCTCATGCTGTTCTCGTGATAGTGAGTGAGTTCTCACGAGATCTGATCGTTTTATAAGGAACTTTTCTCCCTTTTGCTTGGCACTTCTTCTTCTTGCCGTCATGTGAAGACTCATGTGTTTGCTTCCCCTTCCACCACAATTGTAACTTTCCTAAGGCCTCCCCAGCTATGCTGAACTGTGAGTCAATTAAACCTCTTTCCTTTATAAATTACCCAGTCTCAGGTACGTCTTTATCAGCAGCGTGAGAACAGACTAATCCAGTTGCCCAAGATGATCTTCAACTCCTGGGCTCAAGTGATCCTCCTGCCTCGGCCCCGCAAAGTACTGAGATTACATGCATGAGCCATGCCTGGCCTCTGAAATGTTCTACAAATCTTCTGAGCACAAAGTTAGCCTTTGAGAAAACCAAAAATGTAGCGATTTCATATTACATTATAACAAAAACTAGATTCTGGCAACCCCTAAAATTAAATTATATTAACATTGAGTTTTTTAAGAAAAGAAATAAAACATGGCTCATGCCTGTAATCCCAGCACTTTGGGAGGCTGAGGTAGGCACATCACTTGAGGTCAGGAGTTCCAGACCAGCCTGGCCAATATGGCAAAACCCTGTCTTTACTAAAAATACAAAAATTGGCCAGGTATGTTGGTAGGTGCCTGTAATCCCAGCTACTCGGGAGGCTGACACGAGAATCACTTGAACCCAGATGGCGGAGGTTGCAGTGAGCTAAGATCGCACCACTGTATTCCAGCCTGGCTGACAGAGCAAGACTCTATCTCAAAAAAAAAAAAAAAGAAAGAAAAGAAAAGAAAAGTAAAAGAAAAAAAGGAAAAAACACACAAAAGGGCCGGGTGCGGTGGTTCCCGCCTATAATCCCAGCACTTTGGGAGGCTGAGGCAGTCAGATCACCCGAGGTCAGGAGTTCGAGACTAGCCTGGCCAACATGGTAAAACCCTGTCTCTACTAAAAATACAAAAATTAGCTGGATGTGGTGGCACATGCCTGTTATCTCAGCTACTTGGGAGGCTGAGGCAGGAGAATTGCTTGAACCCAGGAGGTGGAGGTTGCAGTGAGCCGAGATCACACCACTGCACTCCAGCCTGGGCAACAGAGTGAGACTCCACCTCAAAAAAAAAAAAAATAGATAAATAAAAATAAATTTGCTGGGGGAAAAAAAGCACAAAAGCCAAAACTATCTTAGATCAATAAACCTAAATTCCACTTCCCCACCATCCCTTCCATAGACAATCACTAACATGAGTTTAGTTTATATCTTCCCAGCACGTGTTTACATTTACATGTATAAATTAACACAAATGAGATCATACTATACGTACTATTCTATATCCTGCTCTTTTCTGTGTAATATATCTTGAAGGTCTTTCCCCATTGGCATATACAAATATGCCTCAATATTTAAAACTGGTACACAGTAACTTTTATATAGATTTGTCTTTGGCCAGTTTCTTCATTATTTCAGTTGTTTATACAGTTTGCTGCTATTTCTAACAATCCTGCAACACACTTGCTTATATAAATGTATATCAAAAGGCTGGGCTCAGTAGCTCACATCTGTAATCCCAGCACTTTGGGAGGCCAAGGTGGGTGGATCACTCGAGGTCAGGAGTTTTAGACCAGCCTGGCCAACATGCTGAAATCCCGCCTCTACTAAAAATACAAAAAGTAGCCAGGAGTGGTGGTGGGTGCCTGTAATCCCAGCTACTCCAGAGGCTGAGGCAGAAGAATCACTTGAACCTGGGAGGCAGAGGTTGCAGTGAGCTGAGATCACGCCACTGCACTCCAGCCTGGGTGACAGAGTGAAACTCCATCTCAAAAAAAAAAAAAAAAATTTTTATATATATATACATACATCAATGTACTTTTGCAATTATATTTATGAGATAAATTCCTACTGGTGGGCTATTTGGGTAAACAGGCTTGTGCTTTTTTTTTTTTTGACAGAGTTTCACTCTTTTACCTCAGCTCACTGCAACCTCCGTCTCTTGGATTCAAGCAATTCTCCTGCCTCAGCCTCCTAAGTAGTTGGGATTACAGGTGCCTGCCACCACACCTGGCTAATTTTTTGTATTTTTAGTAGAGACGGGGTTACACCATGTTGGCCAGGCTGTTCTTCAACTCCTGACCTCAGGTGATCCACCTGCCTCGGCCTCCCAAAGTGCTGGGATTACAGGCGTGAGCCACGGCACCCAACCTAGCTTGTGCATTTTTAATGTTAGTAGATACAAATTACTCTAAAAAAGTTATAAGGTTTACATATGGATCCATAAAGAACACATGTAACTGTTTCATGTAGTACTAAAAATTTTCATAAATGGTACATGTATAAATGTACATACATTTGAATTTTCCTTTTTCACTTAATATTTTCTTTTTTATGTTTCTATGTTGGTATCTCCCAATCTAGTTCATTTCTTTTAACTGCTGGTATAGTTAAAAAATATTTCAGTGAACATGTTTCTACATGTTGCCTTGTGCAGATCTCTAAGACTCTTAAGATATATACCTAAAAATATACCTGTATCACCTAAAGATAATTATACAAATGTTTCTTCATGTCATAGTGTATTTAGTGTTGCTATAAAGGAATACCTGAGACTGTGTAATTTACAAAGAAAAAAATGTTTATTTGGTTGATTCTGATGTCTAGAAAAGTTGAAGACTTGGCATCTGGTGAGGACCTCAAGCTGCTTCCCCTCATGGAAGAAGAAGGGGAGCTGGCCCATGCAGGGATCACATGGTGAGACAGGAAGGAGATGTTGTTACTGGGACTCTTCTTAGCACTCAGCTCTGAAAAGAACTAATAGAGTAAGAACTCACTCGCCTCCCTTCATACCCCCGGCTCTTCCAGAGGGCATTCATCTACTATTGAGGGATCCATCCCCATGACCCACTCACCTCCCATTAGACTCCACCTCCAACACTGGGGATCAAATTTCAGCATGAGATTTGGAGGGGACAAACGTCCAAACTACAGCAGTGTATATATGTGTGTATGCACATATAAACGTTCGGTTTTTGTAGTCAATGCTTATTAACATTGATGAACTACTAGAACTAATGAGTGCTAACCTTGACGGATATAAGATCAATATACAAAAATCAACAGTATTCCTATACCCAACACCCCAAATTAGAAAACATTATTTTAAAACAGATACAGGGCCGAGTGAGGTGGTTCACGCCCATAATCCCACCACTTTGACAGGCCAAGGCGGGCGGATCACCTGAGGTCAGGAGTTCAAGAGCAGCCTGGCCAACATGGTGAAACCCCATCTCTACTAAAAATACAAAAATCAGTTGGGCATGGTGGTTGGCGCCTGTAATCCCAGCTGCTCATGTGGCTGAGGCAAGAGAATCACTTGAACCTGGGAGGCAGAGGTTGCAGTGAGCCGAGATCGCACCATCGCTCTCCAGCCTGGGCAACAAAGCAAGACCCCGTCTCAAAAAAAAACCCAAAAAACAGATACAGGCAGCACAGTGTAGTAGTTAAGAGCATGAACGCTGGAGCCAGATTGCCCAAACTTCTTATCTATCTCTGCCACTTACTACCTGTGTGACCTTGAGCAAATTACTCAACCATTCAGTGCCTCAGTTTTCTCATGTGTGAAATGTGGTAACAGTTCCTATCTAATAAGGTTATTTTAAGAATTAAGTGAGTTTATACTTATAAAGTGCTTAGAATTGTGCCTGAAATACAGTAATCAGTATATCTAAGTGCTTACTAAACAAAATAAGAATGCTTTATGATAACAAAACCTGTATGGTACCTAGAACTAACATGAGCTCATACCAAGAAAAGAACATAAGAGAAGTCTCACATAAATGGGAAAATTTGGGGATGAAAAAATATCAACGTTGAAGAAATGTTAATTCTCCCAAATTTAATCTATAAATTTAATGCAACTTTAACCAAACTCTTGACATGGTTTTTCAGAGACTTTACAAGATGATCATTAAATTTACAAGGAAGAATAAAGTGACCAGACCACCAGAAAGTTTTTTTTAATTGAGGAACTTTTTCTTCCAGATATTATCATATACTATACTAATTGTTACAGAGATATTGTAATTAAACCTCCATATGTTATTAAAACAGGAAGGGGGGCAAAAACACTACAGGGACAAAAAACATCTTAGAAAAAGACCCATGTATAATATTATAAATTCATGAGGAAAGACTGGGATAATTGATTACCTATGTTGAAAAAGATAAAATTATTATACTTTAAACTATATAGAAAAACAAATCCCACAGTGATTAAATATTTAAGTGTAAAAAATAAAACTTTAAAAAACAAAAACACATATACATATACACAGATATGACAGTATCTTTGTGATACTGGAGAAAGGAAAAACTTCATCAACAACAAATACAACAGTATCAGCAAATACTTATGGAGCTTCACGTAGAGTCACTCTTCCAAGTGCTTTACACTAAATAACTTACTAAAACAAGGTACAAAAGGCATAAACCACAAAGGAAAAAGATGAACTAATGTAACCACATTAAAATGAAAATTTTCTGTAAGACAAAAGACATCATAAACAAAATGAAAAGTTAAGTCACAGTTAGGGAGATATCATTTGCTAAGAAAATACCTAACAAAGAATTAATATTCAGAATATTTATATATATACAGAGAGAATGAGACTTTTTTTTTTTTTTAAGAGATGTGGTCTAGTTCTATCACCCAAGATGGAGTGCAGTGGTGTGAACATGGCTCACTGCAGCCTCAGCCTCCTGGGCTCAAGCGATCCTCCCACCTCAGCTTGTCAAGTAGGTGGGACTAAATGCACGCATCACCATACCCAGCTAATTTTTGTATTTTTTTGTAAACACAGGGTTTTGCCATATTGCCCAGGCTAGTCTCAAGTTCCTGAGCTCACACAATCTGCCGCCTTCACCTCCCCAAGTGCTGGGATCACAGGTGTGGGGCATGGTGTCCAGCCCAGAATATTTTTTAAAAACCTGCTTAAATAAATATAAAAAAGACATATGGGCCAGGTGGCGGTGGTTCATGCTTATAATCTCAGTACTCTGAGATGCTGAGACAGGAAGAACACTTGAACACCAGCCTGGGCAACCTAACAAGATCTCATCTCCACAAAAAAAAATTTTTTTGAGGGGGGGACGGAGTCTCGCTCTGTCACCAGGCTGGAGTGCAGTGGCATGATCTCAGCTCACTGCAACCTCTGCCTCCCAAGTTCAAGCAATTCTCCTGCCTCAGCCTCCCAAGTAGCTGGGACTACAGGCACGTGCCACCATGGCCAGCTGATTTTTGTATTTTTAGCAGAGATGGGGTTTTACCATGTTGGCTAGGATGGTCTCTCGATCTCTTAACCTCATGATCTGCCCACCTCGGCCTCCCAAAATGCTGGGATTACAGGTGTGAGCCACTGTGCAAGGCCTCTACAAAAAAAATTTTTTTTAAATTTTTATTTATTTTTTTTTTGAGATGGAGTCTCACCCTGTCTCCTAGGCTAGAGTACAGTGGCACGGTCTCAGCTCACTGCAACCTCTGCCTCCCGGATTCAAGCGATTCTTCTGCCCCAGCCTCCCAAGTAGCTGGGATTACAGGCACGCGCCACCACGCCCAGCTAATTTTGGTATTTTTAGTAGAGATGGGATTTCACCATGTTGGTCAGGCTGGTCTCGAACTCCTGACCTCGTGATCCGCCCACCTCAGCCTCCCAAATTGCTGGGATCACAGGCGTGAGCCACCACGCCCAGCCAAAAAAATTTTAAAAATAAAAACATTAACCAGGCATGGTGGCAGGAGCCTATAATCCCAGCTACTTGGGAGACAGAGGCAGGAGGATTGCTTAAGCCTGGGAAGCTGAGGATGTAGTGAGCCATGATCATGCCACTGCACTCCAGCTTGGGTGACAGAGCAGGTCACTGTCTCAAAAAAAAAAAAAGACACATGACTCAATTTGTTTTTAAGTAGAAAAGATATAAATAGAAAATTTACTGAAAAGAAAAGTAAATGGCCAATAAACATATGAAACTCTTAACACTCAGTATTAATCAAGGAAATGCAATTAAAACAAGATACCGGCCAGGCTCAGTGGCTCATGCCTGTAATCCCAGCACTTTGGGAGGCTGAGACAGACGGATCAGGAGTTCAAGACCAGACCAGCCAACATGGTGAAACCCCGTCTCTACTAAAAATAGAAAAATTAGTTGGGCGTGGTGGCAGGCACCTGTAATCCCAGCTATTCAGGAGGCTGAGGCAGGAGAATTGCTTGAACCCGGGAGGTGGAAGCTGTGGTGAGCTGAGATTGCGCCATTGCACTCCAGCCTGGGCAACAAGAGCGAAACTCCGTCTCAAAAAAAAAAGAAAAAAAAACAAGGTCCCATTGTATACCCAACATACGAGTAAAAAAAAAAAAAAAAAAAAAAAAGACTAAATGATGACAAAGATGTATGAACGTTGAAATTCTTAAAATATACTGCTAATGTGCACTTAATTAGATCAACTTATGATATAACAATTCCACTTTTAGGAACATAATCTAAAAAAGTTCTTGGCCAGGCACGGTGGCTCACGCCTGTAATCCCAAAACTTTGGAAGGCCAAGGCAGGTGGATCCACTTGAGGTCAGGAGTTTGGGATCAGCCTGGCCAACATGGCAAAACCCCCTCTACTAAAAATACAAAAATTAGCTGGGCGTGGTGGTGCATGCCTGTAATCCCAGCCACTTGGGAGGCTGAGGTAGAAGGATCGCTTGAACCTGGGAAGCAGAGGCTGCAGTGAACTGAGATCATGCCATTGCACTCCAGCCTGGATGACAGAGCAAACTCTGTCTCAAAAATAAATAAAAATAAGGCTGGGCACAGTGGCTCATGCCTGTAATCCCAGCACTTTGGGAGGCCGCGGCAGGTGAATCACGAGGTCTGGAGTTCAAGACCAGCCTGGCCAACATGGTGAAACTCCGTCTCTACTAAAAATACAAAAATTACCCAGGCATGGTGGTGAGCGCCTGTAATACCAGCTACTTGGGAGGCTGAGGCAGGAGAATCACTTGAACCCGGCAGGCAGAGGCTGCAGTGAGCCGAGATCACGCCACTGCACTCCAGCCTGGGCAACAGAGCAAGACTCCGTCTCCAAAAATAAATAAATAAAAATAAATAAACAAACAAATAAATAAAGAAGCTCTCCACATATTCATAAACAGACTTGTACAAGGATGCCCACTACAGCAATGTTTTTAATAAAAATTAGTACAAAACCTTTACTTGGACATAAAGGAACAAATTAACTATATCTTATTCCTATAATGAAATGCTATCCAGCACATAGAATGAGTAAACTACAACTATGTTTTTTGAAATGGATATGTTTCAAAAATATTACACTTAGTAAAAAAGGCAATTTGCAGTATAACACACAATATTTAAGGTTAGGCATGGTGGTTCATGCCTGTAATCCCAGCATTTTGAGAGGTCAAAGCCAGCGGATCACTTGAGGTCAGGAGTTCAAGACCAGCCTGACAAATATGATGAAACCCCATCTCTACTAAAAATACAAAAATTAGCTGGGTGTAGTGGTGCACACCTGTTAATCCCAGCTACTTGGGAGGCTGAGGCATGAGAAACACTTGAACCTGGGAGGTGGAGGTTGCAGTGAGCTGACATTGCATCACTGCACTCCAACCGGGGTGGCAGAGTGAGAGTCTGTCTTTAAAAAAAAAAAAAAACAAACAGATATTTAAAACTTAAAAACAAAAACTAATACTATATATTCCCTGCAGAGACTTACATGTATAGTATAAAACAAAACAAGTTTTCACACATCTCTGGAACTAGGAAGGGAAAATGGATGGGGGTATAGTGGTTTTAGCGGTTTCTTTTTTTATTTACTTTATGCTGTAGAATCTGACACTGTATGCTTAATATTTTATTTAAAATGAGTCTAAAGCAACTGTGGCAAAAGATAACATTTGTTTTGTTTTTCCCAAAAGCCTATTCTGTAATTTAATTAACATTTGTTAGATATGAATGGAGGGCAAATTGGTGAGCATGATATTTTCTGCATGTTTGAAAATTTTTATAATTGAAAATTTTGGTTTTATATAGTAATGCCAATTTATACACAAGTTTTCAAAATGATATATAAATTTGCAGAGCTAAATATATTAAGTGATAGAAATCTAGATTCCTATGACTTCTGAAATCAAGGTAAATGTGAAGAAAATAGAAAAGTCTAAAAAAAGGACAAATTTTAATTACTCAATACAACATGTTACCTGCTTCTCCTGAAGGTGTTTCCTCAGTAACTAGGGGTAAGCCAGATGCAAAGAAGTCCATGATTGTTGCATAAATATCTGGTTTCAGTAAATTCCAGTCTAATTCTTCATTTTCCTGTAAACATTTAAAGGAAAATGCTATATTTCCAGGCAACGGCAAAGACCCATACAGAACACTACCTTATACCTCTTTTTTCTTTTTTTTTTTGAGATGGAATCTCGCTCTGTTGCCCAGGCTGGATGGAGTACAGTGGCGTGATTTTGTCTCACTGCAACCTCCACTTACTGGGTTCAAGCGATTCTCCTGCCTCTGCCTCCCAAGTAGCTGGGACTACAGGTGTGTGCCTTGAACATAAAGGAACAAACTAACTATATCTTATTCCTATAATGAAATACTATCCAGCACGTAAAATGAGTAAACTAGAACTATGTTTTTTGAAATGGATATATTTCAAAAATATTATACTTAGTAAAAAAGGCAATTTGCAGTATAACACAAGATATTTAAGGTTGGGCACGGTGGTTCATGCCTGTAATCCCAGCATTCTGAGAGGTTGAAGCCTGACCTCGTGATCCGCCCGCCCTGGCCTCCCAAAGTGCTGGGATTACAGGCGTGAGCCACGGCGCCCGGCCCCCTTTCACCTCTTAAGAATCTTTTCCTGGCCAGGTGTGGTAGTTCATGCCTAATCCCAACATTTTGGGAAGCTGAGGCAAGAGGATTGCTTGAGTCCAGGAGTTCAAGACTAGCCTGGGCAACATAGCGAGACTTCATCTCTTTTTATATTTTTAAAAATAATAAAGGGAAAGGAAGAAAGAAAAAAGAGAGAGAGAAAAGAAGCAGAAAAAAGGAAAGGAGGAAGGAAGGCAAGCAGGCAGGCGAAGAGAAGAAGAAGGGAAAAGGGAAAGGGAAAAGAAAAGAGATGAAAAGAAAAGAAAAGAGGAAAGGAAAGGAAAAGAAAAAATATCTTTTCCTATATACACACTATACCTATGCAATGGCAACCACTTCTGGAGAATATATATTAGCTCCACATCTTAAAGGGTCCTGTTTAAATGAATTTCAGAAGATAAAATCTTAAAGATCCCCCATTCATTAATTCATTCACTTGTTATTATTATTAATATTATAATTTATAATTAATAAAAATTAATATTTAATAATTGAAATATAATTGTTAATATAATATTAGTAATAATAATATTATTGATTCATTCACTTTCATTGTTTTAATTTGATTTAAATGATTAAAAGACGTTTTTCGTGATGTGAAGACAAAATATTAAATGCATTTTCTGTCTTTAAAGCGGATGATAAAGAGATTCCCATTCTCTTAAAAAAAATAGGATGTAATTGCTTGATTAAGTATACAGAACAGCCTACAACTATTCAAAACATTTACTTACATATATTACTTAAAGGATATGAAAGAAATTCGGCTGGGCATGGTGGCTCACGCCTGTAATCCCAGCACTTTGGGAGGCCGAGGCGGGTGGATCACCTGAGGTCAGGAGTTTGAGACCAGCCTGGCCAACATGGTGAAAACCTTTCTCTACTAATAATACGAAAATTAGCCGGCGTGGTTGCAGAGGCCTGTAATCCCAGCTACTCAGGAGGCCGAGGAAGGAGAATCACTTGAACCCGGGAGGCGGAGTTTGCAGTGAGCCGAGATCGTGCCACTGCCCTCCAGCCTGGGCGATAGAGTGAGACTCCATCTCAAAAAAAAAAAAAAAGAAACAATATAGAGATAGTACATAAAAGGTGAGATAAATGGGGACTGCTAAGGTTATAAAAGTAAAACTAGTGAAATATCTTAGTGATTGGGAATGGAAACTAGTTCTAGGTAATAAATTATTTGGAAAATAAATCAGAGTGTTACCTCAGATCTTCAGTAAATAGCAGGCTCTACTAAATAGGAAAATATTGGTAATAAAAAGAAGAAAAATATTCTAAAGTTGTCTGAATGAGAAAAAAAGGGCAGCATATAAGCTGCAAATATACATATATATTTAGAAAAAAATAACACAAATGATGCATAAAGAAGTCTAATTATCAACTGGAAATCAGAAATAGAAACAGGCGATTGCTGAAGACATTCAGTAAAATGTGATAGTCCATGATGAGAAAGGTTACTGAAAGAAAACAAAACAAATCCAGTATTCCGTCTATTAAATACCAACGTGGTCCAGGCGTGGTGGCTCACACCTGTAATTCAACATTTTGGGAGGCCGAGACAGAAGGATTGCATGAGCCCAGGAGTTCGAGACCAGCCTGGGCAACGTAGAAGGACACTGTCTCTACAATAAAAAAAAAAAAAAAAAGAAAGAAAAAAATTAGCTGGGCATAGTGGCATGCACCTGTAGTCCCAGCTACTCGGGAAGCTGAGACAGCAAGATCGCTTGAGCCTGGGAGTTAGTGGTTGCAGTGACCCATGATCACACTACTGTATTCCAGCCTGGGAAACAGAGCAAGATCCCATCTATATGTATGTGTAGATAGATAAATACACACACACACATACATATATATGTATCAATATATACCCTAACTTGGGATATTATCTATTGGTTATGTCATTTCATTTAAGAAAAAATTGTAAAGCTAGGGCAATTTCAAATAGGGTAACTAAACAATGAAAGTAAGAGAGCTAAAAGATGACTTACTAAATCTAATCAAGAAAAATAGGAAAAAAAAAAACCCTTTAAGATATAATCACATTTTTACCTATAAAAATTTTTATATAGCATAGGCTATACGTAAAAGAACTAAGTAACTTTAAAAAATAAATATATAATTTCCCACTTATAAAATAACTAGTTGTAAGAATTAGATAACATATGTAAAGCACTAGGGCCATATCTGACATTGAATATATTAAATAAATGTTCATCCCTTCTTCCCCTTAAAAAATATGGAAGAAAGAAAACTGAAGAATGGGGCCTGGACATGGTGGTTCACATCTGTAATCCCAGCACTTTGGGAGGCCACAGTGAGCAGATTGTTTGAGCTCAGAAATTTGGGACCAGCCTGGGCAACATGGCGAAACCCTATCTCTACAAAAAATACAAAAATTAGTTGGACGTGGTGGTATGCAAGTATAGTCCCAGCTACTAAGGAGGCTGAGGTGAGAGGACTGCTTAAGCTCAAGGGGCTGAGGCTGCAGTGAGCTGAGATCATGCCACTGCACTCTGACCTGGGTGTGGAGTGAGACTTTGTCTCTAAATAAATAGCCACAAGAGAATACTGGACTAGATGACTAGATTTAACATGTCACGAACCCAGTATGTCCACTTTTTTTTTTTTTTTGAGACGCAGTCTCGCTCTGTCGCCCAGGCTGGAGTGCAGTGGCCCGATCTCCGCTCACTGCAAGCTCTGCCTCCCGGGTTCACGCCGTTCTCCTGCTTCGGCCTCCCGAGTAGCTGGGGCTACAGGCGCCCGCCACCACGCCTGGCTAATTTTTTTTGTATTTTTAGTAGAGATGGGGTTTCACCATGTTAGCCAGGATGGTTTTGATCTCCCTACCTCATGATCTGCCCGCCTCGGCCTCCCAAAGTGCTGGGATTACAGGCGTGAGCCACCGAGCCTGGCCCCCCGGAATGTCCACTTTTAAGGACATAAAGAGCTCAGACTAATCCTTTCAATTTGCTTAAGGGGAGTTTAATAAATACTTTTTATTTTCACACACTATCAGGCAAGTGATTTAAGTTCTGTGGATATATATCAATTAACAGATTTAAAAGGATACATAGTTCAAATTTAAATAGTTCATGTCCCATTAATCTAGTAGACATCAAAAATGGAACAGCCCTTTTAGAGAAAAAAAGAAAAACATAGCATATTTCGCTTGATTTTTGTGACATTTAGAGGGTAAGAGAGTAAGACCCTGTCTCAAAAATAAAAAATAAAAAGTAAAGAACAGAAAGAATGGAAATGTTGGAGAGAGAGGCATTGGACTCAGAAAAAAATGAAGAGTATTTCAAGTCTTATTTTATATAATCCTATGTTTACCTTTGTGACAGTGATGAAATCTGGTCCAAAGAACACACTTTTTACTCCTTCAACCCTAAATAACTGCCTGCAAAAAAAGAAAAAATAAGAGATATTAAAATGCTTGATTATGGAAAAGTTTAAACATACACAAAAGTAGAGAAAAGTAAAAAATTATCCACATATCCTTTGCAGCTTTAACAATTATCAACTCATGGCCAATTTTGTTTTATATTCCTACTCTACGATTTACCAATCCCACTCCTAGTTATTTACCCAAAAGAAATAAAAACTCATGCCCCACAAAGACTTCTACATAAATCTTTATAGCAGCTTCATTTAAAATAGCCACACATACAGAAAAATAAGGAAATGTCCATCACCTGGTGAATGAATAGACTGCTATATCTATACTATCAATCATTCATTCGACAAATATTTGACACCTACTAAGTGCCAGGCACTGCACTAAGCACTAAACAGACTATTTTCTTTTTTTTTTTTTTTCTCTTTTGAGACAGAGTCACCCTCTGTGGCCCAGGCTGGAGTGCAGTGGTGAGATCTTCGCTCATTGCAACCTCCACCTCCTGGGTTCAAGCGATTTTCCTGCCTCAGACTCCCAAGTAGCTGGGATTATAGGCACCCGCCATCACACCCAGCTAATTTTTGTATTGTTAGTAGAGACAGGGTTTCACCACATTGGCCAGGCTGGTCTTGAACTCCTGACTTCAGGCGATCCACCTGCCTTGGCCTCCCAAAGTGCTGGGATTACAGGCATGAGTCACCACACCTGGCCTAAACACACTATTTTCAAAAGACTAACTTGAAAAGAGATTTTGCCAACTGAACATCTGACAGAAATAATCTCTAACTAATCTATAACTGAATTAATTGGGGCTTTTTTACTTTTACTTTTAAATACAAAATATGAACTCATTCTTGATGTAAATGTTTCAAACAATAAAATTTAAATGCCCCTTGACCACCCCTACCAAATCCTGTTATCAGTTTCGTGTGTATTCTTCCAGATCTTTTTGTCAGTGCATTTGTTGTTCTGTGGTTTTTGCTTTTATATACATAGTATCATATTGGACTCACTGTTCTGCAAGTTGCTTTCTCCACTTGTATGTCTCAGATGTCTTTCTATGACAGTAAATACATCCCTGCACGTATCTTGGGCACATGTGCAAGTAACTTCTAGGGTAGGGTTTTTAAAACCCAGTAGTGAGTTGTGGAATCATGTATGTAGCGACAGGGTTTTATTTAATAAAATAAAACAGAACAACAAAAAGAGATGAAGAAAGGAAATTTAAGAATCTATTATCTATTGTAAGGGTGAAAAAAGAGTGAAAACTATCCCATCAAACATTTGTATCTCATGCATACACACACATAATCTAAAACACTTTTTACTGTGACTTACATCAAAAAAGTACGAAAAACAGCCTGTAATCCCAGTACTTTGGAAGCCGAGAAGGACAGAACACTTGAGCTCAGGAGTCTGAGACCAGCCTGAGCAACATGATGAGACCTAGTCTCTACAAAAAATACCAAATTTAGCCAGGTGAGGTGGCATGTGCCTATAGTCCCAATTACTAGGGAGGCTAAGGCAGGAGAATAGCTTGAACCCAGGAGGTGGAGGTTGCAGTGAGCCAAGATCACGCCATCGCACTCCAGCCTGGGCAACAAAAGTGAAACCTTATCTCAAAAAATAAATAAAAAGTAAAAAATAAAATATGAAAAACAAACACTCTAAGGTATATTCTGAGAAGTGGTATGTTTAAGTAAAAAAAAAGTACCTATTAATTATAAATTTTAAAAACGATTCCAGAGCTTAGCAAATCCCTAGGTTCCTTAAATGAGACATATAAAATGGCTGTATGTATAGAAATAGTTACCTAAGCTCTGTTTTCCGAGTATCCCTGGCAATCAGATTGAGGCTTCAGTTCCCCAAAATTTCAACTGATGCTGACTGACTCTAATATTCTTTATTATTAACTTCTCTAACTATCAGTTAAAAAGAGGTTCATCCCAACAATTTTATCATTTGTGCTTTTTTTTTTTTTTTTTTGAGACAGTCTCGCTCTGTCACCCAGGCTGGAATGCAGTGGCGCTATCTCGGCTCACTGCAAGCTCCACCTCCTGGGTTCATGCCATTCTCCTGCCTCAGCCTCCTGAGTAGCTGGGACTACAGGCGCCTGCCACCACGCCCGGCTAATTTTTTGTATTTTTAGTAGAGATGGGGTTTCACTGTGTTAGCCAGGATGGTCTCGATCTCCTGACCTCGTGATCTGCCCACCTTGTCCTCCCAAAGTGCTGGGATTACAGGCATGAGCCACCACGGCCAGCCCTGTTCTTTATCATCTCTAACATACAGTAGTCCCCCCTTATCCTCAGGGGATCCATTCCAATGCCCCCAGTGGATCCCTGAAACTACACATAGTATTGAACCCTGCAAGTATTATGTTTTTTTCTCTCTATATATATACCTATGATAAAGTTCAATTTATAAATTAGGCACAATAAGAGATTAACAACTGATAATAAAATAGAACAATTATAACAATATGCCAGCAATATGCCAGCATCACTACTTTAAGAGATGGCTTCTAAGTGACCAATGATGCAGCGAGGGCGGTGGGGGGTTCAGCAGGGGGAGGGCACAGGCAGACAGTGTATATGACATGGATACACTGGAAAAGGGATAATTTATGCCCTGGGGAGGACAGAACAAGATTTCACCATGCTACTCAGAAGAGCAGCACAATTTAAAACTGATGAATTGTTTATTTCTGGAATTTTCCATTTAATATTTTTAGACTACGGCTCATCTTGGGTAACTGAAATCAGGGAAAGTGAAACCACAGATAAGGGGGGACTACTGGTTTAAACATGCCTTTATCTGGTGAATTTTAAAACTGTCCCCACTGACTAGTTTTCATTTATAGTTCTGAATAGAGTATTTCAGACATTATTCCATCTTGAAAGAACTACAAATTCAACAACCCTTATGAATAAAATAAGCAAGTTCTCATTATAAAAATCGGATTTTTTAAGATCTGAAATGGAAATTTACCATATTTATCAATTTGATGAATATTTTTCCTAAGTAAAAATATAAGTTTTTATTTATTCATGCTATAGATCTCTCAAATATATCACTCTTCAGGAGAAAATTTTTTTAATATCAACTCTCATTTTTCTTTTCTTTTTTGAGAAAGGGTCTCACTCTCTCGCCTAGGCTGGAATGCAGTGCACAATCATGGCATCACAGCTCACAGTTTCCTTAACCTCCTGGGTTTAAGTGCTGCTCCCACCTCAGCCTCCCTAGTAGCTGGGACTACAGACACATACCACCACACTTGGTTAATTTTTTTATTTTTTGTAGACAGGGTTTCACCATGTTGCCCAGGCTGGTCTCCAACTCCTGAGCTCAAGTGATCCCCGCCTCCTCAACATTTTTGGGTTTTTTTGAGACAGGGTCTCACTCTGTTGCCCAGGCTGGAGTGCAGTGGCACCATCATGGCTCACTGCAGCCTCAACCTCCCAGGCTCAAGCGATCCTCCCATCTCAGCTTTCTGAGTAGCTGACACCAGAGGTACACACCATCACACCCAGCTAAATTTGTGTGTGTGTGTGTATGTGTGTGTGTGGTAGAGATGGGTGTGTGTGTGTGTGTGTGTGTGAGAGATGGGTGTGTGTGTGTGTGTGTGTGTGTGTGTGAGAGATGGGTGTGTGTGAGATGGGTGTGTGTGTGTGTGTGTGTGTGTGTGTGTGTGTGTGTGTGTTAGAGATGGAGTCTCTCTATGTTGCCCAGGCTGGTCTCAAACTCCTGGACTCAAGCAATCCTCCCACTTCGGCCTCCCAAAATGTTAGGATTACAGGTGTGAGCCACTGCAACAGGCCTTATTTTGTGTGTGTGTGTGTGTGTATGTGTGTGTGTGTGTGGTAGAGATGGGGTGTGTGTGTGGTAGAGATGGGGTATGGGGGTGTGTGTGTGTGTGTGTGTGTGTGTGTGTGTGTGTGTGTTAGAGATGGAGTCTCTCTATGTTGCCCAGGCTGGTCTCAAACTCCTGGACTCAAGCAATCCTCCCACTTCGGCCTCCCAAAATATTAGGATTACAGGTGTGAGCCACTGCAACAGGCCTTATTTTTTTTTTAATCTCTCATCTGAAAAGAAGTTATTCTCTACACTTAAAAAAAAATGCAGTGCACATAGAAATGCAATAGTTAAATAAAGTTGTCTTAACCCCAAAGTCAGTTATTTATGTTTCCTGGTAAAAGCAAATGAAAACAGTAATATACCTAGCCAGAGGAGAGCGAAATGCTGCCGCTGGGGTGGGAAAATCCATGGTCCTTGTCTCAAGAACTGGTTTTCCTGGTATAAACTTTAAGCTGTTTGGATTTGGGGTATCTTGTGTTTGAATAAACATGTATCTCACTAAAAAAGAAAAAGAAGAAAATGTTATTCTAGAAAAAACAGTTAACAAGTTTATGGACTATGAAGTGCTCATTTGCAGAGAATCAGAATAAGAAAAACTGGGGAAAAACCCAAGGCTTCATTGCCCTGACAAAGCATTTATAAAGATAAGAAAGAAATATATCACCATACAGCTGGGCGCGGTGGCTTACACCTGTAATCCCAGCACTTAGGGAGGCCGAGGCGGGTGGATCACGAGGTCAGGAGTTCAAGACCAGCCTGGCCAAGATGGGGAAACCTCGTCTCTACTAAAAATACAAAAATTAGCCAGGCTTGGTGGCGGGTGCCTGTAATCCCAGCTACTTGGGAGACTGAGGCAGAGAATTGCTTGAACCTTGGAGGTGGAGGTTGCAGTGAGCCGAGATTGCACCACTGCACTCCAGCCTGGTGACAGAGTGAGACTGTGTCTCAAAAAATATATATACATATCAAGATATTTAAGTGCATATAGTTTTCTACTAATACTCTGTTTTTTTGTTTTTTGGGTTTTTTTTTTTTTTTTTTGAGACAAGGTCTTGCTCTGTTGCCCAGGCTGGAGTGCAGTGGCACAATCACGGTTCACTACGACCTCAAATTCCAGGGCTCAAGCAATCCTCCTACATAAGCCTCAAAAGTAGCTGGGACTACAGGCATGCACCATCACACC
This sequence comes from Pongo pygmaeus, assembly GCF_028885625.2. NCBI lineage: Eukaryota > Metazoa > Chordata > Mammalia > Primates > Hominidae > Pongo > Pongo pygmaeus. The sequence continues at coordinate 64,109,852 of NC_072385.2, read as the reverse complement.
TAGTTAATATTTGTACTTTTTTGCAGAGACAGGGTCTCACGCTATTGCCCAGACTGGTCCCAAATTCCTGGACTCAAACAATCCTCCCACCTCAGCCTTCGAAAGTGTTGGGATTAGAGCGTGACCACTGTGCCCAGCCAATACTCTGATTATTTAAATAGTTGTGTTATGAAACAGATTCCAGAAATAGTAAACACTTAAGTCTTATACATATTCATAATTCAGGAGTCCTATATATATTCTATTTGGTGACTTTGTACCAATGGCTATCATAATCATAGATCACTTATTGCTGACATTAATATAGTAAAATGCTACATGCTCTTCTTTCCAAAGTGCCACCATTATTTTAAAGACAATAAAGTTAGCAATTTGTAATAGTAATAATAAATAGTCATTGTGTGCTTATTATATGCCAAATACAGGGTCAAAGCCTTTTTTTTTTTTTTTTTTTTTTTGAGGCAGAGTCTCGCTCTGTCGCCCAGGCTGGAGTGCAGTGGCACCATCTCGGCTCACTACAAGCTCCGCCTCCCAGGTTCACACCATTCTCCTGCCTCAGCCTCCCGAGTAGCTGGGACTACAGGCACCCACCGCCACACCTGGCTAATTTTTTCTGTATTTTTAGTAGAGACGGGGTTTCACTGTGCTAGCCAGGATGGTTTTGATCTCCTGACCTCATGATCTGCCCGCCTTGGCCTCACAAAGTGCTGGGATTACAGGCGTGAGCCACCGCACCCAGCCAAAGGCTTTTTTAAAAAAAATTTTGTGGAGGTGGAGTCTCCCAATGTTGCTCAGGCTGGTCTCAAACTCCTGGCCTCAAGTGATCCTTCTACCTTGGTCTCCCAAAGTAAAGTGCTGGGATTACAAGTGTAAGCCATCATGTCCAGCTCTGGGGCCAAGTGCTTTATTTATTTATTTTTAATTTTTTTTTTTTTTGAGATGGAGTTTCGCTCTTTCCCCCAGGCTAGAGTGAAGTGGCACAATCGTGGCTCATTGCAACCTCCGCCCCCCAGGTTCAAGTGATTCTCCTGCCTCAGCCTCCTGAGTAGCTGGGATTACAGGCATGCACCACCATGCCCGGCTAATTTTTGTATTTTTAGTAGAGACAGGGTTTCACCATGTTGGCCAGGCTGGTCTCAAACTCCTTGCCTCGAGTGATCCACCTACCTCAGCCTCCCAAAGTGTTGGGATTACAGGCATGAGCCACTGTGCCTGGCCCAAGTGCTTTAAATGTATTTATGCCTTTAACAACCCTGTAAAGAAGGAGCTCTTATTCCCATTCTACAAATGAAGACATGGAGGCTTAGAGATATTAATTAAGTTGCCTAATGGTACAGTAAGTAACATAACAAAATACAACATAAGCAAGAATCTATGCAAATTACTTCCTGGAATATTTAAAAGATATCTTTTTTGTTTGTTTCGAGACAAGGACTCACATTGTACCCAAGCTAGAGTGCAGTGGCACAATCTTGGCTCACTACAACCTCTGCTTTCTGGTTTCAAGAGATTCTCATGCCTCAGCTTCCCAAGTGGCTGGAACTACAGATGTGCACCACCACACTCAGCTAATTTTTGAATTTTTTGTAGAGACGGGGTTTCACCATGTTGGCCAGGCTGGTCCTGAACTCCTGGCCTCAAGTGATCCACCCACCTCAGCCTCCCAAAGTGCTAGGATTAAAAGCGTGAGCAACTGTGCCTAGCCTAAAAGATATCTTTACAGACTCTTCTTTTTTTGAGATTGAGTCTCGCTTTGTCGCCCAAGCTGGAGTGCAGTGGCATGATCTCGGCTCACTGCAACCTCTGCCTCCCAGGTTCAAGCAATTCTCCTGCCTCAGCCTCCTGAGTAGCTGAGATTACCAGCATGCACCACCATGCCCAGCTAATTTTTGTATTTTTAGTAGAGACGAGGTTTCACCATGTTGGCCAGGCTAATCTCGAACTCCTGACCTCAGGTGATCCGCCTGCCTTGGCCTCCCAAAATGCTGGGATTACAGGCATGAGCCACTGTGCCCGCCAACTCTTTTCTTATAGTATCTTTTTTCTAGGACCATGATTAGATTGAGAATGGATTCACTAAAGCAATAAAGAGATAACACAATCTTTAATTTCCTACCTTGCTATTATGACAACAGCTTGCAGGACAAAAGGACAGCACTGGCATTTTAATAGTTTTAAAACTATTAAACAGATCTGATTATTCATTATGAAAATGATCCTTCTGGCAGGGGGCAGTGGCTCATGCCTGGAATCCCTGCACTTTGGGAGGCCGAGGCGGGTGGATCACGAGGTCAGGAGTTCGAGACCAGCCTGGCCAACACGGTGAAACCCCACTTCTACTAAAAAAATACAAAAATTAGCCAGACGTGGTGGCATCTGCCTGTAATCCCAGCTACTCAGGAAGCTGAGGCAGGAGAATCGCTTGAACCCGGGTTGCAGTGAGCTGAGATCCTGCCATTGCACTCCAGCCTGGGCAATAGAGAGAGACTAGGTCTCAAAAAAAAAAAAGAAAAAAGAAAAGAAAAAAAAATGAATTTTCTGGCCAGGCGTGGTGGTTCACGCCTATAATCCTAGCACTTTGGGAGGCCAAAGCGGGAGGATCACCTGAGGTCAGGAGTTCCAGACCAGCCTGGCCAACATGGTGAAACCCCGTCTCTACAGGGGTTTTATAGATGTAAGGGTACTTTGTAAAGGTATTTGTAAAAATACAAAAATTAGCCAGGCGTGGTAGTGTGCTCCTGTAATCCCAGCTACTTAGGAGGCTGAGGCAGGACAATCACTTGAACCTGGGAGGCGGAGGCTGCAGTGAACCAAGACTGCGCCATTACACTCCAGCATGGGTAACACAGCGAGGCTCCATCTCAAAAAAAAAAAGAAAGAAAGAAAATGAACCTTCTGGGTAAAAAGAAATCCTCCATCTTACAGCAGTATATTCAAATAGATTGACAATACCATATAACAATTAAAATTTATTCAGTGCCTAGCCAGGCACAGTGGCTCATGCCTATAATCCCAGCACTTTGGGAGGCCAAGGCAGGCGGATCACCTGAGGTCAGGAGTTCAAGAACAGCCTGGTCAACATGGTAAAACCCTGTGTCTACTAAAAATACAAAAATTAGCCAGGCATGGTGATGTGCGCCTGTAATCCCAGCTACTCAGAAGGCTGACGCAGGAGAATTGCTTGAACCCGGGAGGGGAGGTTGCAGTGAGCCAAGATCCAGCCACCACGCACTCCAGCCTGTGAGACATAGTGAGACTCTGTCTCAAAAAAAAAAAAAAAAAAAAAAAAAAAAAAAATTATTCAATGCCTATCATGTGCTGGGCAGGGTGCTAAGCACTTTACATGTATTATATCATTTAATCCTTACATCCTTTCAATGAGGTACTATTTTTATCTTATTTTATAATAAGGAGACTAAAGGTCACTCAGCTACTAAGTGACAGAGCCAGGATTCAAAGCTGGACAATTTTCTAGGTGCTGACTTTCTTAGCCACCATACATATTGCTAATCCTTATCTAACATTGCCAAGCATAATAGGAAAACACATTTAAGATCAGTCTTCCTGTTCTAATTTTCACATCACCTATTTTAGGAGAGAGAATATCAAAAAGCAACAGTTTTATTTTAAATTTGAAAGAGTTTAAATTTGGCAAAACATATGGTTAGTACAAAAATGCTTTTCTTAGTCATTACGGAAAGGGTTCTAATTTGACAACTGAGAGTCATTTTTGCACTTTGCCATACAGTTCCAGCTAGCTGAAGTTAAACCATTTCATGGATAAAGAAAAAAATTGGAAGTGAACTCCCATACATTTTGTTTAAGTCCTTTTTCTAATTAGACAACCAGACAATTCCTAAAAAATGAAAAACTAGCCACAATGTCCAAGTACTTCATTTAAAATATGCATATTTCTAGTAAGACATTCTTCTGAAAATCTGTGTTATAAGGGAATGATTTTTCAATGACACATTAAAGAAAGGGCTGCCAACACTTTCTGTAAATAATCTTCCAACTCTGGCCCTGAACCAATCACTTCTTGCAGCTTGTATTAATAACTTATTGCTAACCAAAATCTGCACACGGTACTCTACCAATATTTGAAGAATTAAATCTGGCTTCAACTGGGTGCATCAGCTCACACCTATAATCCCAGCACTTTGGGAGGCCAAGGAAGGAGGATCACTTGAGGGCAGAAGTTCGAGACCAGCCTGGGCAACAGAGATCCTGTCTCTACAAAAAAATACAAAAATTGGTCAGTTGTGGTGGCATATGCCTGTAATCCCAGCTATACAGGAGGCTGAGGCAAGAGGATTGCTTGAGCCCAGGCAGTAGAAGATGCAGTGAGCCAAGACAAAAAAAAAAAAAAATCTGGCTTTATTCTACTCAATCAATTTGAGAAAACTACACCTGCAGAAAGCAAAATTTTTAGAAATCCTTGAGGGTAAAAACTACAAATGCAAAATAAAAAGTCACGTAAGAGCATACACTCTATACTGTCTAAAGTAGAAAGTATGAAAATGAATGACATCATCAAAGAACTTTTTACTTTTGACAATAAATAAACCTATTACTAAAAAACTAATTGAGGCTGGGCACAGTGGCTCACGCCTATAATCCCAGCACTTTGGGAGGCTGAGCCAGGCAGGTTACTTGAGCTCTGGAGTTCAAGACCAGCCTAGGTAACGTAGTGAAACCTCGTCTCTACAAAAAATATGAAAATTAGCTGGGTGTGTAGGTACACACCTGTAGTACCAGCTACTTGGGAGACTGAGGTGGGAGGATGGCTGGAGCCCAGGAGGTGGAGGTTACAGTGAGCCAAGATCACACCACTGCACTTCAGCCTGGGCAACATAGTGAGACCCTGCCTCAAAAACAAACAAAAAAAACACCTAATTTGAATAGGTATTTAACAAAATCATTACAATTATAATCTCAATTGGGTTTAATTTGGTATTTCAAAAATGACTCCCAGGTCCATCATCCAGAAAGATGCTCATGAAAATGTCATGAGAGTTACAACAGGAAACAGAACAGAATGATAAAAAATATTTCTTCCTTTTTTTTTTTTTTGAGACAGTGTCTCACTCTGCTGCCCAGGCTGAAGTGCAGTGGCATGATTACAGCTCACTGCAGCCTCGACCTCATAGGCTCAAGTGATTCTCCCACCTCAGCCTCCTGAGTAGCTAGGACTACAGGTGTGCACCACCAAGCCCAGATAATTTTTGTATTTTTTTGTAAAGACAGGGTTTGACCATGTTGCTGAGGCTGGTCTCGAACTTTTTGGGCTCAAGGGATCTGCCCGCCTCAGCCTCTCAGTGTTGGGATTACAGGCAGGAGCCACCATGCCAGCCTATTTCTTCCTATTATGTTTGGTACTAAAAGGTACCTAAGGAGGTAGATGTAAACTCCCCCAAAATACAGATTAGTGGTGCTTAAAGTCAATATCAATGACTAAAATTAATGGGTTTCCTACTTGAAAAGCCTATATGACCACATATTTCAGTCCTACAAAGTTTAAAAGTCCAATTAAAGTGGTTTAATCAGCTGAGTTACTCAGTATTTACAATATTTATATCTAAACTATTCTGTGATTCAAGCAGTCAGGCAAGCCTGCAGGAAAGTGTTCCTCTTCTGGCCCCTGGCTACAGAAGGGGTAAGGTCTACCCTGATTTAACTCATGCCCTTAGCCAGAATCAGCCAGAGTATGGCCACAGGAATGTGTTCAAGCTAGCAATGGAAAGGAGAGGCTGAATTTATATGCTTACAGCTCCATAACACATATAGGTATACATTTACATACATACACATACGCAGACACACATACCCTCTCCCCTTAAACTTCCCTAACTCTACATTACAGTCATCACACTTCAAATTATTTTAAATCATATCTATTTCCAAAATTAAAGAAAATCAAAGTATATACCTTGTTAACAATCAAGATTATTAACAAAACCATAGTAATTAATTTTGACAAAAAAGTTTTTCTTTTTTTTGAATGTAATTTTGTACTACATTCAAAATCCTGTGTTCTAAGGTCTGGATGAAAGCCAGAAATTTACTAATTTTAAGGGTATTCTTATCCAAAAAAAGGAAAGCAGTAGCTTTAAATACATAGAATTCTTTGAAACACAATCCCCATTTGAAACTTCTTTTTGAGACAGGGTCCCACTCTGTCACCCAGGCTGGAGGCACAGTGGTGTGATCATGGCTCACTGCAAGCTTGAACTCCTGGGCTAAAGGGATTCTCCCATCTCAGCATCCCAAGCAGCTGGGACTACAGGTGTGCGCCACCATACCCAGCTAATTTTTTGTATTTTTTATAGAGACAGGGTTTTGCTGTGTTGCCCAGGCTGGTCTCAAACTCCTGGGCTCAAGCGATCAACCTGCCTCAGCCTCTCAAAGCACTGGGATTACAGGCATGAGCCACCACACCCAGTCAGATTTTAACTTTTATAATATCTTCATTTTGGAAATCATTTATTGAGCAACTCTTGTGTTGCAGGGGATGTGTTATACGAGATACTGAGATTTCATAGATCTACTGGACAATGTCCTTGCAAATACATTTTCTACTTAGAAGCCTATAAGAAAAATATAGCTTTTTTTCCTATATTCTTTCTATAGGCTTCTAAATAGAAAATATACAAATTCTCATCTTTTATGATCCACAAAATCCTAGCACAGTTCCATTAGTTTCTGAAACACAATTGCTATAAAAGAGGTGAAATTTTACCTGTGTTACAAAAGGCTGCAGGTAGTGGGAAAAGTGGTCGTTGTACAAATTGATGCAGAGGCTGTTTCTTAATGGTGTATGGCTTCTTCAACATATGACAGAACCTACATTTAAAAGCACATAATGAATGACATTTTAAGAGCTCTAATCTTTTAAAGTTGGTTTCTACTTCTCATGTATAAAAAAGACCTATGTAAAATTTAAGCATAACCAGCAATAGAAATAACTGACTTTTCATCTTCCATCTACATTATTTCCACTTACTTAGGCAAGCAATATCTACAAACAATTCAAAATCAGGTAGAGCTCAAATGGAAATTCCTAGCCTTGATAACTGGGTGTGCATAGGATAATATAACATCCAGGTATAAGAAAAAGAATTGGGCTGGGCGCGGTAGCTCATGCCTGTAATCCCAGCACTTTGGGAGGCCGAGACATGTGGATCACCTGAGGTTGGGAGTTCAAGACCAGCCTGACCAACATGGAGAAACCCCATCTCTACTAAAAATACAAAATTAGCCGGGCGTGGTGGCACATGCCTGTAATCCCAGCTACTCAGGAGGCTGAGGCAGGAGAATCGCTTGAACCCGGGAGGCAGAGGTTGCGGTGAGCCAAGATCATGCCATTGCACTCCGGCCTGGGCAACAAGAGTGAAACTCTGTCTCAAAAAAACAGAAACAGAATTGTATCTACATTAGTAATTTATAATCCATAGTCCCAGACTCTTGGTTATGCATGAAGGAAGCAAATAACTATAAGCTTTTTTATTTTTTTAAAAAATTTAGAATTAGGCAATAGAGTCACATGGTTCAAAACTGATAAGGGAAAAAAGCATATACAGTGAAAGCCTCCCTCCTTTCCTGTCCCTTACCATGCTTCCCTCTCTCAAGATAACCTATATTACTTGTTTTGAAAAGTATTTCAATACTTCAAAAAATCTAACAGAGAGTATACTATTGGGCCGGGGGTGGTGGCTCACGCCTGTAATGCCAGCACTTTGGGAGGCCAAGGCGGGTGGATCACCTGAGGTCAGGAGTTCAAGGCCAGTCTGGCCAACATGGTGAAACCCCATCTCTACTAAAAATACAAAAAATAGCTGGGAGTGGTGGCAGGCACCTGTAATCCCAGCTACTCGGGAGGCTGAGGCAAAGGAATCGCTTGAACCCGGGAGGCGGAAGTTGCAGTGAGCCAAGATCGTGCCACTGCACTCCGGCCTGGCCCAATGAGCAAGACTCCGTTTCCAAAAAAAAAAAAAGATACTATTGTCCTTTTTGTTTTTGAGATGGAGTCTCGCTGTTGTTGACCCAGGCTGGAGTGCAATGGCGCAATCTCAGCTCTCTGCAACCTCCGTCTCCCGGGTTCCAGCAATTCTCCTGCCTCAGCCTCCCGAGTAGCTGAGATTACAGGTGCCCACCACCATGCCCGGCTAATTTTTGTATTTTTTAGTAGAGACGGGGTTTCACCATGTTGGCCAGGATGGTCTCAAACTCTTGACCTCAGGTGATCCACCCGTATTGGCCTCCCAAAGGGCTGAGACTGCAGGTGTGAGACACCGCGCCTGGCCCGTCCTTTTTTTTTTTGAGACTGAGTCTCACTTTGTCGCCCAGGATGGAGTGCAGTGATGTGATCCCTCCCGGTTTACTGCAAACTCCACCTCCTGGGTTCAAGCGATTCTCTTGCCTCAGCCTCCCTAGTAGCTGGGATTACAGATGAACACCATCACACCCAGCTAATTTTTATATTTTTAGTAGAGACAGGGTTTCACCATGTTGGCCAGGCTGGTCTCAAACTCCTGACCTCAAGTGATCCACCTGCCTTGGCCTCCCAAAATGCTGAGATTACACAGCCAACAATCTTGATCATGCTTTTCGTGTTTTGTTTTGAGACAGAGTCTTGTTCTGTCACCCATGCTGGAGTACAATGGCGTGATCAGGGCTCACTGCAGCCTCAACATCCTAGGCTCAAGTGATCCTCCCACCTCAGCCTCCCAAGTAGGTGACACTACAGGTGTATGCCACCATGCCCAGCTAGTTTTTTTTTTACTTCTGGTAGAGATGTATTAACACTATGTTGTTCAGGCTGATCTCCAGCTCCTGGCTCAAGTAATCCTCCCACTTTGGCCTCCCAAAGTGCTGGGATTACAGGCATGAGCCACCATGCCCTGCCTTTTATATGTTTTTTGGATGGAAACATATTAACCCAGTGTTGTAACTTCACTTCACTTTGTTTTTTCTTTTTTTTTGTGAGACGGAGTCTTGCTCTGTCGCCCAGGATGGAGTGCAGTGGCACGATCTTGGCTGACTGCAACCTCCGCCTCCTGGGTTCAAGCAATTCTCTGCCTCAGCCTCCCAAGTAGCTGGGATTACAGGTGCCCACCACCATGACCTGCTAATTTTTGTATATTTAGTAGAGACAGGGTTTCACCATCTTGGCCAGGCTGGCCTTGAACTCCTGACCTCGTGATCTACTCGCCTTGGCCTCCCAAAGTGCTGGGATTACAGGTGTGAGCCACCGCGCCCAGCCTCTAACTTTACTTCACTCTTACAGAGAAAACTTAATTGACTATTTGTGATGGCTTTGACAAACTGAAAACAAAGGAAGAAAAGGAAAGCAAATATGACTGGAAAAGGAAGTAAAAGGAGACTTTAATAGCGAAAATTCTTAAAATCCTAATGCAATTTACTTTAAAATCCAGTTTACTTGAAAATACCATTGCTATCCATTACAACTGCCACTTCATAGAGCCATGGAAAAATTTTAAGCACAGGAGTCATTTATAATGGCCAATGGGTTCGCTTTGCCCACTGTCCAGATACTGCTAACTCATGAAGACAGGGGATTTGCAATAAAGAGTTTAATTCACACGGAGCCAGCTGAAAGGGAGACTGGAGTAGTACTCAGTCTCTCTGGATCTGAGGCTAGGGGGTTCCAAGGATAGATTGGCAGGCCAGGGAACGGGTGTTGCTGATTGGTTGGGGATGCAATCATAGGGGTGTGGAAAATGATCCTCCTGAGTGCTCAGTCCGTTGGTGGGTGGGGCCACAGGACCAGTCAGAAATGCAAAAACCTGAAAAGGCTAATCCTAGGTTCTACAAGAGTGATGTTTTCTGCAGGAGTAATTGGGGAAGTTGCAACTCTTATGACCTCCAGAATAACGGCTGGTAATCATTTACATCTACACCTTAGCAGAATTCAGGCTCCTCTCGTCCTCCAAATCTGGTGGTCTTTCATTAGCTTTATAAAGGTGTTTAATTTTGGGAAAGGGCTATTATCATTTAAACTATAAACTAAATGTCTCCCAAAGTTAGCTCGGCCCAAGCCCGGGAGTGGGCAGTCTAGAGGTTAAAGGCAAAATGGTGGTTGGTTAGAACGGTCTTTCACTGTCATAATTTTCTGTTAAAATTTTTTGCAAAGGCAAAAATTGTTTGTGATCGTACACAAGATCACATTTCTCTATTTTCTGCTTAAAATAGGCAAGAAGCAACAGGGGCTGTCATTTTTTTCTCTCTCTCACAAAACTGGAATTCTTCTTGCGGAAAAGAATGAGTGGACACCAATTAAGTATTAATAGAATACAGATGAACTGTTTCCTACCTTCGGTAACCTTTATATTCCATTGATAAGACTACTTTACTAGGATACTGTGGGACTGTAACCCATAGAGTTTCTTAGATGCTATTGGAGACATAAAAGGACTGGCACTGAGGATTCAAGAGAACAATGGAATCAACACTGAATGAGAATCAAATAATCTGTGAAGTCCTGACTGCCACTCCCCACACTAGCTTCAAACAGTGTTGATCACAGTAAGAGCTGTCACCACTTTATTTATTTATTTTGAGATGGAAATAATCTCGCTTTTCTCGCTCTGTCACCCAGGCTGAAGTGCAGTGGCGTGATCTTGGCTCACTGCAACCTCCACCTCCCTGGTTCAAGCAATTCCCCTGCCTCAGCCTCCCGAGTAGCTGGGATTACAGGCACACACCACCACGCCTGGCTTTTTTTTTTTTTTTTTGTATTTTTAGTTTCACCATGTTGGCCAGACTGGTCTTGAACTCCTGACCTCAGCCAATCCGTCCAGCTTGGCCTCCAAAAGTGCTGGGATTACAGGCGTAAGCCACCGCGCCCGGCACACCCCTTTAAATTATATGAATCTATTACAGCACTCATGACTGTCATTATTTGTTAATATATTTTTCTTGCTATACTGCATACTCATTAAGGGGAAAAACTATCTTCATTTCTAGCTGCTAGCACAATGGCCTCAGCTCTTCATCTCTACAATGAGATTAGTTTCGCAGCTACCTCATAATCCAGAGAATCCATGTAAAGTGCTTAAACCAGTGCCAGGCCATGTAGTAAGTGCTCAATAAATGGCAGCTGCTACCATTATTTAACTGGTGCCCAATAATTACTAATTGAGTGAAGTTCAAGGTTTGGGGTAAAAATGCCTTTTTCTATAGCTCAGTATCTAAATCTGTGAATGCTGTGGAATTTGGAAATAGACTAGAAGAATAATATTCTTGTCCCTTCAGCCCAGGGAAAAGGCAGCAGAATGAACAAAGAGGAAGCACATTCCAACATACAGGTTTAAAGTCTTGTTGTTTTTAAAGAGTGGATTACATTATTCAAGGAAGTCATCTACTCAAACACTGGAGGTAACTAACAAAAAATTCTACCAACTTAAATCTTTTTAGGATATACATTTAAACTTCAAGAGCACCATTAACACTAAAATGTCTAATACTCAAGAGGGCAAACTCTCCGTAGGCCATTTTCTCCAGACGTAAAATTAAGGTACACCTACATAAATGTCCTCTTGGCAATGTTCACAGAAGTCTTTGAAAGGTGAAACTCAAAGGTACGGCTCAGGGAAGGGGAAAAAACAAGGGAACAGAGTGGGCTTAATGGTGGTGGGTGCAGGGAATCTAGGGGTCTGGATTCTCGTCGGAATTCCATCACTTAGAAACTATGTGACCTTGGACATGTCACCTCCTCTTTCAGGGCCTTACTGGGAAAATGAGGAAACGAGACAAGGTATTTTCTTCCCTTCTGTGTGACATTCTGATTCTGTGTTTAGAAGAGGAGGGAATGCACCTGGTAGAGGGCCTGGGGGCGGGAGAGGCACACGATTTTAAAACAGCTCCTCCGTTCTAGCTCTACAGCCAGTCTCTACAAGCTTCTGTACCGCAGGGACTCAAGCACTGGGTCTCTGAGCCTGAGAAGAAGCTCCAGAGGGTCCGCCCGGATTAGGCCACAGAAGCGCCGAGCTCCCGCACGGACAGCCACACACCTCAGGGCTTAACCCCAACTGCGGCGACAGGGCGGACCCGCCGGCTCCATCAGATGCACTACCCACCCGCCTCGAGAGAGGGTCTGCAAGGCGGCGACCGCTCAGCTGGCTAAGCCCAGCGGCAAGCCTATTCGGAGCTCCAGGCTCGTCACCTACCGCCTGCGCAGCCCGGCGGCAACAGCCGCAGCTCCCCAGCCCCGCCTGGCCGTCGCCGCCATCTTAGTCCGGAGTGCCCAGGGGCCTCCCCGACAGAACCACGAAAGATCTGCGCAGCCGCAGGCTGGCTGGTAGCTGGGCGGGGACCGGGAAGAGCCCACCCTACCGGCTGCGGGCGGCCCTGCTGCGGATAAGTGCGGTGGCCTACGCGCCCGCCGAGGATTGCAGACTACTGCGTCACCCTGACCAAGAGAGGCCGGGCAAACCTTTGCTGTTTACGCCGGCGCCTGGTTAATTCACGCAGCACTTTGAACGCATGCGTGTTTCCGTACTTTGCTTTCCCTGTTGCTGGGTTTTTAGCTGGTGCTGGTGCTGCGATTGCGAATGCTGTTTCCCGTGCCTAAACCTGACCCATTTCCTCCTGTAGGACCCTACTCAGTCTCCAGGCCCAGCTCAGTGACTGCCCCCAAAGACTCCCTGGAGCATTCTTTCTAAAAGGTTCTCGCATTTCTCCTGTCCTTTTCCCACGGGTCTGATGTGGAACTGTGTCTAACCCTCCCTCATAGCTGTGCTTGTCGGCTGCTACTTGGTCATCTTGGACCAACCCGCACAGAGGACGTGTCTGGTACAGTGCTGCCCTTCTCTGGATTAACATGAGAGTTGACTAGTTTCCAGGGCAGAGTGCCAAAGCCCATTAACTATTCTTCTAGAACCTTCCTGGAGTATTCAGTTTTCTCTAGGACAATGGTTCTCAAAGTGCGGACTAGGGGCCAAAAAAAGCAGGAGAACACGTTATAAATGGACGTTAGAACATGTTAGAAATCCTGGGCCCCACTTTATACTTACTGAGGCACAATATAGGTGGGGACTAGAAATCTTTTTGTTGTTTTTGTTTTGTTTTGTTTTTTCTAGAGACAGGGTCTATCTCTGCTGTCCAGGCTGGAGAGCAGGAATGCGATCATAGCTCACCAAAACCAACTCCTGGGCTCAAGTGATTCATCCTTCAGCCTCAGCCTCCCAAAGCACTGGGATTACAGGTGTGAGCCACCGTACCTGGCTATTTTTAGTAGCAGTAGTAGTAGTATTTTTGTAGAGAAGAGGTCTCCCTATGTTGCCTGGGCTGCTCTTGAACTCTGCTGGCCTCAAGTGATCCCTCTCGCCTGGGCCTCCAAAGGCTCTTAGGTTACCTCACCCTGTCTAGTAGTGTTTTAACAAACCCTTCCCAGGATTCTGATCCCAGCTAAAATTTGAGAATTACTGTCCTGGAAGACAGAGGACTGGTTTCCAGAATGGAAACAGCACACCTGTTGTTGAACAGGTTGAGGCCACACCCAAGACAACCCTAGTAATTTCTATGGCCCGCAGACACATCTAAGAGGGTGGGTGGGTTTCAGGCCTGCAGCTCGCCCCTGCCTGGACACAGTGGGCTGTGCCTCCTACCAGTTTGGTTCACTTCCCAATGCTGCATACTTGCTTTTAACCACTAGTGGTCTTCCCCCATCCAACCCCCTGCCCACCGCCACAACACACACACCCATTCTAGACCGCAAGGCAGGCCAAGGCTCTCTTTTTGACACTCAATCAAAAATAAAATGTGGCTCTTCCACCTTGGAACAATCGTTCTTCTCAGACTTCAATTTTTCCCTCTCTTATGGATTCCTTATCATAAGAAAAATCCTGCCGTGCCCCAAATCCTCTTCCACTCTCTTTTCTTCCCTTCAGAACCAAGTAGCTTAAAAAAATTGTCTGCACTGTTAGTCTCTAGTTTTTCACTTCCCACTCCTCAAACCCCTGAAACGAGGCTTCTGTGTCCAACCATTCCTAGGGCCTGCTCTAGTCAAACCACCCATAGCCTCTGTGCTACTGTGTCCAGAATTGGTGGGTTCTTGGTCTCGCTGACTTCAAGAATGAAGCCACGGACCCTCATGGTGTTACAGTTCTTAAAGATGGTGTGTCCGGAGTTTGTTCCTTCAAATGTTCAGATGTGTCTGGAGTTTGTTTCTTCTGGTGGGTTCATGGTCTTGCTGACTTCAGGAGTGAAGCTGCAGACCTTTGCGGTGAGTGTTACAGTTCATAAAGGCAACACGGACCCAAAGAGTGACCAGTATCAAGATTTATTGCAAAGAGCGAAAGAACAAAACTTTCACAACATGGAAGAGGAACCAAGCAGGTTGCCACTGCTGGCTCAGGCACCCTGCTTTTATTCCCTTATTTGACCCCACCCACATCCTGCTGATTGGCCCATATTACAGAGAGCTGATTATTCCATTTTACAGAGTGCTGATTGGTTCGTTTTACAGAGAGCTGATTGGTCCGTTTTGACAGAGTGCTGATTGGTACGTTTACAATCCCTGAGCTAGACACAGAGTGCTGATTGGTATATTTACAATCCTCTAGCTAGAGTAAATGTTCTCCAAGACCCCACTAGATTAGCTAGACCCAGAACACTGATTGGTGCATTTACAAACCTTGAGCTAGACACAGGGTGCTGATTGGTGTATTTACAATCCTTTAGCTAGACATAAAAGTTCTCCAAGTTCCCACCAGATTAGCTAGATACAGAGTGCTGATTGGTGCATCCACGAACCCCGAGCTAGACACAGAGTGCTGATTGATGCATATACAATCCTCCGGCTAGACATAAAAGTTCTCCAAGTCCCCACCCGACTCAGGAGCCCAGCTGGCTTCATCTAATGGATCCTGTGCCAGGGCCACGGGCAGAACTGCTCGCCAGTCCTGTGCCACACACCTGCACTAGAAAAAGTATCAGGCCCAGAGAGGCATTTAAGATGTAGCAGCAGTAATATCTCATTCACCCTTGAGCTAAATAATAACTTCTTGAAGTCACTTGCTGTGTATGCACTAGACTAATGTCAAGAAGCCATTAACATGCCATATACCCTATAGTTCAACAGTGCATAGCCAGTCACTAACAATGTTATTTCTGTAAACCAATGAGAATACCTGCCGAGCGTGGTGGCTCACACGTGTAATCCCAACACTCTGGGAGGCCGAGGTGGGCAAATCGCTTGAGCCCAGGAGTTTGAGACCATGCTGGGAAACGTGGAGAGTTTACAAGCATGAGCCACTAACCCTGGCAGAATAAAAACATGTTATCTGAGGAAGGTGAGCCCCTTTAAATTATCAGGCCCGTTGAATAGCCTTAAAAAAAAAAAAGTATCAGGGCTGGGTGCTGTGGCTCACGCCTGTAATCCCAGCACTTGGGAGTCTCTACAAACAAACCATATCTCCACAAAAAGCCAGACGTCGTGGCATATGCCTGTAGTGCCAGCTATTTGGGAGGCTGAGATGGGAGAATCACCTGAGCCTGGGAAGTTGAAGCTGCAATGAGCCGTGATTGCGCCACTGCACTCCAGCCTGGGTTACAGCGTGAGACCCTGTCTCAAGAAAAAAAAAAAGTCAAATGAGAATACTTGATGAGCAACTTTTGTAATTGTTCCCCTCCCCTGATTTGTCTCTTTTTCTTTAAAAAGTTGAGCCTCTCCTTTGTTCCCAGAGCACTTTCCAAGGCAACTTGGAACTATGGCCAGGGCTACAGTCCTCAACCTTGGCCCAAATAAATTCTCTATATTAATTTTGCCTCAGCTTCTTTCTTTTAGGTCAACATTTGTTTACGGTACTGTTTAATTAGGTTTCCTGTTACTCACAGATGATCAAAATCCTGTGTGGAGTGATATTAAGATGAACAAAACAATTCCTGGTCTCAGGGAGCTCCTGGAGAAGATTTGTAAATCAACAAAGGCACTAGGGGAATAGAATGCTATGTGGGGGACAGGAAGCATTGTCAAATGTGAAATGGTGTTTAACTTTCTTTGGGTTATATTGATATGAATGTATTATTAATGTGTGTTTCGAAATTGTGTGAGATTCCTGTAATTCTGGTATGTCTTAGTCTATGATATCAGTAATAATTATGATTATTACGTTACATCGTTGTGTGCCACAGAAATAACTAAATTTCCTTGTCAATTGTGTCTTTAACCATGGCTGCTCTAAGACTTTTGTCATCCACAGACAATTGTTGTTTTACTTTGACTCTTCTCAAAAATTAGTTTATAATCAGCTGCAGTCCAAAATTTTCTTCTTTAAGGAAATTCATGGAAAGGACTCTAACAAGTACTCTTGAATACAAGTTTCTGATAACTTTGGAGATCATACCATTGGACTATGAAAATGCCTTCCAGGACTCTAATTAAAAAGTTGATGTATTCATGAGGATTGCTAACCCAACATCAAAAATAACAAGAGTTAAGTAATGGGACTAAACCAATAGAATGTTAAAGTAATTTTTGTATGTGTGTGAAGTAATTTTTTATAACTTTTTTTGTTTGAAACATTGCTGATAATTTTTGTTTTGTTTTTTCAGAGTCAAGAAAACTTTTTTCTGTTGAGCTATTTATAGCTTACAACAAGTTGGGTAAAATATACCTTTCTGATCAAAATTTGAAGCATATTCTTTCTCTGTAATTTCTCCAGAATTTGGAAACTATTTGTGAGATTCTTTTTTTTTTTTTTTTTTTTTTTGAGACAAGGTCTCACTCTGTTGCCCAGGCAGGATTGCAGTGGTGCAATCTCAGCTCACTGCAGCCTCAACTTCCCAGGCTAAACTGATCCTTCCACCTCAGCCTCCCAAGCAAGTAACTGGGACTACACTCGGCTAATTTTGTTAATTTTTTGCAGAGACAAGGTCTCACTATGTTGCCCAAGCTGCTCTCAAACTCCTGAGATCAAGCAGTCCTCCTGCCTCAGCCTCCCAGAGTGTTGGGATTACAGGTGTGAGCCACCACACCTGGCCTATTTGTGAGTATTTTTAATATATAGCAGTATAGTTATTTGCATAAATTCAATAAGAATCTGTTTTCTTTTGTAACAGGACAAAATTTGAGACACTGGTTATTTTATCAAGGCTTCGACTGGAATAGCATTTTTTTCAGATGTACTCTGACTGCTTTGAGGAATTGATATTGACTTTATAGAGCCAATAAAAAGCCCTTTGGAAAGACTGGCCTGGTACCATGTCTATCCAATTCTTTTACAAAGTTCCTGAGCTGTAATAAGTAAAGATTGTCACTTTCTGACAGGCCCAGGAAACTCAAGTTACTTTGGAACCTCAAGAAAATTGGAATGCACTCCCAATTCATACAGGTATCTACAGGCATAGATAAATCCTTAGCTTGGATAACCTCAAAAGGCTTTTAAAAAGTCAAATCTGCTATTCCTTGTGAAATGGTTCCAACAAAGCCAATTTAAAAGGAGCCTATATGGTCAATCACTACACTTACAGCATTGTATGCAAATAATCAGGCCAAGTACAATAAGACTAAAACTTATTTTGTAAATAAATTGGTCCTACTATGATTTATCCTTGATAAAAATGGGAAACTGGAGAAAGAAAAATTATGTTTCAGAAGAAAACTATAGTGTACCTGTTTCACTCGCGTCCATGTGAAGAGACCACCAAACAGGCTTTGTGTGAGCAACAAGGCTGTTCATTTCACCTGGGTGCAGATGGGCTGAGTCTGACAAGAGAGTCAGCAAAGGGAGATAGGGGTGGGGCCATTTTATAGGATTTGGGTAGGTAAAGGAAAATTATGTCAAAGGGTGTTGTTCTCTGGCTGGCAGGGGTAGGGGTCACAAGGTGCTCAGTGCGGGAGCTTTTGATCCAGGATGAGCCAGGAGAAGGAATTTCACAAGGTAATGTCATCAGTTAAGGCAGGAACAGGCCATTTTCACTTCTTTTGTGATTCTTCAGTTACTTCAGGCCATCTGGATATACATGTGCAGGTCACAGGGGATATGATGGCTTAGCTTGTGCTCAGAGGCCTGATATTCCTGTCTTCTTATATTAATAAGAAAAATAAAACAAAATAGTGGTAAAGTGTTGGGGTGGCAAAAATTTTTGGGGGTGGTATGGAGAGATAATGGGTGATGTTTCTCAGGGCTGCTCCAAGCAGGATTAGGGGCAGCATGGGAACCTAGAGTGGGAGAGATTAAGCTGAAGGAAGATTTTGTGGTAAGGGGTGATACTGTGGGGTTGTTAGAAGAAACATTTGTCGTATGGAAGTATTGGTGATGGCCTGGATATGGTTTTGCATGAATTGAAAAACTAAATGGAATAAGAGAAGGAGAAAAACAGGTATTAAAGGACTAAGAATTGGGAGGACCTAGGACATCCAATTAGAGAGTGCCCAAGGAGGTTCAGCATAGCCCTGCCAGCAAAGATTATTTATTTACTTTAACAGGGAGTTAAGAGTGGCGGTTTGGGGATAGCACCAGGAGATATCAGCTGTGATGGCTTGG
Source organism: Pongo pygmaeus (assembly GCF_028885625.2). Classification (NCBI taxonomy): domain Eukaryota; kingdom Metazoa; phylum Chordata; class Mammalia; order Primates; family Hominidae; genus Pongo; species Pongo pygmaeus. The sequence continues at coordinate 64,091,343 of NC_072385.2, read as the reverse complement.
AGAAACAGTGTAAACCGGCAGTGTAAACAAGAGCAGGGCATTTATGAGTAGTTGAGAATGGTGAATAGGAGTATGACTAGACAGAAGATAGTAGGGATGACAAGTTTTTTGGGGTGCAGTCCAAGTTGGTCTGGTGTCTGGAATGAGACTGGGGCCTAATAAAAAGGAGTGTCTATACAGGAGCTCAAAGGGGCTGTACCCTGTAGCATTTCAAGGACAGGCCCAAATTCTGAGAAAGGCAAGTGATAAAAGTATTGTCCAGTCCTTTTTAAATTGGTGGCTGAGCTTGGTGAGGTGTGTTTTTAAAAGACCATTAGTCCGTTCTACCCTTCCTGAAGATTGAGGACGGTAAGATATATAAAGGTTTCAATGAATACCAAGAGCCTGAAAAACTGCTTGGGTGATTTGACTAATAAAGGCCAGTCCATTATTGGACTACATAGAGGTGGGAAGGCCAAACCAAGGAATTATGTCTGACAGAAGGGAAGAAATGACTGCGGTGGCCTTCTCAGACCCTGTGGAAAAGGCCTCTACCCACCCAGTGAAAGTGTCTACCCAGACCAAGAGGTATTTTAGTTTCCTGACTGAGGCATGTGAGTAAAGTCAATTTGCCAGTCCTGGGCGGCCCCGAGCTTGATGTGTAGGGAAGGGAAGGGGCCTGAATAATCCCTGAAGAGTAGTAGAATAGCAGATGGAACACTGAGAAGTGATTTCCTTGAGGATAGATTTCCACGATGGAAAAGAAATGAGAGGTTCTAAGAGATGGGCTAGCGGCTTGTAACTTACATGGGAGAGGTTATGAAATGACGACAGAATAGAATGGGACTGTGAGGCTGGAAGGAGATCCATGGTCCAAGAACCATTTGCCTTGTGTGGGAAGAGATTGATAGGTGGAAGTTTCAGTGGGGGAGTAGGTGGGAGTGGCCAGATGAGAAGGAGAAAAACTGCCGTGAGGAATAGAAGTTGGAACGCTAGCTGCTTTTTTAGCTACCTTATCAGCATAAGCATTGTCCTGAGCAATGGGATCTGATGCCTTTTGATGGCTGCTTTTTTAGCTACCTTATCAACATAAGCATTGTCCTGAGCAATGGGATCTGATGCCTTTTGATGGCCCTTGCAGTGAATGACTGCAGCTTCATTTGGAAGTAAAGCAGCTTTGAGAAGAGTTTTTATTAAAGAGGCATTAATGATGGAGGACCCTTGCATAGTGAGGAAATCTCTTTCAGCCCATATAACAGCATGGTGGTGCAGGATATGGAAGGCATATTTAGAGTCAGTATAAATATTGACGCATAATTCCTTTGCAAGGGTGAGAACTTGAGTTAAGGCAATGAGTTCAGCTTGCTGAGAGGTAGTGGAGTGCGGCAGAAAGTATATGCATCAGGTGTGAGGAAGAAAATCGATTTTGGAAGTTATGAGAACCGTAGAGAGTGAGTTGAGCACAGTTTGTGATTTTGAGGGCCTCTAAAAGTATTAGGGCAGTGGCAGCTGCTGCACAGAGACATGATGGCCAGCCTAAAACAGAAAGGTCAAGTTGTTTGGACAAAAAGGCTATAGGGCGTGGTCCTGGTCCTTGTGTAAGAATTCCAACTGCACAGCCCTGCACTTTGGCTGTGTGTAATGAAAAAGGTTGGGATGAGTCAGGGAGCACTAACGTGGGGGCAGTCTCTAAAGCTGTCTTCAAGGAATGAAAAGAGGAGTGGGAAAAGGATTTAGGATCTATGGGGTCAGCTAGGTTTCCTTTTGTGAGTTTATATAGTGGTTTTGTTAGGATGGCAAAACCAGGTATCCAAAGGCGAAAGTATCCAATCATGCCTAGGAAGGAAAGGAGTTGTGGTTTTGTAGAAGGTGTTAGGGTTTGAGAGATCAGTCGGACACGATCGGCAGGGAGAGCATGTGTGTTTTTATGAAGAATTATGCCGAGGTAGGTAACGGATGGAGAAGAAATTTGAGCTTTGGAGAGGGATACCCGATATCCTTTGGAGAATAAATGTTGAAAGAGCAGGAGGATGTCTTGTTGAGAAGATTCAAAGGAGGGGCTACAAAGTAGAAGGTCATCAATATATTGAATAAGGTGAGAAGTGGAAGGATGGAAAGAAAGTAAATCATGAGAAAGAGCTTGGCTGAACTAATGAGGGCTGTCCCTGGAGCCTTGTGGCAGTACAGCCCAGGTAAGCTGCTGGGACTGATGGGTGTCAGGATCAGTCTAGGTAAAAGCAAAGAGAGGCTGGGACAAGGGGTGCAGGAGAATAGTGAAAAAATCATCTTTAAGATCAAGAACAGAATAGAGAGTTGTGGAGGAAGGTATTGAGGACAAAAGAGTGTAAGGGTTGGGCACTACAGGGTGGATAGGCAAAACAATTTGGTTGATAAGGTGCACATCCTGAACTAACCTGTAAGGCTTGTCCGGTTTTTGGACAGGTAAAATGGGGGAATTGTAAGGAGAGTTTATAGGCTTTAAAAGACCATGCTGTAACAGGCAAGTGATAACAGGCTTTAATCCTTTTAAAGCATGCTATGGGATGGGATATTGGGCATTGAGCGGGGTAAGGGTGATTAGGTTTTAATGGGATGGTAAGGGCATGTGATCGGTTGCCAGGGAGGGAGTAGAGGTATCCTATACTTGTGGGTTAAGGTGGGGAGATACGAAAGGAAGACATGAAGGAGGCTTTGAACTGGGGGAAAAGGTGGCAATGAGGTGTGGCTATAGCCTAGGAATAGTCAGGAGGCAGATAATTTAGTTAAAATGTCTCGGCCTAATAAGGGAACTGGGCAGGTGGGGGTAACTAAAAAAGACTGCATAAAAGAATGCTGTCCAAGTTGGCACCAGAATTGGGGAGTTTTAAGAGGTTTAGAAGCCTGGCTGTCAATACGCACAACAGTTATGGGGGCAAGGGAAATAGGCCCTTGAAAAGAAGGTAATGTGGAGTGGGTAGCCTCCATGTTGATTAAGAAGGGGACGGACTTACCCTCCACTGTGAGAGTTACCCGAAGCTCAGCATCCATGATGGTCTAGGGGGCTTCCAAGGTGATCGGGCAGCATCAGTCTTCAGCCACTAAGCCAAGAAGATCTGGGAAGGAGTCAGAGAGCCTTGGGCCAGAGTTCCAGGGGCTCTGGCAGTGCCTGCCAGGTGAGTTGAACAGTCCGATTTTCAGTGGGGTCCCACACAGATGGGACAGGGTTAAGGAGTAATAACGGGCTGCGGGCATTCCTTGGCCCAGTGGCCACATTTCCGGCACTTGTAGCAAGCCTCTGGGGGAGGAGGTCCTGGAGGAACACCTGGCTGCTGCGGTTCAGGCGTTTTGAAGTTTTTGTGTGCTGGAGATGTGGCTGGGGTTTCTCTCACCGTGGAGGCAAGGAATTGCAACTCAGAAATACATTGCTACTTGGCTGCCTCTACTCTATTATTGTACACCTTGAAGGTGAGGTTAATTAAGTCCTGTTGTGGGGTTTGAGGTCCGGAATTTAATTCTTGGAGCTTTATTTCTAATGACAGGAGCTAACTGGGTGATAAAATGCATATTTAGAATGAAATGGCCTTCTGACCCTTCAGTGTCTAGGGCTGTAAAGAGTCTAAGGGTTGCTGCCAAACGGGCCATGAACTGGGCTGGGTTTTTATATTTGATGAAAAAGAGCCTAAACACTAACTGATTTGGGAGAGATTGGATAAAGGAAAGGAGCATTAACCTTGACTATGCCTTTAGCTCCAGCCACCTTTCTAAGAGGAAATTTCTGGGCAGGCTGAGGAGGGCTAGTTGCAGAACGAAACTGTAAGCTGGACCGGGTGTGAGGAGAGGAGGTGATAAAAGGATTATAGGGTGGGGGAGTGGAGGCTGAGGAAGAATTGGGACCTAGCTCAGCCTGGCAAGGAGCAGCCTGGGGAGGAGAGGAGAGGTCAGATTGGTCTGTAGAAAAGGAAGATTGGAAAGACTCAGCGACGCTTGGGGTTAAGACTGAGGGGACAGGCAGGAGGGAAAGAAGCAAGATTTGGGATGAGTTGCATTGGGAACAGAGACTAGGGAGGGACTGATGTGTAAAAGAATGCCTGGATGTTAGGCACCTCAGACCGTTTGCCCATTTTATGACAAGAATTATTTAGATCTTTTAGGATGGAAAAATCGAAAGTGCTGTTTTCTGGTTATTTGGAACCACTGTCGAGTTTGTATTGGGGCCAAGTGGTGTTGCAGAAGAAAATAAGGCATTTAGGTTTTAGGTCAGGTGTGAGTTGAAGAGGTTTTAAGTTCTTGAGAACACAGGCTAAGGGAGAAGAAGGAGGAATGGAGTGTGGAAGGTTGCCTATAGTGAAGGAGGCAAGTCCAGAGAAAAGAGAGGATAGGGACATGGAGAGAAGGGGTGGGGGGTGCTTGCCCTTAGGAAAGCGGAAAAGAGGTGGGAGGTGCTTGCCCCCCAGGAAAGTGGAAAAAGGGTAGAGACATGGAGAGAAGGAGTTAGGGGGTGCTTGCCCCCAGAAAAGTGGAAAAGGGGTAGAGACACGGAGAGAAGGGGTAGGGGGTGCTTGCCCCCAGAAAAGCAGAAAAGGGGTAAAGACACGGAGAGAAGGGGTGGGGGGTGCTTGCCCCCCAGGAAAGTGGAAAAGGGATAGAGACCTGGAGAGAAGGGGTTGGGGGGTGCTTGACTCCCAGAAAAGCGGTGCTTGCCATTAAGGGTGAAGGACAAAGGCAGGCATCCCTGTGTGGTCAGACACCTCTGAAACGTGGGTGAATAATCAAGCAGGCGACCCTGCATGATTAAACACCAAGGGAAGACTGTCTTCCCAAGTCCATGACCGGCGCCAGAGTTTTGGGTTCATGGATAAAACACGTCTCCTGTCTACCAGAAAAGCAGAGGAACTGAAATTAAGAGAAGGGAGAGACCGAAGTGTGATTGAAGGAACTGAAGTTAAGAGAAGGGAAAGATTGAAGGAGAAAGAGGTTGAGGGATAGTGAGAGAGGTTGGAGAAGAGAGTAAAAAGAGGCCGCTTACCCAATTTAAAATTGGTGAGATGTTCCTTGGGCTGGTTGATCTGAGGACCCGAGGTCATAGGTGGATCCTTCTCACAGAGCAAAGAGCAGGAGGACATGGGATTTATCTCCCAAGGGAGGTCCCCTGATCCGAGTCACAGCACCAAATTTCACTAGCGTCCGTGTGAAGAGACCACCAAATAGGCTTTGTGTGAGCATCAAGGCTGTTTATTTCACCTGGGTGCAGGCGGGCTGAGTCTGAAAAGAGAGTCAGCAAAGGGAGATGGGGTGGGACCGTTTTATAGGATTTGGGAAGGTAAAGGAAAATTACAGTCAAAGGGGGTTGTTCTCTGGCTGGCAGGGGTGGGGGACACAAGGTGCTTAGTGGGAGAGCTTTTGAGCTAGGATGAGCCAGAAGGAATTTCACAAGGTAATGTCATCAGTTAAGGCAGGGACAGGCCATTTTCACTTCTTTTGTGATTCTTCAGTTACTTCAGGCCATCTGGATGTATACATGCAGGTCACAGGGGATATGATGGCTTAGCTTGGGCTCAGAGGCCTGACACCTGTGATTAGATTCTAGCCTTATTCATTGTTTTTGAGTTTTTATTATTTGCCTATAATTTGGACTGGATTCAGACTTATTTCCTGGCTACAAGTCTCCAAACTAACATTTTCAACTTTTTGTTCCATTTTCTTGATTTGGAATTGTTACCGGAAAGGGGTCCCGATCCAGACCCTAAGACAGAGTTCTTGGATCTTACATAAGAAAGAATCAGGGTGAGTCCGTAAAGTGAAAGCAAGTTTATTAAGAAAGTAGAGGAATAAGGGGGGGAGTATTATCATACTTTAAGTTTTAGGGTACATGTGCACAATGTGCAGGTTTGTTACATATGTATACATGTGCCATGTTGGTGTGCTGCACCCATTAACTCGTCATTTAGCATTAGGAGATATACCTATATCAAACCTGCACGTTGTGCACATGTACTCTAAAACTTAAAGTATGATAATAACAAAATAAAAAAATTAAAAAATTAAAAAAAAAGAGGAATAAAAGAATGGCTACTCCATAGACAGAGCAGCCCCAAGGGCTGCTGGTTGTCAATTTTATGGTTATTTATTGATGATATAATAAACAAGGGGTGGATTGTTCATGCCTCTCCTTTTTAGACTATATAGGGTAACTTCCTGACATTGCCATGGTATTTGTAAACTGTCATGGTGCTAGTGGAAATGTAGCAGAGAGGATGACCGGAGGTCTCTCTTGTCACCATCTCGGTTTTGGTGGGTTTTGGCTGGCTTCTTTACTGCAAGTTGTTTTATCAGCAAGGTCTTTATGACCTGTATCTTGTGCTGAGATCCTATCTCATCCTGTGACTTAGAATGCCTGAATGCCTGGGAATGCAGCTCAGTAGGTCTCAGCCTTATTTTACCCAGCCCCTACTCAGGATGGAGTTGCTCTGCTTCACATGCCTCTGATGAATCATGAGAGATTAAAACTATGCTTTTCTTAAAGCCCTACAAGCAGAAGCCAGAGAACTTAAACTTTAGGAGAAATAACAGCAATTTATATATAAACAATCTTTGTGCCTATTGAATATGAACTATGCAAAGGGTTCACTTAAACACCTGATTCAAGCCACAATCCAGGAAAATCTGTCAGATTGCCACTGCAATCTGAAGATGCTTCAGAGACTCTAGAAAAACTAGTCTATAGACTGCTTCAGACATTATAACGTGTCAATGTACAACTAAAAGAGTTAGGGAGATGATTGTCCAAAGAATTGCCTTAATTGAGGAGACAATTACGTAGCCTGAATCAGGTTCCAGGATTACTTTCCCTTTGTTGCTGTTATTTGGCATTGCTTCTTTAGTTTCTCCCCCATCTCCGTGGGACATGACCCCCTAGGAATGAGGCTTCCTAGCGACTTGGAATCAGATGAAACATACAACCCCAAACTCGTGTCTTTTACAGTGTTTTTTCTCTGAAAGATTTTGAAGAACAAGGACATGTAACAGAAAATTAAAAAAATTTCAGGACTTCCACTCCTTATTCCAAAGAGAAGGTTAACCCTGGAGGCTGAGTTATGCAACCCCCTCTTGCAAATGAATAGCTGTCACTAGCATTATGTGTTAGCCAGACCCCCA